>NC_051437.1:7115519-7154961 GCF_001649575.2 Kryptolebias marmoratus | reverse complement strand
AGCCTACGGACCAAAACCACCAGGCATCGGAACAGTTTCTTTCCCACAGCCGTCAGGCTCCTGAACGCCTCCTGACACAACTATAAGGCCCAAACCCCCCCGTCCCCCCATACAACAATAACATACGGACTGTTCTCACACTCATTCACAATCTGTATATAATCTCAAAATCGTGCCATTATCTATCTTGTATTGTAAATCTCTAATACACATACAATTCATTCCTAACATTTCTGTATATGTGTACATAGCTCCCATATTTTTTTTATTTATATTATATTTTTATACTGAACATTTTATTTTTATAACAACCTTTGTACACCTGTAAATACACATTTATACGCTGTATAGCACTTCTGGATAGATGCAAAATACATTTCGTTGCTTGTACTTGTGACGGTGCAATGACAATAAAGTTGAATTCAATTCAATTCAATTCAATAATGTTGGAGAAAGAAAAAAATGCAACTTTGAAAAAAAAGATTTGATTAGATTCATTCCTTTGAAAGTGAGCAGACCTACAAAATCAGCAGGGGATGAAATAATTATGAAAAATGATGGAGTATCCACAGATGCAGAATCCTAATCTGACACTTGTTGTTTTTACTGCAGCAAATAGGAGCAAAACACAGACTAAAAGTTCACAAGTCATTAAAATTACATGTACAGCAGGGAAAGTCAACTGAACTGCTGAGGTGGCCAAAGTTACTGACAGCCAACAGCTCAGGGGCTGGACATCTGGCAATTATTATCATTACGTAAATTTAATTTCATTTTAAGATCTGTTTTTATTTTAAATGAACTCATCAGTGGGTGGACTGAGCTCACCCACGGGCCAGATGTGGCCCCCGGGCCGCCAGCTGAACAGCCTTGATGTACAGTTAAACCCTCGACATCTAAGAAGCTCTGCAAGGCAAAACAAATAAACAACCTTTTTTTCACGTAGTTAGATTTTTACAACATGAAAAGGCCAGGTAATTTACTAATCTACTTTTTTAAACACACAAAGTGAACAAAATATTGAGTAAAATAAGTTAATTTTGTTATCCTAGACAGTCAATTTTACATTAAAAACAAAATTTTCCTAAATAAACCCCAAAAATAAGCATAAGAATATATGATACCTGATTGTGATTGACTTGATTGTACATACTGACATTTAAATTAGCATTTTTTTCTGTAATGACAATAAATGCAGCCTCACTTGTAGCACAACTAAACCATCCAACTGATACTGGGATATTTGAGTTTCAAATGCATTAAAAGTGAAAAATTGTGCCGAGTTAACTTACTAGATTGACATAATGAGTCCAATCCAAGTACTTTAAAAACTGCTAATGCGTGTCTCTATTAGTATGTAAATTACAGCTGTTGCTGCTGATGTTAAACTTCAGAAATTGTGAGTTTCAGGTGTACTCAGTGGCTGATCTGATCAGTGGAAGAACACCCTGTAAGAACCCTGGTGTGACATTTGAGATCAGATTGGGTCCAAGTTTACTTTGTTCAACATTTTAGCCTCAGATGTTAGCATGCCTATATTATCTACCTTAAACAGAACCAGTTAAGTAGGTATCTAGCAGGATATGTGCTTCTAAAAGACAGGGGATCACAGCTGATACAACTCTACAGATTCATAAAAAGAAAAAAAAACAGGATTTAAATTGATCCTTGGGGTTCTGTGGATCTCTGCAGCAAATAGAGATATTTCAGTCTGGATCAAAGTGTTGGACTGAACAAGCAGCGCTGCCATCCTCGAAGCCTCTGTCTTTATGCCTGACATGCCAAATTTGCATAGTAACACCACACAGCCATACATTTTAGCATACATTTACAGACATAATGATGTATATAGTGTTTTGTGTAATTTATGTAGGATTTGTGTAGGCAGGAACACACCAGCATTTCTTCATGAAATCCTTCCAGTCAGTTCTCACATATTCTGTTTATGTCACTTCAGAAAATCCAGAATAGTGTATTATTATGCCACCTCCTATTTTACAGGTAAAACTCTAATGTTTCTGCAGCTAAAAGGTCATTAACATTGAGTTGAGCTGCAGTGTTGGCTGAAAGCTTTCTGTCATTCAGCAGTTTCATCCATCTTTAATATTGGCACTTTAAACAAAGTGAACCCCAGTGCCTATACTGCAGCAGGATTCGACTGATTGATACACTAGAATGGCAATTTTCATTTATTTATATTTTTTACTGTTGATTCTAGTTCTTTGAGAGAAACCAAAGAGTTGACCAAAATTGGTATTGGCAGGCCTGAAGAACCAGAAATTGGCATCGGTCCACAAAACCATCATATCTAAAACAGCACCCATAAACCAGGGTTAGTTAAATGCCTCACACATTAATAGCAACTTTTTAACTTTGCCTAGGTTTAGCTTCATCTAACCCTTTATACACACATTCATTCAGTGCTTTCTACACTCTACATTCACACCTTTGTGTTTTCACTGATACACTAATGATTATACTGGGGGCAGTGAAGAGTTTAGTGTCCTGCCCAGAAGCACTTTGGCACACTGCAGGGGCTGGGGATCAAACCATCAACCCTCCAAATGAAAGATGACCTACCTACCACATGTATGTTTTTCCTATCTTGATGGTTCCCCCTGAATTAATCCAATGACTGAACCAGTTTGGACTAACTGTTTATGAAAACAAAAACTCAATCTCATCCCATCTTCTTTGCTTAGCCCAGGAGCTAACATGTGAAGATTGTTGCTGTTGTCCATTCTGCATTTTCAAAGGTCAGACGGATGGGATCAATCAGAAACCTGCTTACAGGTACTCATGTTCACCCACCGCAGCCCTCTCGTTGTCATGGTTTACCAAAGACGATCTGTTTGACAGAGGCTTCTACTAGCTTAACCTGACATTCAAGGTATAGAAGTAGCTTGGATATGTGTTGCATATTTTTAGCATTATGTTTAGACAAATCAGTATGAGATTCTAGAAGATTTGTGGGGGCCAGAGAAATTTTAAAAAAGGGCCACATCTGGCTCGAGAGCCACTTGTTGAATAAGCCTGTGTCAGACGTTTCTTCTTGTTAAAATAGAGTCATTCGTCTCCACTGTCGTCTCCACAGTTGCTCAGGATGAAGGATTGTGCCAAAGTGAAGAGTCAACTCAATCTGCTGGCTTCTTTAGACATATAACTTTTTACTTTTTGGCATTTCATAATGTATGTGGATGTATTGCATTCGATTGAGTTGGATTTGCATTTGGATCTGTTTTGGACTCAACTAGATTTATGATATTTTTTTCTTTTGTATAGTGCCCTGAAACAGCTTTTACTGTGAATTGGCACTACATAAATAAACTGAATTGAACTGAATAGACAATATTATAAGCTTGAAAGCCTGTACTGTTTAAAGGAATGTACTTTCTGAGATGGTACTTTGAAAAGTTGGAGAACAACTCTTCTAGAAGATAGAAAGCCTGCTTTAAAAAAGTAAAACAGACAAGTTCTAAACCAGAGAAGCAGCTTGTGTTACTTATTTGTGCTACTTCTCTCAGGCCCAAGTCAAGTGAACAACATGTAATTGACGCCACCTATGGCGCCCTACAAAAATGGCTTTTGGCTTATGATATTGGGGCATTGTTATTAAAAATGATAAAAAGGCATTTTCAAGGTTTTGGATTAATGAGAGTGAGAGAGAGGGAAGACAGTAATTGAATTCTGCAAGGATGAATGTTGAAACGTCAGCGTTTATGGGATGCAGCTTGCTGTAGGGGTCTTTTGAATGACAATAATAATGAAAAGAAGACGGAGAGCGAGTTAGCGAGCCACACAGATTTGCATTTTTGGAACTATGATATCACTGTGTGTGAAATCCAGCCTGCCAACACTCCACATATTCAATCAACACTCCGCAGGCTTTCAGTTGGCGTTCGGCTGCTTGGTATGCCGTCCGCCTTCGTATAAATACTAAATGCAGTTCACACAAAGCAAGAGGATCAGTGTGACGCAAAGCTGTCTGGGGGAACGGCAGACACACGTGAACGAGAATGAAAAGGAAGAAAACAAATCAGAAACACAGACGTCAGATCGGACTGTGTAATTGAGACCAGGTAGTTTTCAATCAGTTGCCTGAAACATAAAAGCCTCGAGTAGCCTTGAGTAGTTGTGATGTCAGATTAGTGTCAAAGTGGTTTGAAACATTTCATTATCAAGCTGCATTCAGGTCTCCGACTTGTTTGGGAGAGATAAAAGAGTAAGGCAATCAGAGGAAAGAGAAGCATCAATCACCCAGGAACCTTCTGGGGATTTCAGTCCCGGTGACGGTTGCACACAAACACCGAGCAGCTTGTTTTGTTGAGAAGTAAAGACACCATGACACACACTTATTTAGTCTGTCGGGAATACCTGTATGTAGCCCGTCTGCAGCTCAACTGAGAGCTGGTTTTGAGTTCTCTTTTTAAACGCAGTAACACTTTTTAAAAAATCTAAAATGACATCTGCTTTAGGTCAAACAAGTTCGGCGTTTCCTAATAATTTCCAGTGCAAACTTGTTTTGGAACCCATCTCAACTGAAACCATGAGCTCCAGCTGCGTCATTAAAAATACTAAAACAAAGACGGCTGCAGCAACAATAAGGTTCCATCCCGAGTGTAACAAGTCGCACACAAGTCAGAGAGGGAAGCAATGTCTTCTGTAGGGCAGGAAACCATCATCACAGAGCTGTGCAGAAGTCTTCAGGCAACCCAAAATACTTTGTATTCTGCTTCAGGAGCCAGGCTTTACTGTGATCTTTCTCCAGACTTTCCCAAGATTAATCAAAAGATTTCTTTAGACACTGAGCAAATTTTGTTACTTCTCTTTCACCCAGTACAATCTGCCAAAATCTTTGTAAAAGGTTAGTGGCAGGCTTAAAAAAATACTACTACTAATAATAATAATAATAATATTAATGACAATAAATCTGCTATTGATTACTAGTAATAAAAAATATATCCAGCAAAAATAGGGAATCATCTTGGTACAAATGTCTATGTCAGTACCATGTCTGTCAAATTGTGTTATCTTTGGTATTCTTGTAGACTCAACAACAAACACAAGGGAACAAATTACATAATATTGTAACAGATGGCTAGTAACAAAGTGTCTGAAGACAAATTATTAGTAGTCGGGTTTGCAATTGGATAATCCATTGAATAATCAGACAATCGAACAGACACATGCTACACCGGTTGTTCCCAGTCTTTTATCCTGGAAGCTCTGCAGTGAAGCCTGGGCCTCTCCTCTCTGCCACCAGAACCACAAGTGCTCTCCTGCACATGCACGTGTAGTCGCACCACAAAAAAGCTATTTAGTTATTTGTCATTTGTTTTATTTTATACTAGAACTCAGTTCCAAAAGTCTGTTTGGCCTGAGTGAAAAACCTTGTCTTTTGACAATCCAAAACTTTTTGACTATGTTCTGGAAATATTTCTTTGACCTTAAATTAGTTTGAAGGCGGCCAAGCTCTTCATAATAACTGACATATCTGTGGTCCTCTATGCTGGAAAAGTAGAAGTCCTATAAGTTGTGATTCCTCTTACAGGAACATGTCAGCGTCAATAAAACAAGACCTAATTTCCTCTAAAAGCAAGCTTTTAACTCCATGCAAAACAAGGTACCAGGATTGATTTATCTGCCGTGCGCATCGATATAGCTCTCATATCGGATTTTTCCAACTTATTACTCCTACTACTTTTCATTTCACTCAGAGCATATTCTCTACAAAGTTATTGATGCTGCATTTTTGCAGTAAGCTAATTTGTTTTTACTGTAAAGTGTTGTTTTTCTTCTACTTGTCATAGTCCCAAACATTTGGTCTTTAATATGATTTTCTGCTCGTTGTTTTCCTTCTTCCTCCATTGCATTTGACAAAGCGTAAGCATATTGTGCAACTGTAATAACGGTCCATGTGAAACACGGTGACCACCGAATCAAACATTTTTGCTTAAATCAATTTTTTTTAGTTATTCCATTTACTTAAATCATTTCAGCCCCAGTTATTATTCACAATCGAAGGCAAAGTTTTAAACTATGTGTAGTTGCAAAAGTGGTCCATTCTCTGAATTCAAGTGTCTTCTTCTGTGTGCTTGAATGATTCAAAGTTTGTTGTTTTATCACACACAGGAAGTCATATTCCCCTGTGTGTGTAGTGAATTGGGCAAGTCGGAGATTAGAAACTCTTCCGGGTTCTGCAGAGAACTTCATCCCGTTTCCAGTCACACCTTTTCTCTTCTACTTATTTCACCCTTTGAGATGTTTCTCAGAGTGAACGTTTCAACATGGCACAAAAGAAAAAGAACAAGCGTAGCAAAAACCATGAAAGACTACTTAAATGTCATCGCTACATCTTAACAGTATGACACTGAGTCTACATGTGTCCAGGCTAAAAGTGACCAAATAGAAGCTCTTATTTACTGCATTATCACCATGTTCGACAACGTGTTGGTTGACATAGTGCAGCAGTAAACGTGGCACTGGAGGAACGTCTGAGTCCAGGAGAAGAGAATTTGCAGCTTCCCCTGGTTTTACTCCAGCCGTAACATTTAGCCGAAGCATTAAAACGATGCACTGCAGACCCAGAACAAAGAACAGAGTGTCAGGGCAGCACTTCGACAGAACTGCAAAGAAAAAAAAACTTTATGGCTTTACTCTAAACACTGCAGTGATGCTGCAGCCTTCTTATTTCAACCATCAGCAACATCTTCGCTTTGCTACAGAAAAGACAAGAAGCTGTCACCGGAAAAGGCCGTAGCAAAGCCATGTCGCTGTGTCAATATTCCAATATGAACTAATTACAACCACTGATGCTGGAAAACCTACACCGTACAGGGTGGCGTTGGTCCACTCCAGGTTAATCAGCTTATTTCATAAAGCAAGGACTCTTGAAACTACCCTTAAAAATTGGCACTGTGACACTCGATAACACACCATAAGAAACTGGATCCCAGATTATAAGAAGTTTCTTGTCCTGTGAAGTCTGCACACAGGTACTGGGCAACAGGGCACAATATAGGCAAGTATTTCTCTCCTCTCTCAGTCTCCAGGGGACTGAACTCTGCTGTTTCCTCAGGGAGAAAGCCATGACATCTTGTCAATGTTCTGCTCTAGACATGTGTTTCACTAGAACCAAACAGCTGCTTCCAGCATGACAATGCAGCTCTAAGAGCTGGTTACTCTGCTTCAAAGAAAAAGCATCTTCTGGCTTTCAGAGAACCAGAAGGCAGCCAGCGAAGCAAATTAATAAAACCATGCTACAACTGAGCCGGTTCAGTAAAAGGAGGAATGAAACCACAACAGCTGGGATGTAGTTCAGCTTTAGGCTGAGGTGAGAAAAGGCACCATAAGATTTTATGCAAGACTGATTGTCGACTCTCAGCTTTACCCGAAATTTACTGTTAAAGTTAAAAATACAGAGAAGGTGCCAACATGCATACAAACAGGACAAAATACGTATACGTTGCTCATCTTACCTGTTGTTGAAACATAATGGCGAGTTTCCACATGAAAAAGAAGAGGAAAAATATGTTTTGTTAGTTATACGATAGGAAATAACACATTTGTGTAATCTGTTGAATTCAAACACTTTATGTGAGAGTTCCATTAACAGAGTCACTTTGCAATACTCAAAAGGCCAAACGGCACAAACAGCTTCAAGACATTTATCTAGTCTTTTAAGATGACATCTCAAATCGCTCCCTGAACACAGAAACAAAAGTGGGAAGGGGGAAACTGATAACGATGTTCTAAAAACTGAACAGAATTCTGAAAAGTCATTCCCCATTTACCAAAAACATTCATCATTTTATGATACAAACAGCAGAGAATAAGTCATATTCTGTACAACTGTGTTTAATTTAGAGCTGAAAATTGATTTACATAGTTTTTAAGGTAAATAAAACAAACAATTATCATATTTGAGAAAAGGTGTGTTTTATTTTGTCTTTGTGAGGCTCTAGACTGTTTGCTCTGATAGATTTATAGCTGGTGCTGAAGTGTTGAACTGTTTTTATTCAACATGTGTATATTTATCACAATAAATACCTGCAAACACTGCAAAAATGTTTAAGTCCCTATCTTCCATCCTCACAGAACAGCTGCAAAAAACTATAAAGTTTGCTGTGACATGGTAAAACTCTCAGAGGACAAGTAGAAACTATAGCAGAACTACCTGAAAGCCTATGAGGTATGATCTGGTGTTTATCCAACAAGTTTAAACCAAAATCTTTCTCATGTTTCATTATACAGTGTGATTTTTTTCCCCTTCAGATTCCACTACCTAGAAAAAGCGAACATCCTCCCAGTGTCTGAACCCTACGGGTTTCTGTAGAGCTTCTCTGTGGTGTGGACAGCACAGAACAATCAGTCACCGGGCTGACAGCCTCTCTTTGTCGTTGCTCGTGGTAAGACTGATGCAAAAGGGAGACGAAGAAAAAAATTCTAACCAGCAGGCATTCGCTACACACTCTTAGCGAGGCTCCCAGTCCCCCATCCATCTGCTGGCTGTCCCTCGCACTCATTAATTCTGCCCATCCCCTGGTGGCTCCTCGTCGCAGCGATTTGATTAAGCTTAGACGAACCACCAGGAATAAACAGAAACCTGAGTCCCTCAGAGCAGGCTGCTAGGGGAGAGAGAAAGAGATGCTGACAGATCTGTTTGAATCTACAGCCTCCAAAACAAAAGCTCTACTAACACAGCCACAAAGCAAGCCTAAATTCGGCTTCTCTGTGAGAGATAAGACATGTAACAGACATAGCTGGAGGGCACCTGCCAAAATCTGGATCAAATTCAACAGCTGGAGTGAAGGTGTTTAAAATTAATGTCATACCTATTTTACCTCAAACTCCTGAGCAAGATGCATCTGTCGCCCCATCTGTTTACACTGCGTGAGTGTTACGTGCTAGTTAACGGCAAGAATGGTAAATCTTTGAAGAGGTGGCGTCCCCTTGAGTGCAACTAATCTCCCATTGTCTTTAATAAAGATGAGTATAAAACACGTGACACACACTTAATCCTCCTCATGCCAATTTATGGCGTATAGGGAATGTTTTATATAACCAAATGGAAATGACATGATACAAAAACAAGACAACACTTTTAGTAAGTTAGAGACGTTCCACTATTTAAATAGACAATTTAAAATGAGCTTCCACCAAGATTTTGAAAATGTGACTCCTGATGTGGTTAAACAGCCTCAACGGCCAGGTAAGATTTTCTACTAACCTAGCAAAAAAAAAAGAGAAAAACTAAAAAGTTTACATAAAGTCCACAGCAAAAAGTCAACATAACCAACAGGAGACGTGTGTCTTGTTTAAGCATCATTTCAGATATGAAATTTGTGGAGCTAAGGTAAAAAGGGTTCATTGAGATCAAATAAGTTCAATAAGTTGAGGCAAATATCTCAGATTTGCTGCTTCGTTCAATCCTCATCACTGCCTACCGCTTGGAAGACACTGTGTTTTACGTGGACAGATATTACTACATTATTAGCAACAGGAAGAGAAAAAAACAATCAGGGGAGAAAAAGACAGAAAGGACGAAAAACAGAATATCAGAAAGTTTCAGACTGCATCAATCAGAAGAAATGCAAAAACACCCCCAAGTAAAAGCAAATTAACTTGCTACAAGAGCAGGACATTGACAGCAACCTTGCAGAGATGCATTCTGAGTGAAACGGCATTCCTCACAGACACAACCAACGAACTGATGCAACATCCTGAACGATCAATTCAGTTAAAAGTGAGGAAACTGTCAAAGAGCGACTGTAACAACACACAAGGCAGACGAAAATGCCTCAGTGCGTCTTCTAGCACAAACTTGCAACTTGCTTCAAGAGGAAAATAAGTCTCATTCCACTGAAGCTGACACATTCCTCTAAAAGAAAGCGCGAGTTGTTTGACTTCAATGAGAGTACACGTGGTCCTCACAGTGGAGAGGAAACTCACAGCATTTATTGTAAATACAAGTCAGGGACTTTTAGGATAAAAAGTTGGAAACCATTGGAAGAGCATATGTCCATCTGATTGCTCGATTAATTGATTGATTATTCAATCGAGTACTTGAGTACTGCAGCTTTGGAATTTGATACTTCTGCCTTTCTCGTTTGGTCCAGTTTTACTATCAGTCACTACTAACAGCTCCTGACAAGCTTACAAACAAACTAGCCAGATGTTGATCTTCACCATCTGTCATCCGTTTCTCCTCCACTCGTGTTCCCCTGCGTTACTCCCTGCTTTCACAATGGGAACAGAGGACTGTGGCTCGAAAGCCTGTCAGAGCTGCTCAGCGTTCTGAAGGGTTCTGTGCAGGCTGATTGGGCGGTGCCAGGTAGACATCTCAGCCCAGCTGGGTTTGACTGGTGCAGATAACACACCAGCCTTTTATACTGGGTGAGATGAAGTGCTGTCAAGACTGGTCCATCTGCCCTGCTGGCTTACAAAGCCAAAGAAAAAGCGTGGCGTTAGGAGAGTTTATTTGTGCCGCTCACAGGAGGAAGGGTGGCTACCTGCAAACCGATGTATTACTAATGCTTTCCTTCATTTTCTAATGATGAGGTGACACATGACAAGCTTTAAAAGAGTGATTTCCCCCAACTGTATCTACCCAATTCTCCTTTGGTTTTAATTAAGAGGCTCATTTAATCCATATCTCCGCAAAGAAGAGAGCCCGCTCAACATCGTCATCAGAGAAGCAGAAACACCATTAAAACACAGATGGACCTGAGATCAGTACGTCTGTCAGGTGAGATAAAGAGAGGCTCTGATATCCCTGACTTTAACAATCTGTCCCCGTCCTGTAAAGGCAGCATTAATGACTTGTGATTTTAGCACATTTCTTCCTCCTGCTCATTCTCCCCACTCCTTTGATCATCCCTTTTTAGGCTTCATTTTACAGGTACAGACCTTTATTCACAGCCATCTCAGAATGGCTCGCCTCTGGACGGTGTTGTTGTATTAATGGAGAAATCGCCTGTAAAAATTGCCCTTTAAAAGAATAAAAAAAATTAAAGAAAAATCACAAAAACTCGATTTTAAAGAATAAACAGTCTGACATGTAGAAGCTGGTTAATTGGCATTTTAAGGTAATAATACTGAAAGCTTGAAGGAATTATACTGAACAAATAAAATCACTAAATCAGCCAGAATCGATTTGTTTTCTTCCCCAAACTGATGCATTAAACAGTTGATGTAAGAATATTTGCATCTATAACAAATAACATCAGAGTTAGTAAACTTTGACTCATGCTCCTAAAGTTTCAATTATAGACATGCAAAGTTCACTTTTTGTGTTTTTGTTTTTTTATCCTGAGCTGCTGCACAGCATTACTGTACATACAGTATGTGCCAGATGTACTGCAAACGTTATGATTCCATGCTACTAGAGGCTCAGGAGATCACCAGAGTATTTGCCTGTCTCAGAACTACATTTCCATCAAATTCGTCAACCCCAGAAAGTTTCCTTACTTTGAAACATGTGGATCTTTAGATGAACCAGGCACATAATTACATAATGGAAAACAAAATGATCAAATGTAGTAATATCTGTGACTTCTCTGCACAGAAAATGCATTTTGCTGCTAGAATAAAGTTGGATATCTTTTATTAGACCCCCTTCATAGAGGATGACATCACCGCTACAAAGTGGAAAATTACCCTAATTTCCCTGCAGAATCCTGGCAAGGTCTTTAGGTGAGTATTCAGAGCACTGTGGGCTCCAAATTATGCCTGATAGAATAACAAGGTTGTGGTGGTTTATCACCATGGTGGCAGGGTATCCAGGTTTTGGGTGAGGTGTGGTAGCAGCGGTGGCAACACACCATCGATGTGGGTCAGGACCAGCGTAACTTCGTCATAGAGAATTTGAAGCAGGCCTGGAAACGCTACCCTAATGTCTAGGCTACGACTGTGATCATGACAAGGTCATGAAAACAAACATGATACCCGTAGCTGCATCCTGGCGCGGTCTGAGAGCGTTGTGTCAAGGTGTGGTGCGATTATAACATAAGAATTTGGCTCAGTCATACCTTAGGTTATTAAAAACGTTCAGTTTCTAGTTCTTTTTGTTCTCGCCCAGACTGATCAGAGTAGCAGAGGGAGAACCTCCTAATTGTAGGTTGGTCATATTGTTGTGGCTGATCAATGTATAAACCAGCTGCAATAAAACATACAGTGTATGTAAATGTATGCAAATCTAAGGCCACAAACGATTACAGATATTGCCTTTTATTGCACTATGAGCCTGAATTGCTTTTGCTAACAGCACTCTTGAACAGGAGCATGTAATTGTCTACATTTATTATGATGTGTTTAGATAATAGCCAAAGGCTTTATGAGATAAGAAAGCTTTCAATGCAGCCATTGAGGTGTTCTTCTAGGGGAACATATCATAGTCCTGACATGTGTTGTTGCAGTGTGAAATGATTTTTCAGTGACAACGGCTGCTGTCACTGTGATAGATTTCCCAGATGCAATCTGTGCTGGCTGTATTTCATTACTGTGCGGCTGCATCAATCCCTGACCAGCCTCATCAAACTGTCCTCATCAGCAGGGACCTCGAAGACGTGAAAGCATCCCGAGCTTCTACAGATTCGTGTTAAGCCTAAACTGGTCGAACCAAGAGAAATGTATGCAAGAAACTGCAGCGGGACGGGACAGCCTCTATGCATTCTTTGTGCCTTCACACTTTCCAAAAAGAAGGAAAACAAGTACGGCACCTCTACTACAGGGGGAAAAAAAAACAAGAGAAAGGCTCAAATCAAGCAGTGTTGTCTGACGCAGCTGCAGGAACAACATATTGTCTCCGTTATTAAGATCAGTGTTGACTGGAAATGCGGTGTGCAGCATTTGTTTAACAAGGTGAAAGATGACTTGTGACAACCGCTCATGCAAACACTGTCATTTAATGAAAACAATATTTGAGCATACACCTGTGCCTGCATGCCGCAAGTCAGTCCCAGACACTTTCTGCTATAAATCACCAACCAGAGCACAACTGCTCATTTTCCTGCATGTTCCACAGCCCCAGTTTTCTGCAGGGTTTTACAGTTTTATGTTAAACCTGAGCAGGGCATGATGCTCATACAGCCATATTTGTGAGCAATCATAGTTTGCCCTTTGGTTTTCCACTGAAACCACAGGATTATCCCGTTACTCACTCCCTGCAGTTTGGAAAATGTCCAGCCAAAACAGAAGTACAGCAGTGTGGTGATAGTCGCGGTGCTTCAGCTCCCATTTTTCCCCAACACAGTATGTTTTACAACTTAGTCAGTCATCAGATGGTTTGGTGTGTTTGGATAAACATGATTAAATGTCAAACTAAACTTTTGAAACCTCCGTGGGAAGTTTTGCCTTAATTTTTTAAGAATAAATAAGAAGAAGAATGAGAGAGATGACTCTTTATTGGTGTTTTTCTCTGTTTAAAATGATGACAGCACCCAAGGGTGTTCTGCAAAATTCTTTGTTACAAACATTATTTTTGAACCTCTACAGAAACTAGAAGGAAAAAAATGTATATAATGAAATATTTTTAAAAGGGTCAACCTTCTGGTTGTGTTAAAGATCTGTCCACAGCTCCACAGATAATTACAAAATATATACTAATGTTTTCAGCTGTGATTGCACCACCTGTTTAGATGTAACTGGAGTTTTTGGTTACAAAAATTGAGATTTTAAGAAACACTTTTCAAAAGGAGATTTTAAAAAAAAAAGGAAAAAAAATGAAGGTCATTTTTTGGTCCATTTAAATTAACTTTAGATACAGAGCTTTTAGGACACCAAAACAATAATGGAACTGTTTTTTTTATATATCTGTCTCACTATATCCTGATCCTGTTGCCAAATCTTGTGCTAAATTATCACACTGTAAAAAAAAAGAAAAAGTTACAGCTGTTTGGAATTTTTTTTAGCTAAGCTAAGAATGTTGTTTTTCCTCTTTCTTCTGATATGTCAACAATGTGAATGTTCTAATTAAATTAGTGTGGCATATAGACACTTTATAACTCAAACATTTAATTTTTTTTGCACGGTATGGATACTTCAGCCATTTTGTTAATATCGTGTGGACAGAAAAAAAACTATCCTTAAAAATAAAAAAAAAATTTAAATCTAGAGTGATGTACATGATAGACAATATAGTTTTTGCCTTTTGAATTTGTTGATGTGCCATGTCTTAAAGATAAGTCACAAGTTAAATTTTACATTTACTATAATCCTTTATGTAACAGCCCTCGACAAAGACACATTATAACTCAAAAATTTAATTTTCCTATGCTTATATAACACCTCCTAAAAAACACAGAAAAGAAAAAGAATCAACTTGGAAGCGTCCCAGCTCCTGTTTCCCCACTTGTAGCTTATTTTGAAAAGATTATGAAGTGGAAACTAGGGTTACGGGCGATATGTATCCCCCTCTCCACGCTGATCCATTAGACTGGTGAAAAGGAAGGGATACAAAGATCCCCGGCTAGCAGAATTAGCAGCAGAACACATCAAAGTCCTTGAAATCTGTTTCATTAGAGGGTACGTTCATGTTCAGAAAACATGAAACGGGCAACAGTCCTAAATAATAAAGCGGCAGCTGAGATTAGAGTTTATTCAGACTGCTTTCTCTCCTTTTTTTGGTGTTTTTGCTTAAAATGCCCACTCCTAACTACAACACACATTTCTACAGGATCATCCAACCTGAATGAGATGAGCAACTTCAGTACATGTTTTTGAGAAATATTCTGCTTAGTATGCCTTTAAGATAGGAGAATGGAGTTAATAACTCCATCACCTTGGTGCAAGATTATCATGCCCATCATCAAGGCTCTTCTCAGTATTTTACCTCTCATTACCTCACATCTATAATATCACCTCATTTACCAGGCTGACGCCACAAAATTTAGTTTTTGTTAAATTGGGAATTCAGTCAACAGCCAAACAAAAAAGACAATTATCAACCTTTTAGGTCTTGATAAGGTTTGCAAAGCTACACCACAGATTTCTAAACTATTTAACACTAAAACAAAAGTCATTATCCACAAAGCGCACTCTCTAAAAACAGCTTGAAACTCTTGGCATGTGGGCGAGACATTTGGGCTGACATTCCAGAGCGCTACCAACACCTGTCGAAGACAATTCATCACAGGGGGAGCCGCTGCTGCAAGGCTCTCCGTTCGGCTTTAAAATGACTTTAAGCCCACTGTTTGATGTTGCAAATCGGTTACCTTCTGACGTTAACAGCCTGTGCAGGTCTTCAAAGACGAAATGAGAAACACAGAGTACGTTTCGGAAAGAGGGGCCGAGGGGGCTGCCTCGCTGCGTTAGTCTTCTCTTAGCCAGATGCAGCGGGGTGTGAAGATGGCCCGCCGCTTCCTGGAAGACCCCTACTGCTCTGCCCTGCCTGAGCTCTGCGGAGAGCTCTCCCGGCTTGTCTAATTATACAACAGGACAAAATAACACAAATGACTTCATTTTAATGCCACAGGGAATGGGGGGGGTGGTGGTGGGGGGGTACTCTGGTTTATTAACTGAGAGGGAGAAATTCTTCTTCCCCCCCACATGCACACGGTGTAGCTTTTCTGTGTCAGCCAGGTGGGGTGTTTTTGTAATGTTAATGCACAGCTGAAAATAGAAGCATCGGCACAGTTTTTGGGCTCCAGAAGGAGCTTCTCCAGAGACGAGCGGTTTAAAAAAGGTCACATACCGTGCGGTAAGAGCCACGCTTAGCTCGGAGCTGGCCATCAGCTGAATCTTTAAGTGGAAAGGTAAAAAGGTTGGAAGGAGAAGAGAGCGGGGGGGGGGGGATGTCTGAGATTAGGAGAGCCAAAAAACACTGGCTCTTTGGAGAAATGTCAGGAAATGATAAAATGATAGATCCAAAAGATCTCAAAGTTAAAATGCCTAACATTCTTCGAAGGAGGGCATATCGCCTGCCAGCTTTGGCGACAGAGTTTTAATTCAAGATGGCTGTCATAGCCATCTGCCACAGCCACATCTCGCATGATGTGTTATTGCTTAGAGAATGTGTTGAGGATGACTCTCACTTACTACCACATCAACCGTACCTCATTATCTGTCATTTTGGGTAAGTTACAGCTATTTTGTGTTAGCAAGGGTGTGGCGACCATCTTGAATTGGGGTGACTCCAAAATTAAATCAGTTGTAGATGTACGTCCAATGATTGCTTTATGAGAGTTTGACTAAAATCTGTCCAGTGGTTCATGACATATTTTGCTAACAGACCAACAGGATTGACGTCAACAGTTAAAACAAATGTTTCAGGCCAAGCTCATGCACAATGTGATGTGCTCAAAGTGCAGGTTAGGGAAACATGTCAGCTACTACCAGACCAAATCTGAGCACAATAACTGTAAAACTGGCAAAGTTATAACCATTTTTGTGGTTCCCAAGGTCAGTTGGCTGTGGCGGCCATCTTGCATTGGGTTGACTCCAAACAGGTAATCAGACGTAGATGTACTCCAGGCGACTGTTTTCGGAAAGTTTCATCCAAATCCGGCCACTGGTTGATGAGATATTTTGCTAAAAGTACAGCCCAACAAACACACGAACACACAGACACGGGAAAAAACATTATCGCCCCACAGTCGCACAGTCGCAAATCCGTGAGAAAGCTGCGCGACAGCAGTAACCCTGAACTCTCTGTTTCAATCAGCCATCAGCCGAAAGACAAGGAAAAAAAAAATAAAAATCAACCAGCTCCCTAATTATCAGTCCATTTGGTTCATTAAATAGAAGGCACTGCTAAATAATTTGGGCTTGCTGAATTATCAACAGCTAGAACTAATTAGTGTCAAGATGCTATTTAATTACAGGAACCATTTTGGAATTATACACACCACTAGACTGTTTTCTCACCTCTGTCAATAGTGTCTCGGGCAGAGCGAGAGCGTGTTCGGCGCAGGGGAGGAAGAGAGCAAAGACATAGGGGGAGAGAAAGCCACGGATGTAAGGATGCACGCTGACAGCCAAAGAGGCAAAAGAAAACATTTATCAGCTGCGTGCTAAGTCTGCGACTGATAAATGTAAAGAAAGACGGAATGAACGCCTACAGAAGGCTCCTCTGCGAAATCTAGGTCAAGTTATTCAATACAATCCTCAAAGTTTCTCAGTCCTACAAAAGGAGTTAAAACACGTGTAAAACCTCGGCTTTTCATTTGGCTCTGTGCGCTGAAGAAAAAAAGGGCTTGTCCCGTGAGCGATACGCTACAACAGGTATGGTAAAGGACATGAGGCAGGGCTGGTAAACAGAACATATATGCTCTTATTTCCATCTGTTATTCAGAAGGTGGATCTTTACCTTACCAGACGATTTGAGAAGTATCCAGATACTTGGGTTTTAGGACCGCAGCTCTCAAGTGTTTTAGCAATCAAGTGTAAAATAATTCATTGATTATGATGAAAGGTGAACTGCCCGTGTCTACGTGTACAAGTGCATGTGTTTGTCTGTCTGTTAGCAAAATATCCTGTGAAACACGCTGGAGGTGATTCAAGACGGCTGCCACACTTAATCAACCTAAGTAAGAGGACAGATTGCTTCAATTCAGTGAATTTTATACATATTACGTTAAAATTTGGGCTGGTGGTAGCTGAGACTCATTCCCATCACATACTTCGACTGTGCAAGATCTTTGTTCAAAACTTTGGCTTTAACTGTTAAAGTCAACCCAGTTTGTCTGTTAGCAAAGTAACTCATGCACCAATGGGCAGATTTTATTGATACTTTCAGAAAGTAATAACTAGATGCACATTTACAACTGCTTAACTTTTAGACCCAATAGTTAATCAAAATGACTGCCACAGCTAATTAACCTTTGCAAACACAAAAATGGCTATAACTCAGCCAATTCTACAGATACTAAGCTAAAATTTGGCATAGTCGTAGTTGAAAGTCATTCCCATCACATAGTCTGAGTGCTTACAAATTGCATAAGATCTTTAATTAAAACTTTTGTACATAAGAGATTGGGCAGTATGCATTTATCAAATTTATTGAGTAATTGTAACAATGAATAAGTTGCCCTTGCCCTTGAAACACTCACTTCTGTTGGTTCATCTTTGTAAACTGGATGCACGGACTAGCTGCTTTTTGTTCAAACGCTGAAACACGGACATCAAGCTATTTCAGTTGGCAAATCTGGTTAGGGATGCAGGCTGGTGCAGGTGGTTAGGAATGTTGTCTCACAGCGAGAAGGTCACACGTTCAGATATCGACGGCAGCTCTCCTGTGTGGAGCTTCCTTCCTTAGCACATGTGGGTGTTCACTGGTTCCCTCCCGCAGTCTAAGAACATGCATGTTAGCTTAATTGGCAGTAAACTGAGGTGCTGGGCGTACCTTTGATTACTGGCACCAGTAATCCCCTGCAACCCTAATTAGGATTAAGAAACAGAGTGAGTCATTTAGTTTCACAGAGGAACCACTGAAGAATACCTCATTTTTTGTTTAGTTTGGAAATGTTTGTTGTACTTCCCCTTTTTGTTATTGTTTCTCCTCCATCGCACCACTGAAATCAAGCATACTACCCACATAATGTAACACAAGCTTGTTGTGCCACAACTGTCCTATGAAACATTGTGAGCGGAGCGGTGTGTTGATCCAACATAACATTTATTTAAAGACTTTGCTTCACTAGTTTTGGTAATCAAGCTATTCTGGATCATTTCAGCCCTGACCCAAAGTCATATCAGTGTCGTCAATAAACATGCAGTCAGTCAACCCATAAAGGATAAGGTAGGGGTTTTTTTGGAAGTGATGTGATAAATATGAGTTGACAGTGTTTTACCTGCAGTGGATGGCGGTCAGCTTATTGTCAGTTTTGAGACAGAGGTCAAACTCTTAATGAGTTATGACACAAAATATATAAGACTTCTCAAATCTAATCGATTGGCATCTGATCTCCGTGCTGCAACAGTGGCACAAGACACCTCTGAGTACATACAGAATCTTAAAGCACTCGTGTTTACATAGAGAAGTATCTTTTTCTCTCTAGTAGTGATGTGACAGCGAGGCAGAGCAGTTCAGCCCGGGCACCACCACTCGCCTGCTATCTGATATGCTGTCATTCAGCTTTTCAACTCGCACTGAGAGCTCTCAGCAGCTCCATGACATGCCTTTCCTTTCCTTTACCCCTTCTTCCTTTCTCAAGCTTTGTTATCCCCACTTATCTTTTTTGTTGTTGTTGTTGCTTCTGCCCACTTTTCTTTCAAACGTTAAAAGACTTTATCCGCAAATGTTCTTCGCTGGTATGTTCAGAAATCACAACACTGCAGAATCACAAGTCTAAAAGCCTTTTTTTCTGTTTTTGTTGTCGAGGTGTTAATGTGATCGCTGCAGAAACCTGACGTTCGTCAAATGAGTCGCCGTCGCTGCCTCCAACTGCATTTGAGTTCGAAGAGTTTAGAAACATGAATTATTTTCCCCAAATACGGTAATATAACCTCTCTAGGTCAAAAGTGAGTTTGGGTATTAATTTTTTAAGCAGGGTTCAATTCTCAGCCTGATAGCCATCATTAGCTAATGAGCGAATAGTCTAACCCCTCGTTATGTCCCAGCCAAAGAGATGCTTTGACTTTTTTTACCCCCTCTTCTTCTAATTGAGGCCCCCTGATGGTTTAAGCTTTAGGATTTGCTCGGCTTTCAGTGGCTGTGCACTAAAAATAAACACAGAGGAATCACCCAAAGGTTCTGGGGGCCGTCTGGCTGGTGCGTACACATAGAAACACAGTGTAGTCTAAATGACAGAGTCCGCAGTCAAAGGATTTAATGTCCTTGACAGAGCTGCATGCTGACTCACTTGGCAGGTCATTCTCCCTCCTTCGTCCTCGTCATCCGCAGTTCGTTGCTTCCCCTGCAGCGGGCTGAGCACAAAGTTAAACACTGATGGGGAGGAAGAAACGGAGTAGACATGGGCTTCTTCTTTGCCAGCCGATCTGCTTTATTTCAATGCCAGTATGACCGAGTTTCATACCAGGAAAACTTGCAAATAAGTTACTTAATTTTGTTTTGTTGTACCCTGATTGTACCATTTTTTTTTCTTATTTTTTTTTCAGGCTTGTTTCATAAGATAGCAGCTTTTTGAGAGTTTAAGCAGGAGTTTACCTTTGGAAGGACTGTGGGAACACAGAGCTGTTAAAGCTTTCTGACTGAATATATAATCAAAGGCAAGGTTCAGAGGAAGAGCCACCCCACTGTGGTCTACAAACAAACAAAAAAATCTTTTGTATTATCCCTCTCCTGAGCTCACATAACCACACAAACATCACACAAAATGTAATGCTGCAATCCCCACTATTCTTCCCAGCTAAATCAGCAAAAAGCCCTTTCTTTGTTTGGAACATCCAAATCCTCGAACCGCAGGTTTGATGGCAGCTTAATATGCAGCATTAATAAGGGGAGAATCCAGGCTGCGCAGCGTTTCTGCATGTTTGAGGTTCTATGAAAAGCACAGAACCGGCGAGGAGTTCAGTTACCAGCAGGGAACACCTCAGAGATGCATATAGCAGACACACACACACACACATAAATATTCAGAAACTTCTAATGCATTCACCTTACTCCTAAAAAGTGTTTCATTAATATCTATGAGTGGAATCATCAAACATTACAGAAGAGGTAAAAAAAAAGCACCTAAGAAGGTATATTTGAGAGCTTGAAGTGAAAACAATCCTGGACACATCCCTGCTGCTTTGTTTGGATCATTCCTATTCTAAAAAAAAAATCTCATTCAAAGACTCATTTTAAACCTGTCATGTTACAAAAGCAGCTCAGAGAATAATTAACCATCTTTCACGTCTTTATTTTAGTCCAACTTTAACTCAGAAGTGGAAAACCCAAATATTTATGCTTTTTTTTCTATTCTTAAGGTTATAGTTCAATTAAATTAAGATAGAGAACAGCTAATAATGCTGTTCAGAACATATTTAATGTTTTACATCCCGACTTGAAAATTTGACTTAGTTTAGTCCCAGCTGTCATTGAATGAGGCATACAGGTGCAACAATCATGTTCTTGGGGTACCTTGGTGTTCCTGTTTGAGATGTGATGGGGTTTTTTTTTACAATCTAGGCCCATTCAGCACATTATGCTGTTTCATTTACTTGGAAGTCAGAACTCAGATCTAGGAATGACATCAGACCCAACTTAATAACTGTGCTCCAGTTGCAAGTTGGAAAACCGGCAAGGTTTGCTAAAAATTGTGCTCAGCATCCAGGCTGACTCCCATTAGTATACAAATCCAAAACAATGGATTTATCCACATTCTATGCATTCAAACACTGTACAAAAATGTTCACAAATAATGGTTGAATGGTGCTATGTGTGTGACTATATTACTGAGATACAAAGCCACAGTAGTGAAAGTAAAACATTTATTACTGCAGCTATCTCGACTTTTCATGCACGAGTCAGCTATTTTGGATTTTGAGGTTGGGGCTGGTCACGAATTTCTGAATTTTCTGACTTTGGAATTCCAGCTTAGGTGGTCGTTCCAGTTCATTTTTCTGACTTGGAACTCAGAAATGTCTGACTCCCGAGTACATGGAAGGCCCCATTACTTCCAAAAAGATAGAGAAAAATATAGAAGGGTCTAACTGGCTGAACTGTAGATGAGAGAAATTGAAGTTTTTAAGAATAAAGTTGCTTGTTGAGTATTTTAATAATTATTTGCTGTGTGTGCTAATGTGAGCTTCCAGACTACACACACTTTTCTCTTTAATACAGTGATAGCATGGTTCAAAGGGTAATTTGAGCCCAATCTGTGTTCAAATTTAAGTCCAACTATAAAACCGTCTTTAAAGAAATGAAGCGATTTGGTGTTGGTTTATCCCAACCCCCAAAACTAACTGGTACGAAAACAGAGGTCAAAGCAATATCAAAAGGGAACTGTGGTACTAAAATTTAGTTGCATTTTTAAAAATAGGTGCATATAAGATTTTGTTTCTGAAGAACCAAAAAGTCTGAGCAAAGTTCTATTTACCAATTCATATCACAGCTGATGCTTTGAGGCTTCCTTTGACAGAAAACATTTAATCAACATGGGGGTTTGCATTAACCGCCACTAATCCTTGTAATCTAAAACCTAATTACAATAACCATTCAGACATAACACAATGTCATCAGTCTGGTTCCAAATACCCAGAAAGATAAGATTAACAAAATGATTTTCATCTAGACATGGTACACAATGAAAAGTTACCACAGAGACGTTAAAAAGTAGTGACCAGGTTTGTTAAACATTGTCATCAGGCTCCTCTTTTTACTGAGATGAATACACTTCCATCCAAAGCAACTTACAATATAGGAGTAAAGATAAGCATAGGGTGGTTACTGTACAGAATGAGTTTACAGCTAGTAATGATATGCACATATTCACCAGTCATGCAGACAAAATTCAATTTTACTAACAAAATCATTTTGTTCCTCCTAAAATAAAAAATGAGTCTGACCAATCTGCCATCTGATCTCTGTATAGTAACAAATAGCTCAACGGGAACTTTGGCTAAGGCAATATTAAGGAAAGGATCAGTGTTACATCATACTCTTTACTCAAGAAAAACAAAAATTCTAGCTGTACTGTGCCATACCATTTAATAAAAAGGTCACAGATAAATGAAGGTTTACTCTGGAACCACTTTGAGCTTCTTGGAAATGGGACTACAGGCTCATGTCAAGCCATGAATTATGACCGCTTCTGTTAACAAGACTGTTTTCAGCTGCTTCTGTCGTCCGCAGAATGGTTCAGCTATTAGGAATCCAGGATCTATCCATGACCCACAAGTCAAATGTGGCCACAACCATGTTTTCCGTGTCTTTGCCATATACTTTAAAAGGGGGAAACTGCAGCACATTCCAGTTGTTGAGGTGAAGCGGGGCCTCAATCAGGCCACAAGAAGCCCTTCGAGGAGTCAGTGAAATGTTTGTTAGACCAGTTGTGAAGGGAGAGAACAGCTCAAGAGGGTTCATACTGAGAACTAAAAAACTTCTGTAGAAATTTTGAAGGGCCAGTGTAGCTGCTGCATGACAGGCCACCATACGCCTGTTTTCTTCTACAAAAACCAACGGTAATTCAGGACTTTCTTTTATAATAATTTAGGCTGAAATAAATGTGGTTATGTTTTGATATATTTAACTGTAAAAGAAGTGTAAAAATAGTGAGAATATAAAGGGTGTGCTTTTAAAAATTTTGGAAAGTTCAGATAGCTCAAATGTTAATGTATGACATTGTCACACGAAGTTGAACATTTCATGATAAAATGTTTGGAAATCATTAAACCTAAACCACAGCTGTGTAAAAAAAAAAAAAAACATTACAAATAACAAAGTGACAGTTGAGTTCCATAAAGTCCAACTTTTCATGACTAATTTAAACTTTGAACATGAAGCTCCAAAGAGGGCTGAGTTTTTTACCTGCCACATTGAGTTTATGGAAACTGCCATTTTTTGCCAATTTTGTCTACGCCAGATATTTATTCCTACCAAAAGTCTTAGCACACTGTTCCCAATTGAGATGTACATTTGGATATATTTTTGCATTTGTTTTTTTGTTTTTCCAAGGTTGAAGAAGGCCTAGCAAACTGAGAATTGTGGCGGTGTCCACAAATTAAAAGGCGAATAGTAATAAGAGTGAAGCAGTGGTTATGCATTGGCACCGGACCCTTAATTACACATTCCTGATTCTTACTACACACTGACCTCTTCCCCTTTCACTATTAACATTGCAGTGCATATTGTGCATGCTACAGACAATTTGTACTGCTCTACCCGTCGAGCAGCCTTATTCTCCTCATCTGAATATTTATGAATGTTGTTGAGCGGCCACATTCCATTATCAGCGACACAGCCTGGCATGGGGCTCCCGGTCCTTTCACCCTGCTCACGTCTCCCCTAAAGCCTAAAGCCTTGCACTTCATCCAACTGCAGTCTGTTATTTCACCGTGCCTGACTGCTACCAGGGTTGCCGCTGTTATAAAGAAAAATGGTGGGCAGAGGAGGAAAAAAAAAAACAGTATGAGGGAAAAGGGTGAAGAGCAGTCAAGTCAAAAAGAGAAAATCCATACAGGAGAACGATGAATGTCGTTTTCAAGGTTGCACAGCTCCAAATTAAATCAGCTAATTCTCTAAGCTGGAAACATATTCTGGCATGGTGACCCGGGCCTGACAAAAGGTATAAGTCAAAGTTTTAAGACAAAAGGTAAAACAAAAACTAACAGCCATGAACGCATGCCTTTGTGTTCAGTCTTGAGCTCTTTATTGGGACTTCCAGTAACAAGGCGCGTAGCCCAAGATTTATTAAGCAATCTCAGCTATTAACAAAAACAAGGCAAACGAGACATGATGCAGGATCTACAGGGACTCCACTGCTGCACAATGTTCTCATTGTTTCCTGCCTGATTCAAGAGTGGGTGTGCTTCACTAATGTCCCCTATTTACCCAGCTTAAAACAAATACTGGCAAACAGGCGAGGGAAACCCTGACCCAAGACTGTGTGATAACAATCAGGTTCAGAGCTCTCTCCGCTTCCTCTTTGGTAAATGGGAGAGTTCCTAAAGAGATAGAAATCAGATACAGAAAGACGCAAAAATGAGCATGTTCCTTCAGATTTACCTATAGGTGCCTTTTTTTTTTTTTTTACACAAATGTAAGATTAAATCAATTGGACCGATCACACAGATTTCCTGTGCAGAATTTGATAACCACACAAAACCTATTCATAAATAGTTTACTCAAAAAAGGCCTTT
The DNA here is from genome assembly GCF_001649575.2 of Kryptolebias marmoratus. Taxonomy (NCBI): domain Eukaryota; kingdom Metazoa; phylum Chordata; class Actinopteri; order Cyprinodontiformes; family Rivulidae; genus Kryptolebias; species Kryptolebias marmoratus. The sequence goes on along the minus strand of NC_051437.1, from coordinate 7,130,220 downwards.
GCTTCTGTTTTTTATGGATTCTGTTTAAGGGCATCAAATGTTATTTTTCAGATAACCCAGAGAAAATTGATGAAAAATAAATTTGCCATGACACAAAAATGGCCCAGAGAAAAGAAAATTAGGGGGTTGTGTGTTTTGGATAACAGGAAGACCCAAAAATACCCCCAAATCCTTTTTTTTAATGTAAGAGGGGTGAATTCATAGAATCCAGTCAAAACAAGAGCCGCTGCGAGCACACATGGCTGATTTCACCTCCCAGCACTTGTCCGCCTTTTCCGGTCTGCAATCTTGACTCATCACAAAGGGATAGCGATGTGATTATCAACAAGGACAGAAGAGTAATTCAGAAACAATTCAAGGCCACAATATGAATGTGAAGATGATAAGAGAGCTGTTGATGGACAGTCCTTAAAAGCAGATTCTCAGCCCATAAGGATACCAGGATATCTGACAGCACTTTGCGCCTGCTCGATGACTCATGGTTACACAATCAAAAGTCTCATATGTGAGAAGTTTCTCTCTCCTACCTAATAACCCCTACTCAATAGCTCAATCCATCTTCGCAACCCTCAAAACACAGAGCTCCCACAGCTCTTAATCTAATCGGCCTGTCAACAACAGTTCGGGCTGCTCTCACAAGAAAACTCTATTGAAATGCACACACAAGTGCCGAGAGGCGTGAGGTGCAGGGCGTGCACGATAAAGAAGGCATCTGTTTTCCGCTCACTCAGATATAGTCGGTCAGCTGGAGTCGAGGTCAAGCACAGAAAGGAGCAGTACCTTTGTGTTCTTCGGGCTAAGTTCACTGTGCTGTGCAGGAGAGCAACAAGCGCCGCACAAAGCTCCACAGAGCTGCATGTAATTAGGATACAATGACTTTTGTGTCGCGGTCGGCTGCATACCTCGTGTTGTATCTTGGCCTTTCAGAGGCTGTCACCATCTTTGTTTTTGTTCTTTGAGAAATGACCTTCCCAAAAATGTCATGAGTGTCTGTCGAGTCCTTGTGCCAGAGCGAGATAAGCCTCAATGACGTGTACTCAGCCGGTAATTAATGCTCGGTCTCGTTCGAGCGTGGGGTGAACGTCCCGAAACTACAAAGAGCGTGAGCGATGGAGGTCTGTAACTCTGTGGCAAAGATGAGGCAAGAATGGGAATGGGGAAAGTGAGGGACAACATACGTTATGTAAAAGAGGAAGAATGTTCTGACAGAAGAAGTTAGGAGCACATGCAGACTGCTCGTTCACTGATTTATTGTGATTTTACAGCAACGTGGCAAAGATTCACAAGAGCAAAAAATAAAACATCACCTGAAGGAATACAATTAAAACTTGTTTTAGTTTTTGTTTTCAAAAGCTGGTAGATATTAAGGTTAGCATTAATAAAGTTGTAGAAAGACACACAAGCGTCCCACTTTTTTTCCTTTTTGTAACAAATCGTGCCGTCAGGTGAAAATTCAAAGCTGAACCATAAATCAAAACCTCCGACACAAGCAATTCTACAGCAAAACTTAGGAGAGGAGATAAAAATAAAGTCTGCAAACTCTGATTTTTGTTTCTGTGTGTCTTGACAGACATGTTAAAGACTCAGTGATGTATTATTCAGATCAGAGTTCAGGATCGGATTTCCATTTCTCGCCTCTTTCTGTCACAACACACGCTTACAAACACACTCTTCATTTATCATTTACTAATGCTGGGTTAGGAGCCCTTTATGTCAAGTTTTACTGCACTTGGTGACAAAGCAGCATGATTTAAAGCAGAAAGTACCGATCTACAGCTGCATCCTGCTTGTTGATGGCTTTTAACTACCACCTATTTTTATTTATTTATTTATTTTCAGTTATTGTTTGAATAGATTTAAGGCACTCTTGGATCCAGCACTTGCAGTGTAAGGACTATTAGTCCCACTGTGGAGCAGCTATAGAGTCCTTCATGTTTGCTTTCACACCATTGTGGAAACTATATGACATATATAAGCAACATTTCCCTAGCAGTTCAATTTTGAACGTGACATTGACTATAAACAACAATGGAGGACTCCGAAGTTGAAGCTGTTGTGGACCCACAACCAGAGACATGGATAATGTCAAACTGACTTATTGACAAAACAGAATTGTTTGCCAAAGCGATGCTCTGTGTTACAATAAATCTGACCGTTTGGTTGACATGGTTTCTAAAAGAAGAGGCAGAAACAATTAACTTTGATGCAGTTCCGTATATTTTTGCCGCCACGCCACAAAGAGTTATTTGAGGGCACTTTGCATAGAAATTCAACAAGTTTACTTCAAGTCCAATTACATGTGTATGAATTTATTCTAGCAATCAAATTAATTAAATTAAATCAAAATAATATTTAATTTATTGAGATTTTATTCAATAAAAGTTGATTTACAAATTAAAAAAAAAAAATTAAAATTGTATTGTTGAGGAAAGTAATGGCTCGTGCCTTCATTTTGATCAAATCCCATGACCAAAGGGAGTGGGAACAGAATGTTATCAAGTGCTTTTTGAAATTTCAGAGTAGTTAAAATAATGAATTTTAAAGTGTGTGATACTCTGCAAATTGATATTTGTTGCAAGGAAATGGTAGTTTTGACATCCAGCAAACTGCAATGAGTAATTCAGCTCATGCATTAAAACAAAACAGAACAAAAAAACAGACTATTTGTAAAATTAAGAATCACAAAATTTTCATTTGTATGTGTTTGTTCCGTGCAGCATTCATATGTCAATCAAATCATCCCCGAGGACACAGACTAAAACCCACACAGGCTCGTAAGGCAGGATTCACATTTCTTCAAATGGCTTGCACTGACAGAGGAATTCCACCAGTGTTTGTTTTAGCTGAACTAAAACTATAGAAAAGTTAACAAACCCTACAGGTCTCTAAAAGGTGGTTTCTCACAGCACTGCTACTACTAGCAAACTAGTTTGTGACTCAAAAATGTGGACAAATTGCAAGAAAATATGTGAAGTTTCTGTTGCAGCCTCAAGGAAGCAACCAGGGAGCAGTGTGGCTGGGTTTTGCATGCCCAGTTTTTGAAAATCAAGGCCTATTTCTGCCTGGAGGGCTTGCAAAACTGCATTCTTGGTCATGCCCATTACTTTGTTGTCCACCTCTGCCCACATCATATTCACCACGACTTGCTTTGTACCCACCTTTGCAGCCTCCCCCAGGTTTACGATTTAATCTACTGAAGGACACTTTTGACCAGTTTTTAAATAATTGCCATTTCTCATCAGCATGGGTTTTAGATCCGAGCATGTGCCTCGGATGTTTTCTGTCAGAGGAGAGCTCCTGTGCCGGTGTCAAAATGCAGTTGAGACAAGTTTGAGATGCCCTGCGACAACTTTGTAAAAATTTTGAGAGAAAAGTTGTACAAATGTTTTAAACCTGTTCGAAACTCAAGCCACAGGATTGCACGGCTCTGCGATTCTCGTGAGGAAAGCAGCGTACCCACTTGCCTTTGTTACATGTCACTTGTGCTCAAAACAGCTTTTAAAATGTTCAGAAGTTTTACAGAGTGCACATTCATCATCTGTACTATTAACACGTGATGAAATTGAAGAAGTCCCTTTGATCCTGTGGTAGGAGGGTGAATGGACCTACGAAGGTTCAGCCCAACCCAATGATCTGAAGGTTTCGGATGAGAAGCTCTAACGTGATTAGGTCTGGGTGCAGCGGTCTGTGGGGGACAGAGCAAACAGGGGGAGACAGGCAGCAGAATGAAGCTCCATTGTGTGAGCGACTGAGGAGAAGGAGAACAGAGCAGCAATGACCTCTGCTGCACTCTTCACGATTAGTCCACATTGCTGGCACTGACCTCATTATTTTATAAGCACAAGTTCATTTAAAAAAAAAAAATCACACAGACTGAGAATTCTTGGACAGTCCCCGTTTTTAGCGCAGACTTCAAGCTTCAGACGCGCCTCCAAGAACCTTTCCTGGTTCTCCCGAAATTGTTGACTAGCATGAAGTGAGCGTGAACTAATCAGTCACAGCCAGTGAGGCGAGAGCAGAACATTTAGGCCTTCCTTTGCAGGTCCTTTTAAGATAAGGAAAAACTGCTTCTTACAAAGACAGGAAGGAAAAGGTTGAAATGGAAACTGCTCTAAGACACCTGAACACAGAGCCTGGGGGTAACTTGGAAAAAAAGGCTCACAACTCTGACAAGACTGCAACAAAGTTCATTTAGAAGTGAGACGAGGTAAAATGATATTGATAACATTGTCATGGGAATCATTAAAAATTAATATATATATAAATATATGACTGACACAAGCCAGCAGCAATAACACAAAAGATACATATCAATAAACTATTTTGATATTAATTTTTATCTCCATTAAAACTCTAGTTTTACTATTTAATGTAACACAGCAAACCACCTGAACAGTTGAGGGTGTACAGACTCTTTCTGAATAATATAATGCTGAATAACAATCGCATTTAATGTGATATTGATTTGACCGGCACATATCCTTAAAATAGAAATAACAGGAGAAAATCATGTTTGTACTTCCAGGAAGTGTGGAAAGGGCAAACATGAAATGGAGGTTCTCTGAGGAGTGATTTGAAGATTGATTCGAGATTGGAGTTGTTTACCGGCGCCTGTATGGAGTTGTTGCAGGAGTATTGATCATCGTCTAATGCCTTAAATGTTAGGAACAATTTGCCGCCCTCACAATGAAAGTGTCAAGGTGGTTGTTTTTGCACCATGATGAGTCAAAATAACATTCAACCTACAGAGGTCAATTCTACCTAGTCAGCTCCTATTTTAATGAGGTGGTTCAAAAGCCAAAATACTAATGAAGGAATTATCTGATTTATGTGGCGTTTTCAACCAATGCCTGTTACATGAATCAACTAGCAGCCAGAAGGGAGAAGAAGTTGAGGTAATGGGGGTGAAGCGAAAACAGTCTACTTCAAACCATTTTAGAGATCAACAACTCCCTGAAAATTCAAGAGAATACCAAGAAATAGGAGAAAATCATAGAGTAAAAACATTGCCAAAAGGCAAAACACAAAGCGCGAATCCCAATTCACCCCTTCCTCCTACCCCTTAGCCTTAACCCTATGTTGCATGCTCACATTGGGTATGGGTGTCTCAAGAAGTAGGGCTGTATGGCTATTAAAACAAAAAATCATGGGTCTTTTTTCTAGTATGCTATTGTCATATAAACTTGATGTTTGGTTTGATGTTTTTCTTTTTTATTAAACAACCATGCTTTGTTCTTATGGTTTCTTTTCTATGCAACATTAAAAGAAGAAGGTCAAAACTGTGAGAGTGCAGTGAGCCATTACCAAAATGAATCAAGGTAGTACATGGTCATCAGGAGAGCGACAGTACCCCGACGGAGCAAACAGGCTCTATACTTCTGTCCGTCACCGGGAAAACATACAAGCACCAAGTTCCATTGAGGGAGGGGTTTGAGGGAAATCAATCAAATCTAATTGATACACAAAAAAGTGGCAGAGTGAAATTCTTCTGAGTCTTGTTCTTGTAGCTTGAAGAAATACGAACGTCCAGCATTGCAGGAAAATATAATAACAGGAAGACAAGAATCAGGAGCCTGGAACCAATCTAAAGTTAGGCATTCACCTTGCAGTTTGCTAAGTGCAAAACTGATTCCCTGAGCCACTGATTCCCTGTTTCCTTGTGTTACCGTGCATGCATTCAAAATAGCACTCCCAGTACAACAACGTTGTAAGTTTGATTCAACTTAATACTGCATTTCTAAGTGACAGAGTCCTAATGTATGTCCAAATGATTCATTATGGACAACCCTATTTGGCACGTAATTACATCCAAATAAGTAACAATATTTGAACATGGCTAGGATTGATGCTCCCCGGAATTGCACAGGGCTCAGGAGAAATCGATGTGGCCTTTGTCAAACGAGACTCATTTGTGTGCCGTGCTACATGGTGCAAAACGCAGATGCCTGCGGACAGACAGAGATGTGTGAAGGAGGGGTTGCTGCAATGTTAGAAATGAAGGGACAAAAAAAAAAAAAACAAGAGAAGGACAAGGAGAAGGATTATGACGTGGTATTGATCCAAGTTGGAAAACAAGCCCAAGGTGGGGTAAATTTCAGGGGAAAAGATGCTCAATCGATTTGATCCCTGGTGTCAGACAAAGCTCGGGATTATGGATGTGTGCATGGAGAACAGAGTGGACAGAGGGAATGCACAGATAGTGTGACCGGGCAAGCTGAAAGATAAAGACAGACTGAGCCAAGAAAATGAGGCCACAGTAACAGCAATATATGAACTGACTCACCCAAAGTAAACCTAAGAGTGTTTACATCATAAAAATGTCAACATTAATGATGACATAAGATGAGATGGGATCTTTTTCTAAGGCCTCCATAACACTGAATTAAGAGCCCGCTACGGTCTCCATGACCCATTAGATTGAGGCTAAATCGCAGCAAATTTAGAAAACCTCCAGCGTAAAGGCAATCATGGCATTGCGACATACTTAGTTCTTGCCAAATGAGTTGTTCCCTGCAATTTTCCATGTCCCCAAGGTGCCCTCCTGTCATCACTCTCGACACTTCAGCAGTATTTTTCCACAAAGATTAAACCACGTACACTAACGATTGTGCCATGCCTTGGGCCCCATCTTTGGACGACTCTATCAGGCTACATCAGAATGCACCAAACTAACATGGTTCTGATGGCATGATGGGGTCATAGCCAAGAGAAGAGGCTAGCATGGCCAGTTCTGCTTCCAGTTTTTAAACAACCAAGTGTGCGGACACCATGTCATGGATAAACTACCACTGCTGTCATCATGCTCATCCCAGGAGTCTGAAATGTTGCCACCATAGTAACAAACCATCATGACCTTGCTGCAAAAGATTTCTGCATGCTCCAAACCTTTGTGGACCTATCACACAAAATAGGGAGCCCACTGCATTCTTAATATGAAGACATCAAGCACATGTTAATAAAGCACATCATGACTGGATTAGATTAGATTACATTTCAATTATCTTGATGCAACCCCCAGATGTGACTACTTTATGTTTTGAAGCAAAGTATTTGTCTACTTCCAAATTATTTTGTTTCCAGTCATGTATCTCACTCAGCCGTCTTTTGCACGTAATTTGCATTAATAAAGCCAAGTTTTGACATTTGAAAACCATGATGTGATGCATATAAAAGTCAATTTTACCCCTCACCCCTACGTTAAATGTGTCACCAAGACTGAAAAAAGGGTAATTTTTACATCGTAGCAGGGACATTATCAAGTGTAGAGAAGGGATTAAAGATCTAAATTTTAAGATCAATTTTAAGCAATTGCCCCAGGTATGATATACTATATATAGGATGGTGTAGCAAAAAAAAGGCATGAAAATGATTGGTTAAAGTCTGTGCTGGAAGCTTGAAGCACCGTCCTAAAGTTGACTACAGATGACACGAAGTAACACATGGTGAACGATGAACAGATTGTGCCTCCTTAATCCTGAAAACACATTAAAAACCTGTGTCCCACAATGATGGACATCTTGAAGGAAACTGGCCTAATTTAAAACAAGTCCTATCTGGTTTGCTCTCATACTTAATCACTCACAGTGACTATCCTTTTAACCACATGAACACGGAAATCTTTTGTTCTCATGCTTCACTGGCTGCGGCCTTATGACATCAATCTAACAGCCATTATTATTAGCCAGCCAAGACTTCGTTAGCGATGTCAGGAAAGTAATCTTTTCAGCTGAATTTTAAAAAAAAGGCTTCAAATTCTTCTACACTAGTTTACGAATCTGAAGTGGCATCCATTAGTATTCTACTTTATTTATGCATTTTATGAAAGGACAGGATCACTTGTAATTATTACCTATCAAAATAGTTTTTATCCACTTTGAAAGTAAACTACTGGCTGATTTAAAAAAAAGAAATTATAACATGCTAATGCACATCTTGAGATTTTGATGACTTCAACTAATAAATGTTTACATATATTAATCAATGGCACACTGGTTTGTTTGCTAAAAAAACAGAGTTATGATGTAAAATGGTGTCATAGCAACCTTTGGTAACAACATCCTGCATCTGTTCCTCATCCTCCTCCTGTGTTTGTTTCCTCGCTCCTAATGATTCCCATCGTTGCCACGTTATGTTTTTTGGGGCTCTTCGTAAAGATGTAGCAGCCCCAAGGCAGTCGCACGGTTTAGGTAATTAAATTGCTACAAAATATGATAAATTCATTTGTGTCTCTAGAACACTAAAAATGCAGCACAGATGAATACAAGCTGCACAGAAATTCAGTTTACATAAACCATACTCCCAACTCCCTGCTTCCTCTAATGAAACATCAGGTAATTCTTCGGAACAAAATGTCCTCATTTGTAACACCGTGCATTGTCAGCACTCTCACCATCAATCATCTGATACGGGACTGCTGCTGTAGTAATGCCACCATCCAAACAGTAACATTTAATTACACAACTAAGCAGGCCAAATCAACTTCAGCTTAGTTTGCTTTTAAGGTGTTTTTCAGATTCAGATGTACTTTGATACAGGGTTAAATTCCTACCCCACAGTGCTCCATTGGCGATATTATAGTAGTAAATTTAACATGGTGCTCATATCACAAAGCGTAACCTCTAAATGGTTCACTACTTTTGAGATGCCTGCGACAACTCTGAATATTTTAAGATAAGATTTACTGCACAATTTTTTTTGAACATGTTTAAAATTCAAGCGACAAGACTGCAAGCCTCAGAAGCTCACACGGGGAAACTGTGCACCCCTGCGAACGTTTCTGTACATTCTGGAGACTCCATTGCTCATGCCGTTCACCAGCTAGTCGCCAACAGTCGCCCAGTGAGATACTGGCTTATGGGTAATGAGTTTTCAGTTGCATTTTAAAAAAGGAACAAGAAACAAACACTTTCTTGGGTGATCACCAATATAAAAAAAATTATGAAGGAGTAAGATAATTTGTTAAAAAAAATCAAGGTTGTCTCATGATAGGAATAAATTTGTTATGTTAAGAAATATGGCAGTAAGAAGCCATGGAAAAGCAAATTCAGACTTTATTACAAATACAATTCTCATTGTAAACTGAAACTCAGACAATATGAGACTAAGGTAAAAGACTGATAGACTTCCAATGAATTTTATATGTAGACCAATTGGTATTTTGTCTAATATATCAAAAGGTACTTGGAAAAGAAAAAAAAGTCTTGTTCAACAAATGGCTGACCTCAATACTGGTTCTTTTCCATTGGGTTTAATGCAAGTTTAGGTTGAGTCATTTTACAAAAAACTGCCTTGTTATTTTATAGAAAGGATAAAGGCATTAATGAATAAAGACAAAGGTGGGGTTATTGGGGCCATTTTCCTTGATTTACAGAAAGCATTTGACAAAAGTAATCATGATGTTTTTGTGAATAAACTACTCAGTTTAAATTTTTTATAGGTCTTCTTAATTTTGTAAACTCTTACCCTATATCTTGCTCTCAAGTTAAGTTAAGGCCTCGAAATCACCTGTTTAGATTAAGACATTACATGGCTATAATTAGGAAATCACAATGGCTTCTGGTAAATGAACACCCAAAACATCTACAGGATGGTACAAATCATCTATTTCTACCTTAATGGGGAGCATCACTTCCATTTTCTAAATACAATTTCTTTATTTTATGTTTTATTGTAACTCCATATGCTTGTCCCCCACCCCAACCAACCCAACCCCCGTCCTCTTGCTTTGTACTAAAAAAGCCCACATCACTTGCCGCCAATTAGCCTCGGCTTATGACTCGACGTTAGAAGCACTTCTTCCATCGCAAAACCTGTTACATAAAGGGATCAGGAGTAGGACATATGCTCTAGCGTCTCCTCTGTCGCTGCTGCTGACCCCACGCCCCCGCAGCCAAAGCCAGTGGATGACAGATGATGTGGAAATATGACCAGCAAGGACAGGGAGGGAGATAAAGGAGATATGACAACAAGATCAGAAAAAAAAGAAGTCAAAAGGGGGGGAAAGAAAAACAGGGTTACTAGCATTCAATTTTCTCTGAACCTCTGTCAAAATGATATACAAATGTGGGAGGTACGAGAAGAAATTAAGACATTTTTTAAAACACCAGCATCAAGAGTTTTATTTACTTCATACAAATGGAAATTGAAAAATATCGGAGTGACTTTTGCTTCTTTTTTTAGAGCAGTGCCAATATGTTTTTTCTCGGTAGCTTCAGTTTAGTTTCAGTGTCCTTTGCATGGTCATGTAATGTCAGACTGACTCCAATACCCTGTGGGGGGTCAGACCATCTGTTGTCAGACTCTGAGTTCTTGTTGTGTCTGATGATTTTTGTGACTCTATATGTAACTTATTGGTGAAGAATCAGCATGTTGCCTTCAAGTTGATAGCCTAAACATCTACAGTACCTAAAACATTTGCAGTCTCTAGCTTGTTCTTGCTACGAGGTGCTCTCATACGGTTTGTTGTGTTCCACTGTGATGCAGCATCTGATCAATAGATAGTGACTGGTGGTTTCTGTGGGATTTTAAAGTGCCCCCTGCAAAGTGTAAAGGACTGGTTCCATTATTATAGGACAGGCAGCTGAATTCAGAGGGGAATGGGAGGGACAGCGGTGTTGCCATGGAGGGTGCTCGTAATAAATAACATGGTGCAGAGAGAAGAAAGGGGAAGAGGGCTGTTGCTGTCTCCTCACACTGACATACAAACACAGAATCTCTCTGATCCTCCCTGTTTGAGTCATCAGCGGAGCTTGGATTTCACCTGCGGATTCTGCACACAGATGTGCGCGAAGCCTCTGGTGGATTATGTTTATGTTGCCTGTGAGTGTTCTTTGGATTTATGGTACTTTCCTATGCGCCGCATTTGCTTTTATAATAGAGAGAAGCGAAAGAAAGCAAATAGACGAAGAACAAAAAGAGAACGCAGCAAAAACTGACAAGTTCTGGATGTTGACCAGTCAGTCTTGGTCCCAAATCAACATCTGTTCTTACTCTCCTCAGCCGCCTCACGCCCATGTTCAATACATCTCATGTTCTTGATTACCCAACCTGCAACTTTCTCCTCTTTTTCTCCCTTTCTTGCCTGCTTTCCAATTTTGTTTGATCATTCTGTAGCCTTTGCTCCCCAGACTGTGCTGTGCGGAGAGCTTTTCCAAACAACAAGATGCTGTTGCAATGATAAAAGCTGCCTCTGAGCCGAACTGCATGCAGGGGTGAGAGCAGGGGGGATGATTGTGCCTCAGTTGCCCATTTGTGAGTCGGCACCTTAAGATCTAGGAACAGAATGGTAACCTTGTTGTGGTGAATACAGAAGACTGATAGCTCTGTTTCAGGAGGAGTGCCAATGATGATGGATTTATTTCTAAAAAGTCTTCCTTTAGTTCGGACTTATGAGGCCAAATTGTTTCACTTAATAATTAAAGGCCTCTCATTCTGTGAAGGAATGCATATTGCCAACCTTTCAAACCTTGAAAACAGCATTATGTGCGATCTCACGCTCAGAGTAAGTGCGGTGAATGCCTTAGCTGCTGCCACATCAAATTTTATTTCAGTATCTGTAAAATTAATTAGTTAGAACTATTTGTATGATGGCTAATGTTGATTAGCTGTTGAGGTAACCTTTAATTAATTATAGCCATTATTGTGTTTCCTAAGGTCAGTTAGCTGTGGTGGCCATCTTGAACAGGGCTGGATCTACAAATCTCTTAGATGAACCAAAGATCTTACCTAAATACAGCATGAAAACCCTTAGACGTTATTATTTATCTGAAATATAAATTCGTCCTGCCCTCTATCAGTGAGTTTAACTTGAAAAGGAAATTTAACCTCTCACTGACTTGGCATGGTAGCACTTTATAATCCCACACAGTAATGCTAGGTGTTTTGTTTTGGTTACAAAGAGTGAAATATGAGCTCAAAGAGTAGCAAACACAGACAGGATGACACAAATGAAGCACTAAAAGCCATTTTAATTTGTTTAGCATTCGCATTCGCTTTTAAGGAATCAATACATCATCTGACACTCCGTATTGCCAATTGTATCACGCAGCATTTCAACCTCGCATTATTAATGTGGAAAGAACAAAAACAGGAAACATTTGGGAGCAGCTTTATTGATTTGGTTCAATCATTTGTCTTGGGACCAATTTATCTTTGAGAGGATCAGACGTCTGACAAGTCTGTCCAAAGGTGTTCACTTTTACAATCCAGCGAGTTTTTTTTTTTTTTTTTAATCATTCATTTACAGACATCAAAGTGGAGCTTTTAAATAAGGTTTTGGAAATACAGGTGAAAAATCAATAGCACCTTCATTACTCACTTTCTGACCAGAAACATGATTTGTGTGTCCATACTTCATTGACACTAGAAGAAAATAGAAGTATGGGACACTTATATGTATTAACCCAACCTTTTTGGTATTCACCTTACAATTTTTAATATATTTTGATACTCATGGACGCAATAACAGTGTCTGAATCAGAACAACATTGTAAAAAAAACCCACATATCCATAAACCAAATGTAAAATTAGTTCCTATTTGTTTATTTTTCAACACATTTTTGGAAATTTGAACTAATTTGGCAGAAGGAGCCTCTTTTCCTCATTAAGGAGCTGGTGCTGTTTTCGTCCTACTGTGCTTCAAGCTTTGCATATTTTTAGAGCTCCGCCTGAACGTCTCAACTAAGGTCACGCTTCAAATAGTTTTCTCCCCACAATAACTTTCCAACTCAAAGAGCTTAGACCAATGCAAAACATTTGAATAATGCAACTGGAAAAAATAAAACAAGAGACTAATTTTATTTCTCTCCAGCGGCATGGCTCGTTTTTCTGTCGACCCTTTGACTGCACAGTGAGTTTGGACTAAAATACAGCACCATTGTTCTTGTTCAGAGACATGCAATGAGCGGCTCTCCCACTGGTTGTTTCTCTCAAAGCTCAAATTCCCCAAAGCATAAAGTGACCACAGTGTCGTAAAGTTCCAATTCAAACTGTGTACAACTCGGAAAACAAAAGAAATTCATCTGAGAGCCTCAGACTCAGCTGCTCCCGTCTCACTGTGCAGCACAACGGAGACAAAGAGACGAGGTGGGCTGAGCTGCGAGCTGACAACTTCGGAGAGCTCTGGGCAGAGCTAGATAAAGATATCAGAGCTTGTGCATACCCTCACTGGCAGAGGCTGGATGGGAGGCAGAAGCTTTACATGATTTTAAATAATCAGTGTGCCTGAGGATGTTAAGAGGAGAGGAAGAAATGGAGATGATGAGGAGAGCAGCAGAATCAGACGAGAAGTGAAACAAGACATGGCCTTCAATTCACAGAGCATTAACATCTGTGACAATTCAGTCACAGGTAGCTCTGAATAAAAGTGTAAATACATCCCAGTGCAGGTATGCTCTGAAATCTAATCGCTGAGAGCACATTTCTGAAGTGGCCAGAATGTTAGGAGCCAGGGGCCTCATAAATCTAGTACTCAGAAGTGTGTGTAACACAGAGCTTAATGTGAAGCGTCAGGTTGGGGGAAATGTTTGTAACAAAAGTACTCAGCTGATGAATATATTACAGGGAGTTAAGTCAGTCAACAGAAGGGTTTCCAGTGTTTTTTTCCCTCTCACTTCCCATGTTTTATCAGCAGCTCTGCATGAAAACGGTGAGCTAAATCGTTTTTTTTCTTCTTTTATTACTTTCTTGTACTACATTCATTATGAATCAAAAGATCTTTTAAAATGCTTCTCAAATACGGTGGATAGTGCTTACAAGTAATCCCTTAAGAGCTGATGTAATTGGAGCTGTGCACTTGTGACTGCATCTATGTTAATAACACAATACCTGGCTTAAAGATGTAGCTAGTAGCTAGCGTGTTGGTTCAAATACATTGCCTAGACTGTTTATTCTGCCTTGATAGAAGGCAATTTGCTGTGAATTACGTACATCTACCTGCATTAAGAATAGAATTGGTACACATAATTAGTGATGTATTCTCAGACAAAGACTGGGGCCACACAAGAAAGTTGTGAGTCTGTCAGACTGATGGGCTATCCACATCAGAAGGATTTTTGTTTCAGCCTTTAGCTCACATGGAAACAGCAATTTAGGACACCCAAAATGGTATATTTTGACATCTTTAAGCTTTACGCACATGCTCAACACTTTATTCCTGTTTTTGGTGCATTTTTGTCGCAGCGTACCGGTAATAGTCCAACATAATAGCCCTCACGCCGATAGTCACAAAGTGCTTTGAAAGACTGGTCATGACCCACATCAAAGCCACAATCGACGTCACTGTGGACCCACATCAGTATGCTTACAGGAAGAACCGCTCCACAGAAGATGCCATTTCTTCTGTGGTCCACACTGCCCTCAGCCACCTGGAGCAGAAGGACTCTTATGTCCGTTTGCTCTTTGTGGACTTCACCTCCGCTTTCAACACCATGATTCCACAGACCCTGACAGATAAACTCTCCTTACTTGGACTGAGCTCTTCCCTCTGCAACTGGGTCCTGGACTTCCTGACCAACAGGCCACAGTCTGTTAAGATCCACAACATCTCCTCCTCCACCACAATCCTCAGCACTGGCTCCCCCCAGGGCTGTGTGCTGAGCCCCCTCCTGTTCACACTGCTCACATATGACTGCTCACCTCTCCATCCGAGCTGTCATATTGTGAAGTTTGCAGACGATACAGCAGTGGTTGGGAACATCACAA
>NC_051437.1:7095149-7114918 GCF_001649575.2 Kryptolebias marmoratus | reverse complement strand
CACACACACTGCATTGACACTTTCAAAGACACTAACACTCCACACTAAGACACTTTATTTGCACTTGGACACTTTATCTGCTATTCATATATTCATATTTATCCTTGCTGCTACAATAGGAAATGCACTCCTCTTATATTGTTCATGTGCTGCTACTGCTCATACCTTTTACCTTATCTTTTTTATGTTTATTTTTTTTCTGTTTTATATTTTTAAATTTATATTGGATGTAAGCTGGGACCGTGGTTCACAATTTCGTTCCACCTCATGTACCACATGTGATGCGAATGACAATAAAGTTTCCTTGAATCCTTGAATACAGGTCCTGGAATAGTTTTTACAGCATTTTGGATCATTTTGGGTGTTTTCATGTGGAAGAAGACATTTCAAAATGGTGCACATGAGCATTTCAAAAGCCTTCTGTTGACCGATGGTGATGTGTTTACAAGGATATTTTTAGAAGCAAGAAATAAAAAGATTGTTTTGGAAAAACTGTTTCCATATGGACATGGTCTGAGTGTCACATCAAATGTCCAAGTCTGGCTTATCAGAGCAGGTCACCGGGACATTGCACTTGAAGTTGGGGGCAGTCAGGGACACATGGAGGGACATTCTGTGGGTAGCCAGACCCAGTCTGATTCATGCAGCAGGTCGACCTGCATCAAAAAGGCAATCTGTCGTTGAATGGGGGAACAAGAGGCAAGTTATCCAGGCAACCGGAGGGCGTACCCCGCATGGGACCCCACACGGAAGCATCCAGGGGGGCAATGAATGAGAGGGCGAGCAGCCAGGAGCCCAAGACCATGCCACAAACCTTGCTACTAATTAGACTTCCTCTACACTGCCAAGTCGTATCGTCTACTTGGCTCTCCGGCTCTCCACAAGTGTCCCAGCACAGCCAATCTGAAGACCTCACTAACCCATTCTATCAGTAGCAGCCACGTACCTGGCTCCCAATTTTCTCTTCTAATTGCAGAGATTCATTTGAATGTCCATCCTGGCTCTTTTTTGGAAACAATGGAATACCCCCCTGATGATATGTACAGCCAAATTGCTGAGCATGAGACAACTGTTTTGCTTTGTTCTCACAATAAAAGCAGTCAAACAAAACCTAAAAACCTGATAGTTGTGAGCAGTTATGTTTTAAAGATGCATAAAGCTTTTGCACATCCTTTTGGAGTGTGTGCGTGTGTGTGTGGGTGTGTGTGAGTGTGTTTAGGAGGGGCACTTCTCAGCCAGATGTTGAGTAATTAATGCTGATATATAGTTTCATTCTGTTCACCGCAGCCTCACTGATCCTTATTAGTGTGTAGTTTTTCATTACCACCCATCACAAAAACAGCAAGCTGTTAAACAGTATGTATTGTAATAAATTCAATGTATTACTAAGTTAGAAAAATACATAGTTACGCATTTTTGCACGAATAAACACTGTCTCTGAATGATTGGGAATCATGGTTGTAACATAATGAGCATAATTTTGCTAATTATGTAATAACATAATTTTTAAAATATCTAAATAAGATTTATTTTAAATAATTATTATTGTTTTCTGAACAATACTTTACATTTGATGTAGTTTCAATGGAAAGGTGTAACTGATCAAATATGGCAGAAGTGGGCTACCTCCATAGCAACAAACTGGAGTTCTGTGATGCCTGAAATTACACAGGGACGTCTAAAAGTTGTGATGTCCAACAGTGAGCCTGTCTTTGACATGCCATCGGTACATTGGGTAGGACATGGCAGCACTCCAGCTAGTTAAATGATCTCCTGCAACAAAGTTACAATCATTCTTCAAAAAGAAAAAATTGTAGGCTTTCTCATTATTTATAAAAAGTGAAGGCCAGGGTCTTTGCTGAAGCAGGTGGTATTTACCCCATGAAGTGTCATACAGGGCATCTTCATCTGTATGGTGAGTTCATTCTGCCAGAAAATACATCATCCCAGGCAGATGCAAACATCCTCGGTCTGCTTGGAATGCAGGAGAAGGTGCTGGCTGTCAAGCTGACCTTCATTTCAAAGTTGCTCCAAATTGATGATAGCTCTGACATTGCTAGAAGGAGGCGCTTGTCCCACAGCAGCGTCTGCATGCTCTGTAACAGGATCCCACCATTTGAACGGAACAGTGACAACCTGCCGTCACCATGCAAACAACAGAACAGCTCGGAGGACAGATCTGTATGTCTGGGAGAAAACAGGTACTTCACCATATTTACCATGACTTCCATCTGGCATTCACAAAAATCTCAAAGCACATAGAGAGTCACATCCAGCTTGTGAGCTCCACATGTTGCTTAGTGTGTTTTAATTTACAAGCTACCTATAGACTGCATCAAAACTGTTAGAAACAGCCAACTGAAAAACAGAACATGACAATGTAGGGATGGGCATTTCAAGCAAAGGTGCTCGTCAAATTTATATGTCATTGTTTTATTTTATTTTTTTTTTAAATAATCTCAGCACAGACATCAATGGTGACAAAGTCTGCATTAGTCAAAAATTAGGAATTAAGAGTAAAACAACATAAAAAGGGTTTTAATAACTTGGGGATGCAGTTTTTTTTAGTTTTGGCAGCATACAATTGAGTGAAACTGCAAGAGCACCAGTTTTTAAAAGTCACGGCCCTCCTCTGCCCACATGTTCAAAATTCGAGCGACAAGACTGCAAGTTTCTGCAACTCGCATGAGGAAATTGAACAAACCCTCCCCAAACATTGCACAATATCCAGTCGTTTCCCTCATGAATGGTGTTTGCAACTGGTCCCAGCCCAGCGAGATACTACCTGAAGTGAGCCAAGGTTAGCCTTATCAATTCTGCCAACTCTTATACATGCAAACAGCATCAGAAGCAAGACATGAGTTTATGAAAACTTTGTAGCTGTATGTGATAAAACACGTATTCCTCTAGAGAAAAAATTAAAACTACAAGAGCTTTACGTGAAGTGTCGTCAAAACACAATAGCTTCAATAAAAACCACCTAACCTCGTGTTGAAGCGGTATGAAGGTTCAGCAGAGACTCCGGAAAAATATCAACAGAACAGACGTGAGAGACTTCAGCTTCCTGAACATCTTTGCAGATGACAGGGTCAAATATGACACAGTTTAATACTAATGTAGAGCATGTAATATAACCTGAGTTTAGATTGAAGAAGTGAAGCCCTTTTATTTTACAAAAGGAAGGACCTTGAAATACATAAGAGATGTACTTCACTGGACAAAAAACGTGAAATAGTTTTACTTAATTTCTAAATGACTGACAAGTAGAGTTTTATTCACTTAACTGTACTTAGATATTGAATGTTTAGTTGAACTTAAACACTTTGTTGTATTTTTGTTGAAATTTAGCAATACTCATAAAATTTGAAAATGTTTTCTTTTGAATTGCTAAAATTTTATTCATCCCTCAAGCAAAGAAAATGTGGCTGCAACATAAAAATATGGAAACAAGAACAATAAAAGTGAAAACAGAAACAATTTTTTTTAATAATAAAGAGATTTTAAAGGACCCTATTGAGAATGTAATACATGATTTGATTTGATCAAATGCAAAAAAAACAGAGCATGTCTTTAGCAACATTTTGCATCAAACTTAAATTAAAATAGAGAACTACTTTTAATAATTGGCCTTGAGTCCAAACTGCAGCACTGGAGATTCTGTGGGCTTAAAGCAGACACTGCAGTGATGAACGAACCAGCAAATGCAACACTCGTTGGTGATTAGAAACTTTGATCAATACTGCTCCACGTAGAGAACACAACACTGCAAAACTGCACACTCTAAACATTTAAAGAAGCAATTACCACAAAAACCATTTGTTTTAGGACTCCCAGTTCTACGCTCACTTTTAATCCATCAGGACGTTGAAATGAGCAGCCGTTGGAGTAGAACCGGTCAGAGATCGGTTCAAAAATCCTAAAATAATGGACAAAGTGATTAACATTAAATAAACAAAAATCACTTTTAAACCAACAGAGGATTCTCTGTGTGCAGCTACCTTTCAGCACAAACATATGGAGGATAACCAAGCAGGTTTGGTACCGATATAATCAACACACCTGTGCAAGCACCTGTTCCTGGAAGATAACAGTGGAACCGCTCTCATTACTTTGTTCTGCATCAGTAGACCATCTTTGGGATTTAGTAGATAAACCTGATGAAGGCAAATAAAACTATGTAAGAGAGACGCTAAGATTAGAAAACTAAATACAACATTAATGCTTTCCATTCTTTTTTTTTTTTTTTTTACACAGTTTAAACACTGCTGATCACAGAAGCTGCTGTTCACCAAAAAAAAAAACTACAACTGAGCAGCGCACGTCTACAGCCTCTCCTCCAGTGCACAAACACAAACACACCAATGCATTGTTCCCTTAACAATCGCTGGGTACTCACTGAACTACTGAAAACTATGCATGCCTGGGTGGAGCATGTGTGTGAGTCCATGTGTGTGTGTGTGTGTGTGCGTATTCACGTGTCTGGGTTAAGTAATGCCCCAGCTGGGGTCCAGCAGAGTGCAGCATAACACTCTGCTGTTGTTCTTCCTAAACCCCAAGACATGGCTTGGGCAGACATAGACACACACACACACACACACAGACACACACACTCTGTTCCAAAGTGCTCCGTCCCTCCCAGAAGTCTGGAGAACAATAGACTCCACTAACCCCCCCTTCAACCACCACCTTAGTTCCCTCCCTTTCTCAAGAGGGACATTTCCTTTAGCTGTGTAATTACTCTGAACGAATAATAACTCCCCTGAGCATTAAAAACTGTGTAACTTTGACCGGGAGAAAAGATCTTGGCCCGAAGGCAGCGGCGTTGATTGTTTGGTTGCCATAGCGCGTGAGCAGATCTGCAGAGAGTTGAGTCAAACTCTTTTTTTTCCCTGTGGTCAGACCCCAACACTGCTGGAAACTCTGGAAGAGCAGTTATTGCATTTCTGAAGAAAATCTGAAGCGTGCCGATGCATTAGCACCCTGAAACTCCAACATATTTCAGCTTTCTTCTCTAAAGTCAAACAGTAATTTGGGACTTAATTTAGTAATATCCTAAAATGACAAAATGTTGATGGATAAACTGTATAGGAAGTGTGAAGAGAACCAAGATTAACAGAAATGGTAAAGCTGCTGCCAGTGGTTCATTAGGGTCACCATGGTAGCCACACGTCTCTCACTCCCTGACAGCACTTAAAAAAGGCAGGCAGATGGGAATACAGAGTAAAAAGTAAGCCTCAAACAAAGGGCTCAGTTTGGTTTTTCTCATGCGTCTACAGTGTTCTATGTAGGAGACACGAAAAGTGAGAAACATCTTCCTGGAGTTTGGGTGTGTGCATTCTTCACTCCAGAGGGGATTCGAGAAAAAACAAACATGAGAGTTTTATAACAGACAGAGATAAGTTGGTTGAAAGAAGACTAAAATGTGTACATTTTGATCCATAAACTGTAAAAGAAGAGTAACTTTTGTGGGAATAGAAAAAGTGTTTCTTAACAAAATCAGTAAGTTAAACGTTATGTATCAAAGTCTAAAGAGAAATCTTTAAACTTCAACTGTCATCGTGTAAAATGTATGAAAGATTTTAAAATTCCAATTCAGCCGTGTGAAGTCTAACTTTCTGTGACCCGTTTAAACCTTGAATAATGTTCATACTGTAGTTTGCCTGAACTACAGAGCTCCACGGTGACCTGATTTTCTTACTTGTTTTGCAAAAAATCCCATTGTTGCTGTGAAAAATCTTTTTGCTAAATTTATCCGTACCATTCGAAGTACTCCTACCAAAACAAAGCACACTATTCTGGCTCGAGCCACATGTTTTAATGTATTTTTCTGTATGAGTTTTTTTTTTTTTTTTTTCTAAAGCTGTGGGAGAGGTAGTGAACACATAATCATGACAGAAATGGAAGAATAACAGCTGAGTAGCATTAAGAGTGCTTCAGTGCTTATGTATTGGCACTGTTACTAAAACAACCCTTCTGGCTCCTTCTGTTGACAGCACTGTTTATTTATTTATTTTTTTTAATGGTGCTGTGTGCCATTCCAGCTAAACAAGCAAGACTCGAATCAGCCTGCTGGCTGAACCACCACGATACACTGGACAGATCAACTCACATCTCTTTTGAGCACTTTAAAAGCCCAACCATTTGAAACAAACAGATCTACAGCACCTGAAGAATTCAGAATACGTTAGATGTTTTTTTTTAAAAGAGTAAAGTTTGATGGTCCACGTGTCAGATTTATAGAATGGATCATTCTACAGTGATTAGTATGGTAAAATCAATCGTAAAGGATTAAAGTTCAAATAAAAAGCAAGGTTTTTTTCTTATGCCTAATTTTATTTGTCCTGCTGAAACCCCTTACAAATCATTGTGAATGAGTGAGAAAATAATTAGCTTTATTCATGTTGTCACCAACAAGCAATGTAATATTTATACAGAAAATGCTTTTTACAAATGTCCTTAAAATGTAGTCCAAAAATAAAACAAATCCACTGGACTACTGAAGGTCACCATTTTTCTTTCTGTTATTTTTTCTATTTTAATTTTAGATTTCTTTCTAAAACTTCTGCCAGGCTGACTCAGTGATAACTAGAGTATCAACGGCAGAGAATAGTCAAAGAAAGAAATGTGATGCATCATACATTAATTGGATTTTAAGGAATTATTATAAAAAAACAGAGTTTAATTGTGACCTGACGACAATTCAGAGTGAGGCCAAGACCAAAGTGAATCACTGCAGTCTTAACACAACTCCAATCTCAAATATCTTTAAATATTCAGGTTAGAGATGTGTCAACAACAAGCCCCATGACTGGAAAAGACTGAAAAATGTCTCTACCAAGTGCCAGTGTAAAAAAAAAAAAATAAATAAATAAATAATAAAAATAACAGCCGTGATGGTTGCATTAATTCTGCTAATTCGTCCATTTTAAGTAGACTTTGAATATTTGTGAATTACTACTAATCCTTAACTTGAACATTATTTTATTTACTTTGAAACTAATCAATCTCACATTGCGTTTTTATTACAGCAAAAACATAATATTCCCTCCAGAAGTGCCTCAGGTAAGACCGAAAATATTAAGCCAGCTTCTGACACTCTATGTGCTTGCAACTAACTGCAGAAGTCTAAGTATTTATTCCATTTGTTGTGAAATTCACAACAGTTATCAGGAAAAGTTGATAAATTAGTGTTTGCATAAAATGCTATGAAAAGAGTTGTTTAAAATGGCAACAATCCACTTTGGTCTTCGCTCTGCTTGGCCTAATTGTTAGCCCACCAGGCCTGTTAGTAATAAACTATTAAGCGCTATCTAAACAGATGAGATACCTTTTCACAAAACCCCATGTCAAAACAGCTGAACTACCACTTTAAGGCAACACTTGAGCTTGTCATATGAACACAACAACACCCCTTTTCCTCCTCCTCCACAGAGAACATTGAAGCAGACTATAAAAGCTACAAACACATGCAGACACTCAATAAAAACAATCCCAGGTATACTGCCTAAAATTAGGGCTTAACTTCCATTTAGAATGTAGAGCAAACAGTGTGTGGCTGTGTTTATCTGTGCGTGCGTGTGGATTTTAGCTCCACACCAATACTCTCTGCTGATGTTGAGTTCAGAGTCCACTGACTGTTGCTCTCCAGCTTAATGACCAAGCAGGAGGATCTGGAGTGACGCTAATCAGCAGATGATTGTTGCGACATTTCCAACTAGCTATTATCTGCAATTGGCTGTAATTCAAGGAAGCTGCTGATGGCTTAGTATGCCTCCTTCCACACACCCCCCTCACACACACACACACACACACACCCCTACTCCTGACAAAACAACCAGACAGCATGGCTGATCTCCTCCCAGATGGGATGTAAGGCTTAGCCTGAACCCCTTCCCCTCCTGATGCTCTTCTTTTCCTCCCCTCTTGTCCATCCTTGCTCTGTCATCTCCTCCTCCTCCACTGTCTCACTCCATTATTCGACTTCTGCTCTGAACTAAAGCAGCCTGTGACTGAAAATGTCAAAATCCCCCCCCCACACACACACGCCCCGCCTCGTTACAGAATCTCCAGAGGCAGCCCCTTTTCCAACAAATACCTCATTTCTCCTGCCCTTCCAGCGTGTTCACCTGTGCTCCTGGCTGAAAACACAAAGGCAAACATTATGGTCTTAGAGAGCTGGTATTATCCTCTCCGACCTCACATCCATTTGGTTTCCAAATAAAAAGTCACGTCTTTCAGAGTTTTATTCCGTGACTCGCCAAAAACAGTGTCTTCTAACACTAATGCTTTTGGCAATGTCTGTCTGTGTGTATGTGTGTGTATGTGTGTTTATCTGTCTATTGGTTAAATATTTCATGAACCAGTGGACAAAATTTTAATGAAAATTTCAGATAGTAATCATTGGCTGTGCGTCTATAACTGATTACCTATTGAAGTCAATCCCATTCAAGATGGCTGCCACAGCTAACCAACCTTAGCCAACACAAAAATAACTCAAACACTGTCAATTTTATGGTAAAAAAAAAGCTCAAATCTGGAGAGGTATTAGATGTTGCATATCCCTGACATATAGTCTCTGATCACGAACTGATCGAACAATATGTGTACTATTGGGGTCAACTCTGTCAGCAAAATAACTCACAAACCACTGGTCAGATATTATTGAAACCCTCAGAAAGTAATTATAGGGTGTACACCTACAACTGATTAACCTTTGGAGTGAAGCCAATTTAAGATGGCCACCACAGCCAACTGAAGTTAGGGAACGCAAAAATGGCGATAACTAAAATAGCATATGGCAGAGTGGGAAAAAAAGGTTAGAACACTTCAGGCTTGTGTTTTTCAGAATATTTTTTTATCACTGCAGCAAGGACGTCTGTGTGCACATGCAGCTGCAGCAAGAAAGGAAGTCAGATGCCGCTTCCAGATACACCCACAAAAAGGCTGGGAGTCAAAAAGCAAGCTAATTGGTCTCGCTGCACTGTCCTCCGTTTGTGAAAAGTAATCCGCTCTGTGAGCATTCAGTCCAACGGCACTCATTTCTGTCACGAACCTCCTTAAAACCTTGTAGACTGATGATCACGGCTGTGCTTAGAGAGGATTCTGTTTACCTGGTCTCAGGTGACCCGGGTTAAAGCCGACACTGGGTCATTCTAAACCCCTGCTCTGTGAGCCATTCTCCTTTAATCTTTAAAGAGGGAGAAAGACAACACCCCCATTCCCAGGGCTTGGATGTCAGCCGGCGTAATCCACACTGGGTGGTAGCTAGGCACCCAGGCACAATACTTCCATCCTGGATCCTCGTTACCACCAGGTGGTTGTCGAGGACAGCGAGAGGGGGGGACAAAACAGTCTTGTCAGTCCAGTGTCGGAAGCAGCAAACTTTCAGAATGTCAGGTTTAATTTATCTTTCCTGTCAGCATGCTAGCTGCGCAACGCAGCACCATGCGGTGGCAAACACGATCATCAGCCTTTCATCTGGAAAAACTGGCTCGGTAGGAAACACAATGGTGCTCTGAAACTCCCCCGAAACCAACAAACAAGTGAGGCTAGTTTAAGGTTTGTGGAGTTTTGGCACCGCTCCCACTCCTGATGAAGATAAGTCGTTCAGCATCAGACTGACGAGGTAAGCTGAACCATCTGAACTGAAAACATCGCGTACAGGTCGGTCACCGACTTTTAGAGCGTTCAGCCTGGATACAGATTTAGTTGCATCTGGCTCACAAAGTGAAGTTTTAAATCCATTAAAGTGGCACACCAATCTGTGACAAATTGAGTTTCTTTCACTTCACATTTTGCTTAAAAACTGAGCAGACTACTAACTCTGAAGCCAAACAAATACCACTGATTTTTTTCAGTAATATTCGTGAAAAGAGCAACAAAAACTCCAAATAGAATGGATCAAAATGCTGCTGATGAACCTGTAGCTGTGAAAACAATGTCAGTATCATCACAGCAACAAAGCCTGTTTAAATGTATATATTTCTTTTTTTTTTCCTGTATTTTTGTCTTATTTTAAAGCTGAAAGTTAGCAGCTGTATGTTTGGATTTTTATCAAGAATCTTTTCAGCTGATTTGATTGATTCTGAAAAAAAAACCTGTTAAGAAATAACTGAAAAGCTGATAACTGAGAGCAGGACATAAGAAATTAATGCTAATAATGTGTCCTTTTTCTCCAATCAATAAGTCATGTTTGCTTTAAATTCTATTTGATGTCTTGAGAATATTCAAAGTTCTATATGGATCATTTTAATAATATTATATCTGTGGTTCAGTAAGTCCTGACTGAGAACTCAGCTTGGAAAGAGGTTCTAACCTTGGCATTTTTTTTCCCCCTCAAATGTTCAACTTCCAAATCTAAGTCAAACTTGAAGCAATTTGTGCTTCTTACAAAGCATTCTTATTCATCTTTTACTCATGAAGGGCTAATTCAAATATTTTAAATATTATATTAATTTATTTTAGATTTAAAAAGGGGGGGGGGGTGACCTAGGTTAATTAACAGATTTCTTTGACATTATGAACACTTCGTTACCGGGCTTGCTCTCCATCACGTCACTCCTTCTTTGAGGCAAGAACTAGAACCAAGTCCTCACTGCTGTAGTTAGTTTCTTACATGAGCAACAGAAGAACAGATTAGATAAACTGCAGAAGTGAGTGAAGGTGATTTAGACTGAGTGATGAAGGAACAGAGAAAGCGTGGGGGCACTTATGCACCCAGCGTCACCGGGCAGCTAATAATCAGCAAACAGAAGCATAACCCGATATCAGAAACTGTTCAGCTACCAGACGGGATCTTTAGCAGGCTGCAGTGACTGCAGGAAATCGTGAAAGTACATGAGAGTCTTTTTGGTGGCGCAACCTTCTAATGTCTCCCTTTCTTAAATCATATCAGGTCTGAAGGATTAGCTTTGAGTCGGCAGGTAAACACCAATCTGCAAACCACAAACCTAAAGTCAACCCTGAAACGTCTCGCAGCTCACAAACACATCAAACAAAGGCTGCAGTGTTGTTTTGTCACCCTCGTTATTGGCCCTGATCGTTGGTTATTCATGAAAACCTGAGATCACGCTGTTTATTTGCCAGAAACAGAGCCGGTCATAGATCTATTTGCATACGGCAGCGCAGGAGTTTGCTGTTGAGGGGAGATAAAAATGAACAATAACTCAGGGTAAATAAACAGATGGCAGGAGCAAACAGAGCGGCGAGAGAACAGCAGGGCTGAGACGGAAGAGAAAACACAGGTACGAAGGAGCCGCACCGACTGAAGATCACTCTGTTCTAGGCTTCATCTGCACAGACCATTAAAGGAGTGCAATACGGCGCCGCTTTCCCCACGTTTTGGGTCATTAACTTTGATAAGTTTGCACATTTCTGCCAGCTATAGTTTGCAGAAAACAGACAACTGTAAGTTTGTGGAATAAATCATGTCCTACTTGTATGCAGCCATTGGTCCAGGCTTCGCTGGTTTCTTTAAACCACAAGTCGATCCCAGTGCAGCAGAGCTTATATGGTAAAAAGCTGACTCCTCTCCATATATTATAAAAGGTTTACTGCAAGAAACAAGCTAAGTGAGATCAGCTCTGCTCGACTGTTAGCTTTGATTTTTGGACAGCAAACAGCAGCTTGTGATTTTTACTCAGTGACTGACTGTCAACGCTCTGATGTTGGAGAGTCTTTGAACACAACACAGAGCTTAGAAAAGAAACCTGCTTTTAACTGCAGCACCACGTCATGAATACATAACTGGAAAAAAAGCCGTTAAAATTGAACTAGTATATGTTGGATGAAAGTGTATAGGGTGCCAATGGAGCTACTGCCCAACATCCATCAGCTTTCTTCTATCAAGTCATTTGGAACTTACTTGTTTAGGAATATATGTTGACAAAAGTCCTACGCTTTAGATGCATACACTATATAAAAAGAGCAAAGATTGAGGAAATACATAAAATATATTATTTTACAATGAAGTATGAGCCATGAACAGAACAGGTTTTCTCACTTGTTTTGCCAAAATCCCATTATTGCCTATGGCAAAAAGTTTTCTCTCTTTACCTTTTATTTTTTTTTCCAAATTTCCTCCATGCCCTACAATGCACTGCTACCAAAAGTCATATCTTAATATTCCCAAATGAGTTGTTTTCTATAGGCTTTTTCAAAACTAAAGGAGAAGAAATTAATCTAAAGTTGTGACAGAAACAGAAGAGTACTGTGTGAATAGTAATACGGTGGGTTTTAATGTTTTATGTAATTGCATCCTTAATTACGCAAAACAGAAACAGAATGTCAACTCTAAGTTAAACCATTGCATTCTGGGAGGAGGGGTTAGTGAAAGTATGGCAAGCATTATGTATGTATGTATTAAGTATGTGAAAATAATTAAAACAAGTGATAGTCCTACAAGTAGAAAAAACAGCCTCAAATCACTCTTGTGTTTAAATAACTTGTGTAAAGTGGCTAAATGGATCAAATATGTGAGAAACAGCTATTTTACCCTCTTTACTCTGATGTGTTTGTGTGTTGTGGTAACCCACTGAATGACTCTCTCCATCAGAGGCAGAATGAAAGCATCAGTGATGTAAAAGTCCTGTAAGTCTGTGTGGTCTCCTGGTGACGGAGGAATGAGTCCCATCCACAAGCTTCCTGCTTTTGCAGAAACGAGAAGGTCATCAAATGCAGGACGAGAAAACAGCAGCTGCCTTAAAGCCACATTCACAGCTATTGAGAGTTGACGCGTGTGTCAAACAAAAGGAGGCTAAGCTCACTCCTGAGAGCGTCAAAATGGGTTACTGAGGCATGTATAATTGATGGATATGTTCTGGATATTTACAAGGAAAAAGAGGACATCTTGTCTTTTTTCCAGCCAGAACAGAACAAACACGTTACAAATAGTTTTATACTTTAAATGTTATTGTATTTGTTTTCCTGTTTATTACAGTTCCAGCTTGTGTAATATCTAGTTTTTTTTTTTTTCTAAAACAAGGTCAATGTTATTTTCTCATTAGGAGCACTCTGAAACAAAGAGTTCCAAGTAAATTAACAAAGACTTTTACACAAAATCCAGCTATGAGAGAAAATTAAAGCGTACCCCCAAATGTCTGCTGTAAAACTCAGATGCAGATGCTCGGGGACTGGCTTTCAGCAGATTATGTGTGAGGCATGAAACAAGATTAGCTGATTCTGGAAATCCAGTATCCAAGAAGGAAGTCCTTCCCTGCGTGAGCGCAGGTGCTGTGTCAAATGCTGTGAAAAAACTTGTAAACAGTTATTAGTTTTACTCGTTGTAGATAGCTCTTTGAACAGCCTCAGTTTTGGGAAACAGAGCGAAATTCTGAGCAGATTGATCAGCTAATGGCTAGTTTGAGTATGCTGTTTAATAAACCATTACACCACTGTCAGTTTTGCATTATTGCAGCAGAAATATCGGAATATTTCTGCTGCAATAAGTGCCCTCAGGGTGCACCAGAAGTGCTACAACTAGTTGCTTCTGTCACTATTTGAGCTTACGAATAAGCAACAAATTCTATATAAATAACTGTGTAATGTGAAATTAACAACGTAAAAGTTTATAAAATAGCATTTGCAGGAACCTCTATGACTGCTGCGTCTCATTTGTACTCTGAAGTCGAAATTCCAAAGAGTTCAAAATAGGGGGGAAAAAAACACAACTGGAACGCCCACCCAAAGCCAAAATTCAGACTCAGACAATCTGAGATTCATGACCAACCTTGACCTCAAAATCCAATATGGCTGACTTGTGAATGAAAAGTAGTGATAGCTGAAAAGAAAAGAAGTTTCACTTCTGTTCGTTTGTATCTCAGTAATCCATTCACACAAACGATGCTGTCCAACCACTGTGAGTGAATATGTTATGGTGTTTGAACACAGAGGAAGTATGTTGATATTAGCTTATGTTGCTAATGATAGTTAGCTGCTGACTGAGCACAACAATTAGCAATTGGTTTTCTGACTTACAACGTGAGCATGGTTAAGTCAAGTTAACATTGTTCTCAAATCCAAGTTTCAACTTCTGAGGTAAAGTTAATCCAGCATTAGATGGCAGGAATCCACTTTAATTTTGACTCCACTGTGACTAGTCAGAATGAAACATTTTTTTATCCAAACTGAGTGTGCTCAAAGAGCCATCTACAGGGAAATTTTAGACCTGTTAAAAGCCTGTTCTCATGCATGTGTTTCCACTTTTTACCCACAGTCAAGATTCTTTTGTTCTATCCAAGATTCAATGTAAAGTCTGTTCACGCCAGGTCATTCAGAGTAGTTTCGATACTCCTCATTTTCCACAAAGGAGGAGGGGAAAAAAAAAGTTGTGCTTCTGCATTACAGGTCCACCAGTTGGACCACATTCCTGTTCAGTGAATGGACTCTCGAGAGACAAACCAGGAGACAATGCATTCACTTGAGAGTGGCTTTCTGGGGAGATTTTTCACTCTGATATCTTGAAGGTAATCCTAATAAATCTGAGAGTGAAAGACTACACCCCCTTGTAACCATTTTTAACCTAAAAGAACATTAATTGTGCCAAAGAAAACATACTGAATCACTGCAGTACAATTGATGAGCCTTGGTAGAAGGTTGAAGCATTTCTGATTTATCATGACGATGAAAATGCTTTTTTTTTCCTACAGACTTAAAATCTTTTAAGATTTAAACAAGAACCTTCAAAGTGTGTTCTCTACCAAGACCAATATTTGGCAACTTTGATTCTGCAGTAAATCAAAATGTATTTTGTGCCGCTCAGACTCCTACTCGAACACCATGTGTAATCGGAGACTGAGTGGCTCTTGCATAATCTTGATTTCAAACAGGCTAACAATCAGAACTGAACACCAGTTAATCAAAATTCAGTTTCTCAAGCACAGAAGGCAAAAACTGAAATAGTCAAATATTGCATAAGCCAATAAAACAGCACAATACACACAGAAACCTTGAAATTCAGTCAAAAAATGCCGAGCTGTCACCACTTGAGTAAAAGCTGTCAACAGGGGAGAGACGACATAGAAACAAAACGTGTGCCAGAACAAGCACCTGTTGGTAACAACTTCACAGCACTTCTCTTTGTGTGTCACTTCTTTGAAATAGCTACATTCCACACAGCACCAGCATTCCTCGGAAACACACCTCTCCCATTAGGAATCTGCTGATGACAGCGACACAATTTGTCAGAGAACTGTGACACCAATAAACAAAAGTTTTAACCTACTTTTGAATCAAAAATGTTTTGGTAAACTAGGAAATTAAGGGAGATATGATGACGGGTGGCAATGCAGCTACAGCTCAAAACTGCAACAAACCAGTGTCTGTCACTCTGGGACAATACTCCTAATAAGACAGGCAGATAGAAATGCAGAGTAGAGAAGTAAGCATCAGACAAAAAGTCACTGAGTGAAAAGTTGTGGTGAATTTTTTTTTTTTAAATGTAAGTGTCAGAAGCTTCTGTTTTTTACGTGAAGAGGGTAAGTTAAAAAAAAATGCAAATCCAGATTTTAGATGAAATAATGAGTTCAGATACAATGAAAGTTAATGAGAGTTTGGATGTGTGCACTCTGCCTTCTGAGAGAAAATCGTAAATCCTCCAGCAGTGAATGAAGACAAAAATCCCTACGTTTTGATGCATAAAGTGGATAAGAAGTGTAAGGTTTGTGGGAATAAGAAACATATTTTGGGAAAGAAAGCTAAAAAATTATGATTGTGTGTCATTATTATTCAACTCTGAATGATGTTTCTACTGTGAAGTTCCAATGTATTTTGTACATAAGTTTTTCTTTCCAAAGCTGCAACAGGAGCAGTGAATCAAAAATGGTGACAGAAAGCCGAGAATAACAAGCGAATAGAAATAACCATGCTTTAACACGTAAACATTGGAACCTTTAAATATCTGTACAGACACTTGTTCCTCTGGAGCATCTTCCTTTCCCTGGAAGCACATGCTGTGAATAGTTTATGGGCTGAACAAAACAGGCACTGAACTTTATTTTATATTTCAACCACAAACATTGTCTGACAGGTAACAGCGCAAGCAAACCTCTGCTAAAAGTGATCACAAAGAAAAGAGAAAAAAATACGGCGCTTGTTTAAAGCCGCGAGTGCATTTGGGGTCAAAAGGTAATCAGGCAGCAAACATAGTGTAGAGTTTCCTTGAGGTTACGACAGACAGAGAAGATCTGTGCTTCGACTGGACAAACAGGTTTTGTTCAAAGCGTCTCAGAAACACTGACAGCATGTGTAGCTTCAAATGAGAAAATGGCTCAAACCTGCCTCAGTTGTTGTTTGACAGGTTGAAGGAATGAAGCTAGAGAATATCCAGTGTTTACGTCACAAAAATGTCAGGATTGCAGAGACGCTTGTCCTACTGCTTTTTTTTTTTTTTTTTTTAAAACAGTGAGTAATAAGCTTGTGACCGCTTGGGTCTGTTTGCTCAAAGCGCCTGCTGCCACATATGAAGGCGAAAAAAAGAGAAAAAAAACACCAACCAGTCTTCTTATTTTATGGGTCTTAAAGGGTCTAGCTATATGTGCATTGAAATTGGCTTATTATAGCAAGAATAAGACACGTCTTCATGTGCAGAATACAAAGAAGGCAGCCTGTTTGAAACAGATGCAGGAACTGGTTACTGTGATCTCACAACCCTCCACAAGAAGTCATCATGAATAAGGCTGTGAGTCAAGCATGCTGTAGGCAAAAACGTCCTCCCGGTGTCGGCTCTTTGCGAGGATCAGACCCTCAGGCGAGTGCAGAAGGTCCGGATGCGCCGCTGCGTTAACAGGGATGAGATTGGGCCCGATCAATAACCTGTTAGGGCGGCTAAGAAGCAAAGCAACTCAAATTGGCTGGCCTCAGATTCTGACACCAATGAATTCTAATGAGGAGCCTCAGCTCCACAGGGCACGCAAAATGCTTTATTAACATAATAAAGTTTTAAAGATTGCCTACCTCCGATGTAAGTGTAACAACATAACTTTTTTTAAGCTTAACCTGGTCATATAAACAGCCATGTTTTAATCAGTATTTTTTTGTTTTATGTTTCAAAAAGACAAAGCACAGTTTTAAAAACATGAGATCTCAACAGTAAGGTGTAGAATAACACTGCAGCTGCGAGCGAGCGGCACAAAGGGCCCGAGCAGCAGTTGGCTGAGTAGGTGCTTTCTGTGATGGTGCTCACGAGGAGGGCGGCGGGCTTTTATATCTGTTTGATACGAGATGTTGTCACGGGCGCTGGCAGAATGAGCTGAAATTGATTATTTGGAGGTGGAGTACCGCAACAGAACAGCCGAGTGTGCTGCACCGGCAGAGCGAGCACTGACACGGGCCCATCAAGTGTGGGCAGAGGCCAAAGTCTGAAACACGGCAGCCAAATGGAAGACTGAACTCTGAGATTGAGTCTTCTCAGCTGATTTATTACCTGGAGAGTAAAGAAACATCCCAACTGGAAAAACAGAAGTAAGCACTAGTTCAATTTACACAGACAGGCTATTTGTCTCGCTCTTATCATTGCCCCTCAAAATAAACTCCTGGGTCTTGGTGAGGATGAATAAAGGAAGTCTAAACAGCACTGCTACGCTCACTTTCTCAGAGAAGGGACTGAGATGAAAATTAAAATAAAGATGCACAAGCAACAATATTGGAGAAAAGAACCATTTGTCTTTCTGTATGTGTGGCCTGAGAGGGCAATAACAAAAGAGATACCAGTTCAAATGGACCTTAATTTTTCTATTACCATCCATGTTTGCACACACATGTATCCATGATTGGAAACACTGACCGAGTCTGAAGTATCAGTGATGAACAGGTGCCATAATCATTTAGGACAGTTACAAGAGAAAATCAATACTATTATAATGATTTATGAGAACATAATCACTTTCAGGCCTGAGATTATTATTGCTTTCTTGTCTCCCCTGACCTATCCTACCTCTCTAATCCTGTACCTCTCCTCCTCCTCTTCTTTCTCAGTGCTTCGTCAAACTCCTATAGTGTGCACTCCTCCCTCTTTGACCCCATTTTTTTCTCCTCCAAACCTGTTCTCTTTTTTTTTTACCTTCCATGTTTAAGTCCAACACATCCTTCAAAATAAATGCATTCTTGGGGAAATGTCTGAGGCAGTAGAAGTGCCAGCTGTCTCCTCTCTCTGTTCTCATTATTGCCTCGGCTGTAACACGACAGGGAGGCTTCAATCCTCAAACGGGCTCAAACTCAGTTCAATCAACTATCGGATAATCTATCCACTATCTCTTTGTTCCCATCTGCACCTGTCTGTTGATTTATAACAGCTCGTTTCCTTCACTTAATCTCAATTTTACCTTTTGCAGTTTGCTGTTCACAAAAAGGTAAAACTTTTTGGAACAGCGCTTTTGGTTTGTTACAGTATTGTGTGTTGGCACTGTAACACACCTAACTGGTGAACTGAAGCATGCAGGAGGGGGCGCCGCATGAGGGAGCAACCCTCAGCACAGCAAAGCAATGAAAATATTAAAGCTGCAAGCAGCGTTGGGCGGCCCTTGCAGCTCAGCGCCGCTTCGGCCTATGGCGACCGCGGGAACTCTGGCGACCGCCCTCTACGCTCTCGCGCACTTCCCGCGCCGTCCACTAGGTGGCGCTCTGGGCAAACGTCCGAAATCGCCTTCAGTCCGGATCGTTACAACTCCTGTGGCATGTTGTGAAGTTTCACCCTCCTACGTTGAACGATTCCAGAGTTAGAGCACGTGTGCTGTTGCTACCTTGAACTTTGACCTTGTGACATTGAACTCTAAAGGGCTAATGTTTGACCCATGGGGACTCTGGTTGTGAAGTCTGAACTTCTTAAGTTAAACGGTTTTAAAGTAAAAGCCTCTGTTTGCATGTGACCTTGACATTTGACCTTTGACCTTGGAAATTCTTAGGGATGATGTTTGACCCATGGGGAGTCGAGCTGTGAAGTTTGAAGTTCCTACTGTAGACGGATGATGACTTAGAGCGTATGGGCTCTTGTGACCTTGACCTTTGACCTTGTGACCTTGAACTTCAAAGTCCTGGTCCTTGACCCATGTGGGTTCTGGCTGTGAAGTTTGACGTTCTTACGACAAACGATTTCAGAGTTAGAGCATGCACAAATATGATCTTAATTTTAGCTCCCTTTAGCTATTGCGCCCAACTTGATGTCACAATTGACCATGTGAATGTGATTAGTGCTGGTCTGGTATGACCCACAGAAAGTTTCAATAAACTGTGACCATGTATGAAGAAGTTATTAGGCCCGAGCAGCGACAGCGGCTGCGAAGGCCTATTGGATCTGTACTGTTTCTTATTATTTTTCTTGTCCGCATAGAAACGCTAATTTGGAGGTTTAAACATATTCAAAAAGTCACCAAACTTTACCCAAAATTGTCCCCCGCGAAAAATTTTAGTATTTTAATGGAATCAAAAATGTTTCATGGCGAATGGTCAGATTTTGAGGCTTGGCCAGGCCCACATGCTTTCATGTATCAAAAAGCTTTTGATAACTTTTGACCTTCAATGTCTCAAGACTGAGCTCAGTGATTGTGAAGCCTATATGTGAAAAGCTGTAGGAGGAGTTCGTTCAAATGCGGAGGCTGTAATCGTCCAAAATCGAGCAAAAATCTAAACATTGATCCAAGATGGCCGACTTCCTGTGAGGTTTGGACCATGGCTCCAAGAGACTTTTTCGTAGGTTCTAATATGTTACACATGTGTACCAAGTTTCATGATTGTCAGTAAAAGCATGACTTGGGGCTGCTTTTTTAAAGTTTTCTAGG
>NC_051437.1:7082320-7094467 GCF_001649575.2 Kryptolebias marmoratus | reverse complement strand
GATCCAAGATGGCCGCCTCCCTGTACATTTTAGGGCATACCTCCAAGAGACTTTTTTTCGTCATTTGGGGAGTTCTACGTA
Source organism: Kryptolebias marmoratus (assembly GCF_001649575.2). Lineage (NCBI taxonomy): Eukaryota > Metazoa > Chordata > Actinopteri > Cyprinodontiformes > Rivulidae > Kryptolebias > Kryptolebias marmoratus. Next base: position 7,094,386 of record NC_051437.1, on the reverse strand, counting down.
TGTGCCAAGGTTCCACGCTTCTACGACTTACGGTTCGTCCTATCTCACGTTAGGGGGCGCTGTGGAGCAGTTTGGCCACGCCCACTTTTGATTTCAATGGAATCATGTAATTTCACGCAGGGGACAATTTACGGTGAAGTTTGGTGAGTTTTTGAATATGGGAAGTCGTCCAAAGAGCCGCATAAAGTGGAGGAAAAATAATAATGAAGAAATCCACGAAATACAATAGGCCTTCGCAGCGCTGTCGCTGCTCGGGCCTAATTAATGGATGACAAGAGAGAAACGGGCCATGAGCTACCAAAACAACTCGGTTACTAAGACTGTGCCTGTCACTCATTAGTGTTCCCCCCAGCCAAATCTATGAAAAGGCTTCTTGAAGCTGCCAGACTGCAGCAATGAATTTTTAAAATTACTGTTTTCCATTTTTAAGATTGGTCAGAAAAGTTTTGGTTCGTTTTCCTCACATTTCTTAGTTTATGGGAGTTTTTTGAGTCACTGTTCTTGTGATTAAATTAGTTTTTGTTGAACTCGCTTGCCTTCAGGCAACTTTGGACCAATCAGTGTTCAGGTTATGCATAACATAATCTTTAATGACTCTGTTTTAAAGCCCTGTTGGATGAAGATCTCTGCTACAACATTAAACAAACCAAAAAAACATTCAGCAAGAATGTGGATGATCTTTGCAGAGTCTTGGCAAAGTGTGTATTAAAAATGTGTGAGCTCCTCATTATGCGTGATCGATCGTGATAGGGTATGGAAGGTTTAGAGCATGCACAAAATATCTGTAGAGAGACCTTGTTGGTTTATCATCCTGATGGCAAGGTAGAAGGTAGAAAGTAGCTGAGTGTAATAGGGGTGGTGGCAGTATAGTCAAAACGTGGCCGTCCAGACATGACAATTTGGCTTGGTCATCAAGAATTTGAAGCAGGACTGGGCACACAGGCCTCATACCTTGGCTCCAAACCTTACACAAGATACACATAGCTGTATCCTGACACTGTCTGGAAAATTTGTTCCACGACAGGCATATAGAGCATGGTGAGGGTGCAGAAGAACATCTTGGGTAGGTGGAAAATAGCAAGAAAACACTATTGATAAGTACTAAGAGTGTAACAACGGCTTGACTGACTTCACAATGAAGAAGGTTTTTCAAGTTTGCTGTGATCCAGTCACAATCTAATCAATCAGGTAGGTCAAGGAGAGTATAGCAGGGTCTTTATTTGGTGTAAAAGAAGCCTAAGCGAGCCCAGCTGCTTTGGTCAAATTACTCCTAGGTTGCTCTCATCTTAGCAATGGACTCTTGTTTGACACTAGCCTTAAAACAGCAGTTAGTCCACTTCCTTCATTTCTTTCAGTGGATCATTTTTACCATCACTATAATACTTTTCCACTTTGTTTTGAATTCCAAATACTTGGTTAAGCCTAAGACAGTTTAGGCAACTTTTATTGTGGAATGCTTCACCAATATATTTGCATTGCCATGGCTTCTGCAGCTGTTAGGCTACCAGTTTTAAAGAGTTTCACATATCCAAAAGTGACACTCTTGTGTCAAACACTGCCACAGTGGGTTCCTGACCAAGCATCATTTTGTAACAACAACACAACAATGGGTTGAGCTGGCAGAACACATTCAGTTACAAACCTTCGTTAACAGTATCAATCTTTCAACAAAAATGTGCTTCCTTATTGGGGTTGTGCAGAAGTACAGGTAACATTTTCTTAATGCAAGTTCTGGTTTCTGTTATGCCGAGGTACTGTATAGAAGCTGACCTCATTGTGTATCAAAAGAGATAAACAGCAGCAGAGATGGCTGCCTTTTGGAGAGACACCAATTAGTAAACAAGGAAAGAAGGATTCTCTCTAAAAAGATGTATGTGTGTGTTCGCATCTAAACTAAGCTGTCCATTTCCAGCAGTGGTAGCAACCCAGAGACACTGCTGCTGACATCGCAGCATGACCACTCAGTGAGTACAAAGAGGCAATCTTTGTGAAGCAGCACACGCACACACACACTCATCTCCCCTGTCTTCAAACCTGCCTGCCAAGTCATGATGCCTGCCAGTGAGAGGTATGGCTTATGGAGGATGCCATCTTTGCTGCTGGCTGGTTTGTTACTGCAATGCGACTCAAGGAACGGCATTAGTAAAGCAGACTGAAGAAGGATGGTGCTGTTCACCATGCATCTGGGACAAAGCTTTGCCATTTGCTGAAGACACGGAAGGAAATCAATGGATGAGGAAAAAGCTGTCATACTCAGCAAACATGAGCAACAAGTAAAGCAAAAGAAAAAAATTGACGCAGGTGTAAACTGCCAAACCAAAGGGGCTAAAAGAACTTGATGAAGCGCCAGCTGGGGTTAGGATAGAAAATGTTAAGAAAGTTTTGTGGCACTGTATTCTGGACCAAAACTGTCTTGTTGTATGATACACCTGTTTAGCACAAAACAAAAACAAAGAAGGCCCATTTGAACCAAACAGTTCATTGAACTCTATGAGGGATACAAAGACTGTTAATCCAAATATGGAACAGTTTCAAGGACCAATGTGTTTCCTTTTGGACAGTCAGGGGAATACTATAATTGTGCAGCATTCAGCCAACAGTAACAGACCCGTCACATATGCACAACGTTCACCATCAACAACAGAGTACTATGGTTGTGGTTATGGTTGGAGCTTTGGCTCTTTAGTTTAAATTTCAAAGCTGAGTTTGAAAGAGAGCTACATGCATTCAAAAGGAGTTATAGGAGCCAAGACTTATGCAACAGAACACTCTACTTTGTTCTGCACACATTCAAAGAGGAGCAAGTTCTAGCAAACAACAGTGACCCCCTTTATAGGGGTCACCACACGGAGTCACCCTCCTCCATCTAACTCTGTCTTCTGCATCCTCTGTCCTCACTCCAACTCCCTCCATGTCCTCTCTAACTGCATCCATATATCTCCTCTTTGTGTTTTTCTTGGCAGCTGCATCTCTAACCTCCTTCTACCAATATACCCACTGTCCCTCCTCTGCACATGTCCAAACCATCTCTAACTTTATCTCCCAGTCCTTCAACCTGTGCTGTACCTCTGATGACCTCATTCCTAATCCTGTCCATCCTTGTCCCTCCCAAAGAGAACCTCAACATCATCATTTATTCTACTGTATTCTATTTCAGCAATGTTGATTTAGTTTTATCCAGTCCAGGTGATGGCATGAGTGTTCAGCTTGCTCAGACAAATAATGTATGTTTATGTAAGGACCACTACTGAGCCAAGAAAGCGCCTACTCTGAAGCAGGAGCTGAAGAGACTTGAAAAATGTAGCTATTGGAACTACAAATAGCCACAGCACTTGTAGTGCAAAAACAAAAAAGGCAAACTACCTGAAATGATTATAAGGACTGTGAAGTGGTCATCTGCATTCCAAGAGCACCTTTTGATCACCAACAGGTTTGATCCCTAAAATGATTAATCACCAGCAAAATAAAACAATACCAAGTGAAGAGCCAGTTGAAAATTGCACAAAGAAAGAAGTTTACCAAAACCAACAACAGCTTGCAAAAATACTGGAGTTAAGATTTGTTGAGTGATCTCACGGACTACCAGATTTGAACTTTCTGAATGTGTTTACTTATCTTATTTGAGGAGTCCTTATATTTCCAAGTGGTTCAAATTGTTAAATCTACTGAAGCCCATCTTTAATTCACTGATGGCTGGCTGTAGAATCAACTGATTTTCTATCACAACTGCACTAAAATTATTTTTGTCATATCAATACTTTTCTGTTTCTATTCTGTAAGTTATTCATTACATATTTCTGAGGGAATAGTAAGTGGTTTATTTATTGCAGTTTGTCTTTTACTTTGACAACATTTTAGGTCACTTTTTTCTCTAAGATTTATTTTAATCAGAATCTGTTGCAGCTGTTGTTTCTACACTGTTGATGATAACTTATATAAATAAGAAGGAATGTTGCCAAAGATAATATCAGATCATCCTACAGCCAATAAGCAAGTCATGCACTTTATTCAGCTGAGAGCACTCTTTCACTCCTGTACTTCCCAATGAAAAAGCAGAACATTTTTTGTAATTTCATATATGATTTCCTTACTGACCATGACAATGAGTTGGCCCTTGATAACAAAGCAAGCGTTTACCATTTCACCGTCTTTTTCAGACTGAATAATAATCCAACTGAAATTTAAGACCAACAGCAACACCCAGCTTCTAACTCACAACTAGTTTGGCTTCATAAAGTCCCGCAGTATCTTGAGCTTTACAATGTCGAACATCCCATTCCCAAGCTGTTTAGGCAGCCGGAGGAGAGGGCCACACTGGGATAGAATGTACAAATAAAGGGAGTCGAAGAGGCAGGCTTTGGTATTCACAATAACTGCTGCTGTCTGAGGGACTCCGAGCAGCCTCATGAGCTCACGCCATCTGACAGGTTGGAAAGGCAAAGGGCAAGGAAGTGTGACAAGTTTGGGGAATGAGTTGGGAGAGCCGCCAGTATGAGGGGATGATGGGTGAAAGTCTGCAATGCTGAAACACACACACACACACACACACACACACACAGAAAACAGGATGCGACAGGGACGGCGACGAAGAGAAGGGTGTCAGTCAAGCTTTATTATGGCTGGAATCCCAACTGATTTTCTCCTACAGAGGTGCTGGAGGATTAAGAGAAGAGATGAAGCAAAAAGGAAAAAAAAAAACTTCCTTTTTAATCCAAACCTTCTATTACTTCTCTTCTTTTGCAATCAAAGTCCAAAAGCTTCAGGACCGTTCTCATCACTGAATGAGTTTAGAAAAACTTCTGTAAAAGGTAAATTTAATTCAAGACTGAGATGTGACCCAGGTGGTGAATGGAGAAGAGAATCCATTAACCATGAGGGGGAAAAAAAAGGAAAAAGAAAGAAGCCAAAAACCAGCTGAAAAACATGCTGACAGCTCCTCTCAATTGGTTAGACCAGCACTGAAGCCCTGGCTGCACTACAGGGGAACCACATTAACACAAACTGTGAGATTACAGCTCTGCTGCTTTGCAAATAGCAAACATATAAAGTGTTAACCTCAATATAACACCATCAATGAGGGGGGGGAAAGTAAAAAAAAAAAAAGCTGAGATGGCCCAATTTTGCCATGAAAAAGTTGCAAATTACCACTTAATGTTCAGGCTGTTAAAGAAATCCTTTCTCCTACTGTGCAGAGTGATAAAAATAATGACCTCCAGCAATGCAGCGGTGGCTTCTGAAGTGAGGAGACTTTTCACCATCAAATTTCATCTTATCAAGAGATTCTATTAAAACTCATTTTGCAAGGTCACTAAAGCCCCCTTCACACTGGATGACAACCCCAATACAATATTTTAAAAATCAGAATGTAGATGGTCCTTGCAGGGTCTTTGTGAGGTCTTCAAGTGCGTACTGAGAACACAGATGGCTCCATAATGTGTGATAGGTCATGGGGAGTTTTGAGCATGCACAAAACCTCTGTACCAAGGTCGTCATCGTTTAGTATTGTGGTTGCAGTGTATCTATGGGACCTGCTCATATTGGCGTAGCTTACTCTTAAAGAACTTGAAGGAGGATTGACCACGCTGACCTTGTGACTAAGCTACAACCCTATCATGCCCACACCGCGCTGGCAGCACTTCAAGCAAGCAAATTATTGCAAAAGGTCTTGGCGATGCAGCTATTACTCGCAATCTATGCCGTTGAAGCTCTCACTACAACCAACAGGATCCCAACATGCTCTCATCTTGCAGCTGCAACTGTTAATGCACTCTCTTCATGTACCAATAAATACCACGATACGCTCAGCCATCTCTAATTCCTCCTTCGGATGCAAAGCAAGAAGCATTTGTTCTCAATGTGATCAGGCCTGTTAGACGAAGAAGGCTTACAAGTGGATGTGATCATGGTTCGACACAGGAAACCCTTTCACCTGTATTGTCTCATGCTGTTAACTGGTATTTACAACAGCATGGCTAAGGCCCCTTCTAGACGTTTCTAGAAATATATTCATCCACACGAAAACACAGAAAACAACCCAAGCCCTGCAGTAACTATACTATGCATTAGATGGGGGAAGAGTTTTCCTCATAATGTTCAAAGGGATCAAAGTAAATTATTTATACACAAGTGTCAGTATTTCATTTTAATTAGAACTTCATTCTTATTAAAATTTTAAAAATTCTCATTTCCCATGTTTTTTAAGGGGATACTTAACAAATATTGTTGATCTTTTTCTGCAGCGTTTGCTTTAGTATTGCTGACAGTTCAGCAAAGTAATAAAAACCTTTTTTCCCACAGAATATTTAGCAAGGCAATTTATTTATTGATGACTGACACGTGCAGTCAGTCGTCATTGGGTTTGTAGGTGAGGTTAGAGTGGGACAATGACATCATTGTTTTCAAATAGTTGTGTTTAGGCTGTCCAAATGAGAACGTAATGATTGCATTTAAGGATTTTCTCATTCTGGAATCTGGTTTTGAGCAATGCCATTTAGGAACTACTTAAAATGTGTGGGCAGGGGCCTAAAACTGATAGCGAAGGCCCAAATATAAAAGAAAATCCAGCAGATTATGACAAGGGCATGGAAACAACCTAGCTCAGATGTGACACCAATAGCAGCAGTGTCATACTAATGTGGTATGATCGTCCAGCAAAGAGATGAATCATTATGTAAGAAGATTCCCTTCGGTCTTAGTAACATAACAAAAAACCCATTCTTGTTATTCTGCCATTCCCCATTGCTACTGCACTAAACCCTCTTAACTAATCAGAAAAAAATGATAGTTTAAAAGAAAATGCAAAAATTAACCAACATGGGAAGATAAAACAAGCAACAGACAAAAAAGGTTGTGATTCTACTAATAAAGAAGATATATATAAGTGGTGTTGGTATCTGTTATCTACAATTTTGTGATTGTGCCAATTGAGACATGGCTTTGAAAAGAAACTGTGGAGGAATTGCAGCCTTGTATCTTGGACTATGAGTCAGACTTTGTATAGTGTTCGTCATGATGGTGGAAAAAAATAGCTTATGAAGTCAATGTTGCACAATATGGCTTGTACTAAACTTATCTGATGCCTGAAATGTATTGGCCTGACTGGCTGAACCACCTGAGACACAGAGGCCACAACATTTGCCCACATAAAAAATTACACATATTTAACAGTTCTAAGCCACCCTTGCTCAATACTTCTACTTGTAAATAAATCCTCAGAATTTTTAAAGGTTTGCACAGTCAATGTGCGTTCATCTTCCACCAGGAGGACAAACAATGAGCTAAATTAAAGGTGAGCAGACAAAAACAAACTGTGAGAAACCCCAGGTAATTAAGCGCGACACAAGTGAGGTGTCTCATTTCCACTCATTGGGTTTTATGAGGAGAAACAAAATTTTACATTTCTCACTCGATATTATGAGGATTGTTATTAGGTTTTATCTTTATTATACACTTGAAACAAGAACAAATAAACCTAAAACACCCTTTTATTACCACGATAGAACAGCATTTCCACTGCCCAAAGTTGTTACCAGAACTCTTAACACAAATGTGATGCCTTGTGTTTTATGCACAAATGAACTGAATTTTTACATCAGTTCAGAGGGGAAAAAGAATTGTGCAACAGTAGCTTGTGTTTTTGAGCCTCAGTGTACATTTAAGTTATCGTATCAAGATCCCCAGGCCTTCCTCTCCCTCAGCTACCTCTCCAGGGAAACACTGAGGCGTTCCCAAGTCAGACGTGTGCTGTAATCTCCAGTGAGTTTTGAGTCTTCTTCAAGGTTACAGGACATGACCAAAACACCACCCCTGGAAGCCATCCAGATGGGATTCTTACCAAATGCCCAAACCACCTCAACTGGCTGGAGAAGCAGAAACTACTTTGAGCTCCTAATTCTGTCTCTGAGGGCGAGTTCAGCCACCATTCAGAAGAGGCTCTGTTCAGCTACACATATTTATGATCTCATTCTTTTGGCCACCACCCAGGGCTCAAGGTCAGTTAATTATTCAGTGTGTTATAATTTTCCCCATCTATATCACTGCAGGAAAGAAAAGGGTTTTTCTGCTCAGCTCTTGTCGTCGGGAGTGTATTCACATTCACTGCTGAATAAAGTTATAGGCCCCAACTACACTATTATGGATATGTTGTAAAAACAGACATATTCTGCTACGTTTTTCAGTCTTTTTTCAGCCTTCAGTCATAATTTCTTTCTATAGCACATGTTAAAACCAACCCTTGCTGATAAAAGAGCTGTGCAAAAGTTAAACCATGAAAAAGATACGAGGGGATGTGTAGACGAGACCTTAAGGTAGTATCTCAGTGGGTTGAAACTACTGCCAACTAGTTGGCAAATAGAATTCACAAAGGCATCTCCAGAGTCTCATAGTCAGTCCCAGAGGCTCGCCGAGTTGTTGCTTGACTTTTGAACATGTTCAAAAAATTTGTGCTACGAATTTTCTCTCAAAATAGTCCGATTAACGGGGGTTACCCTTCTCGATTCTGTCACAGGCATCTCAACCCAGCAGTATTTTGACACCTGCACAGGAACTATCCTCTGACAGAAAGCGCGATCAGATCTGCAAACCACACGGACGATTAAGTAATAATTATTTCAACCTGGAGGCGGCTGCCAAGGTAGGTATGATGTGGGCGGAGATGGGCAATAGGATAACGTGCACACAAAAATAAGCCGTGATTTTCAAGAACTGTCAATGCATGGTTCGCTAGTCACTTGGTCTCAGAATTCAGTGAGATAAAAATTTATATTTGTGGCTTTTCCTGGAATATTGAGTCAAGTTTAAGTTGCCACCTAGTCTCCAACAGTCACAGACCAGAGAGATACCTTAAATTGTAAGATGTAGCCTAAATCAATTTAATTTTTTTTTCTTTCATAAAAAAACCCCAAAACAACTTCTGAAACTCTTTTTTTAGTCCTGATTTGTGAAACATAGGGGTCCTCAGGAGCGCGCGCGTTAAAAGCTCCATCCATTAAGCTCCATGGTGCAAAAACAAGCCAATGCGCCTCCTCTGCCAGCATCAATCAACGGGCTGCCTCCTCACAGGTCTCTGAGCTTCTGAAGGTACCTGCCATCACTCTGCCTCTACCCTCAATCGTCCCCTCAAGGTTACTGCCAATTGCCCCGCTCTGCTAACAGGATGGGAGCTGCATGCTGAGTGCATCGGCTGGTCCGGCGCCAGGGGACCCGCTCGAGACAAACTTCAGGTTTCTACCTCGACTGCGCGGAGAGACGTTTAAAAGGTCTCAGCTGTGATAAGAGGGCAAGAAGTCCCATCTGGTTTTCAAGCTGCAGGAGTGATTGTCACGGCAGGTAGGTAAGATGAGTTAGACTTGGACAAAGAAACGACTGAAAAAGCTTTTCAAAAGTGGCTAAATTGACAAGAAGAATTTTAGAAAGAAAAGCGTATGAGATGTACAGAGAGGAATAAGAGGAAAAGATAAGTGAAAATAGGAGAGCTCAAGTTTACCTATAGAAAAGGCAGGCAACACCTAATATAGCTGAGAGATAATGTACCGGGAAGAAAAAGATAAAAGGCAAAGTCTGAAGCAGTGGAAAAGGAAAAATTTTCCAAACGGGGAGACAAGTGAACTTGCACGATTCCTGTGTAGGCAGACAAAACTTTCTTTAACTGTATGGTGCAAATACAAGGCTCACAAACAAAGCATTTACCCCCAATTCCAACTCTGCACTCTCACAGGAGAACAAGTGTACAAGAACCCCACCTGACAAACGTACAGACCGACCACTGGTTAACTCATCCTGGGACAATCGATGATGGATGACACGAACATTAATCATGGGCGTACGGAGAGAAACGTAAACATACAGTCCCAAGAGGAAAAGTGGAGGGAGTGGGGTGGGGGGGATAAGCAAGTGAAACAGCTTAGAGCTTCAGGTAACTTTCAACATTACAGAACGCCTGGTCAAGAAGAAGCTGTTTGGGAGCCTGCAGCATATTGACACCTTTCAAACACTGAAACTGATGTATAAAAATTCTGATTTCAGCCCCTAAACAACTTGTTATGTTGAGTCAACATGTGCCAAAGAATCCCCCCTTCGTTAGGCAGAAATACTTGAGAGCCAGAGTGTCAAACTGTGCCGCCGAGCTGGCAGCATCCTGGGATTTAAGTACACTGGTCTGATTGATTTGATTAGGATTGGACTCATCTCAACTTCTCAAGCAGAACCACACTGTCAAAGCTGGCACAGCCACCATTCACAAATCCTCTGGAAGTGCAACACTCAGCAGAGCCTCTATTAAATCCACACACACACACACACACCCCTACCTTTGGTCCCGCATGACTGGTGGGGTTGAACTGTCTATGCTTTGGCACATTTAGTACCATGCCATTAATTAGGCATGTCTGTGGGCCTAACAGGAAAAATTACAAGGCAGTAAGTGAGCTACTGTAATAAAAGAGCCAATCAATAAGATCTCAGCAGAGCTTACAGGCAAAATATTCACAAATGTGCATCCAGACCAAGAAGGGACATCTTCACATTGGGACAAATTTCCCAGGCTGACTTCTGTGTGCTTAAAGACATATTCTAGCTGTCTGAGTGGAGCTGTGTAACGTTATGAACAATTAATATCTTACCTGTTGGAGATAGTTATTTAAAGGACTAATGTCCAACAAGACGGACGAGCTAACAGCGGATTTCTGCTGTCTTCAAACAGCTCTGGACTCATAGACCCTCACACTACCATCAGTTTCACATTGCTTGTTTATTTACATATAATACTGTGTTGTTGATTTTTTTTTTACTAACACAAACAATGGCAACAGCAAGCTGTTACACTTCCTGTCCAACTTGGGGTCAGCTCAAACAGAAATGTCACAGTTCTGCCAAAATAACCATGTAATGCAAAACTGACTGCGATATAAAGGTTTGAAGAACAGTGTTTGCATGAAGCGCTTTGGAGTTTGGAAACTGGCTGAGTTTGGACTAGCCATGAGCTCGTCAGTGCTGTTGGAAGCTAAATGACGAGTTGAACTTTAAATAATCCAAAACTAAAATATAAACATGATCAAACCATGATATCAGTCACATAAAGGACACCCTTGTTGTGTGGGATGTTGTTTTTTTTGTTTAAATAGTAACAATTTGGGGCAAATAGAAAGAACAAAAATCCCCAAGTGCTAAAGAAAAACTTACAGACATGATGAATCAAAGCTAAAAATTGTCCTTAGGCTGAAACACCATCTTGGCCTACAACTGTGAAACTGCAGTGCGAACGCTTAGGACCGAATGACTTCACTGAACCTCCACAGAGAAGCTGAAACTGGGTTGTTAAAGCTAAAAGAAGCAGAACACTAGCTAAAAGCTAAATGCAGCAAAATGCTAGATAAGAGTAGCAACACAGTAGCTAGATGCTAAACGTAGCAAAAGACTAACTAAAAACAAACAGTAGCAAAATGTCAGCTTAAAGCAGCAAAAGGTTAACTCAAAGCTAAAAGTAACAAAATGATAAATGAAAGTAGCAATTAGCAAAAAATAGGAAAAAGTTAGATAAGAGGTAAAAAGGTTAACTTGAAGCTAGAAGTAGTAACAGGCTGGCTAAATGCTAAAAATGGCAAAAGACTAGCCGAAAGCCAAAAGCAGAAAGCTGGTATGTGAAAACTAATTGTTGCATAACAGTATCTAAAAGCAGCATAAGAAGACAACAAGAAAGAATTTAGAAAGGACAATATTTTTAAGATGCTGAATGGATCCCAATGTATTTCCACGAGGAAAATATTTGTAAATAAAGTTAAAGTTTGTAAGGTATGCAGAAGGAGTGCAACAAACATATTTGTTCACAAATGTTCCACAGAAGCCCACTTCAACATGACCGGAATATCCCTTTAAAGAGTTTCTCCTGTGTTTCCGTGTTAATAAAAGCAGATTAGAGGCTAAACTGACTCCTGGAGGAGGCAGTCACAGCGGAGCCCCTCGCTGTGGCTCCAGGAGACAAACAGCAACAGGCGAGCAGGCTGGAGCTGCGCGCCTCACGCGCCTCACGCGCTCACCCAGGAAACACCTGCGCCCGTCCCCCGTCCCCCC
>NC_051437.1:7072667-7081979 GCF_001649575.2 Kryptolebias marmoratus | reverse complement strand
TAAAGCTATCGATCCGGGTTCAAAGGTAAAGGGCGAGATGAAAGGAGTGGGAGAGAGGGGTTGGGAAACTGTATTGCAGGGGGTGGGGTGGGGTGGGGAGTGGAGGTGAGAGCTCCGAGTGTTTAAACGCGTCCTTCAAAGCCAGAGACCACTCTCCAAGAGACCCTCAGAGCGTAATGACGCACGGGCGAATCATCACGGATTAGACAACCTGCGCCTTGAGCTGTGTGTTGTATTCCATCCCAGGGTGGAAAAAAAATGTTTTCAAATAAAATAAAAAGGAACAGCCTTCCTCTCTTTAACCTCCAACTCTGAGTGTGGACGATGCTTTTTTAGTGAATCAGAGGAACATGTTGTGGAGCGTGACACCAGCTGCGTCAGTGCCGCAGTGAAGCGGAGAGAGCTGCTTCTGGTGCTGGGGCGTCTCGATCCCACACACACACAAACACACACACACTTCACAGCACCTCGGGAACAAAAGCTACCCCTCTCGCTTACTGTTAATCCTGCTGGGAGCCAAAACAAAACCCACGGACAGACCGTGCGTGGAGTTTCCGTCAGTGCGCACACAACCTCCCGGATCCACACGGCTCAGTGAAATCCCACTTTTTAGGTAATTAGTTCAGAGTCAGAAATAGTTACTTTAAGAAAAAAAGGTACATGTGTAAAACTTCAGCCCCTGCTTCCCTGTCAGTGACAGCTCTCCGTCCACAGAGAGAAACAACTTTCCCTCCGCGCACCTGTCCTCCTCCTCCTCTCCTCCTCCCCCTACTCCTCTTGTGCCCTCCTCCTCCGCGGTGACATCAACCAGGCAACCCCTGGAAACGGAACAACACACCGGGCCCTCTTCCGACCCGGTCCGCCTCACATTCACCCACACTTTGCGCTGCCCGCTCCCAGCTTCTCTCGTCGAACTTCCGGAGGCTCCGTGGGAGGCTTTCGGTGCTGAAAAACTACGCAGCAGCGTGCAGCAGACGTGATCCGATTAGGCTTCGCTCCATAACTTTTTTTTTTTTTTTAGCCTCTTTCCGTGTTGCTTTTCTGACGGACAGCGGTTCTGACCAATCACAGCTTATGGGGCGGAGCTTAAGCGTTTGCGGGAAGCCAATGGTTGGACGCGGAGAGGCGGGCGTTCCGTTGCATTTAGTTTCCATGGAAGTGTGTTGTTCAGGCGGAATTCCCGCACTGGGACACATGTTTTTATTTGGGACGGAACTGTTTTCGCTGCGACTCGTCGCTCTGTAGTCGATTGGTTGTTTCAGTGTGTCTTTTAAAGCGACGCGCTGCAGCGTTTTAATCACTTTAAAGTGTTACCTTCATGAGAGCTGCCTGGATAACTAGGGAGTTTACTTGTTGGATTAATGGGTGACTTGTGGATTTTTTGCGCAATGCTGCCCTCTAGCGGCTGTAGATGTTTACAAGCTCGCAGCTAAAAGCAAAAAAACAGCAGCAGCAAAATCATAGTTAACAGTGCTATGCTAAAGTGTTAAACACACCCCACTAAATAATAAATTCATTAATTTTTACCCTCATCTTAAATGTTAAAGGCGGACGATAAAATGTTTTTACATGTGCATGTGTCCTGTTAGCAAAATATCTTGTGAACCAATGAACAGATTTTAATGAAACTTGCAGAAAGTAATCACTGGATGTGCATCTACAGCTGATTACCATTTGGAGTCAACCCAATTCAAGACGGCTACCACAGCTAATTAAATTAGGAAACACAAAAATCACTATAACTCAGCCAATTTTGCACATCCATCCATCCATTCTAATGCTTGTCTGTGGTTGGGTCATAAAGACAACAGGTTCAGGAAAGAAACCCAGACCTCCCTCTTCCCAGGAACACTCTCCATCTCCTCCTGGGGATCCCAAGGCGTTCCCAGGTCAGAGAGGATACATAATCCCTCCAGCGAGTTCTGGGTCTGCCCCAAGGCCTGTTCCCAGTTGCATGTGCCCGAAAAACTCCAAAGGGAGGCATCCGGGAGGTATCCTATCCTAGTCCCAGTCCACGCTGAAGGTCATGGCCTGAAGACGCCAACAGAAACTCATCATCTGCAAAAAGCAGAGACGAGACCCTGAGGTTCCCAAACCAGACACCCTCCTCTCTATGAGTGCACCTTGAGATCCTGTCCATGAACACCACAAACAGGATCAGAGACAAGAAACATCCCTGGCTGAGTCCAACCTGCCCCAAGAACGAGCTTGACTTTGTGTCAAGAGTGTGGACACAGTTCCTGCTTTGGTTTACAGGAATCGGATAGCTCTTAAAAGCAACCCAGGTGCCCCATACTCCCGCAGCATCCCCCACAGAATGCCGTGAGGAACACAGTCATAAGCCTTCTCCAGATCTGCAAAACACATGTAGACTGGAGACTCAAACTCCCATGGCCCCCTTAGCGATCTGGTCCACTGTTCCATGACCGGAACGAAAGCCACACTGCAAACTTTGTACTAATCTGACTCATTCTGAATGCTAAAACCCCCTAAAAACCTATGTTGTTCTCCAACTCAAAACCAAAATTTTTAAATCTCCCATCTGTCACGACTCTTCATGGTTCTGATACTGAGTTGGTGTCTGAATACAAACACTGAGGAGTTCTGATTCTGACTGATGATTGACCCTTTCTCAAGTCTCACATCCCACAGCTGGTAAAAACACAGGGGAGCTGAGACTTAGTTTCTTCTTTAGAACCAAGTCTTGTCTTTCTTTTGAGACTAAAAACATGTATCCACTATTTTTATGTATTTGTTAGATTACAGATTACCAATGTGAGAAGTGGATGGGGGCGTACTCCCTCCCCCTTTTCAGGCAGAGGAACAGAGGTTGGCGAACACGCTGTGCCCAGTTCGGGGATTGCAGCTGTACATTTCAGACCAGCTGTTTGTCTGTCATGGGGGACAGAACAGGGGGCGGGTCATTGACTTAAATTGAAAATAGAACTCTTCCCAAGACTCAGACTGAATCTTGGGGCACAACTTTGAGAGGTGATAAACACCTGTTCAAAACGACCTATATCAAAAGTTAGGTGCTCTCAAAATATAACCTGAAACATTAAAAATGCATGTGACAATACATAGAAAAACATTTTCCATATCTTGTCATATGCATTTTGGAATCAGCGGACATTTCTCATATCTCTCTATACTTCTCTCTGAACCAGAACTCATTCAAAACACAAAGAAAAAAAATGGAGGTCTGTCTGTAGTCATTTACTTCAGTCGTCCTGACACCAGAGGATCTGGTGTGTGAGCGAACACACACCGACAAACAGCAGGGGGAGGAGTTGAAACTCTGAACACAACAAGACTGTCATCAGCTGGTGTCAGTAAATGGGCTGAGCTCTGACCTGCGGAGCTGACGGTCTGTTAATGATCAACACAGAAACAGAAGAGGAGTTACCCTCACACCTGCTGCTGCCAACACACAACATGTCCGTGTGTTTCTGGAGCTCATTAGAGAAAACTCACCAGAAAGAAGAGCAAACCGGCTACAAACACAAACACTTTAACCCTTAAGTGATTTCAGAGAATAAAATGACCATCTATGTTCATTTATGACCTGTGTTTGTCTGTTTGTTAGTAAAATATCTCAAGAACCACTGGACAAATTTTAATAAAACTCTATAAGTGTAATCATTGGCTGTACAAAATATACCAATTAACTTTTAGAGTCAAACCCATTCAAGATGGCCACCATGGCTAAATGGCCTTAGCACAAAAATGGTTATAACTCAGTCAGTTTTACAGATATTGGGCTAAAATTTGATCTGATAGTAGCTGAGTCATCCTCAACACATACTCTGAGCGCTAACAGATCACACATGATCATGCTATATTCACTGAGATGGCAGATAACTTTATTTTCAAGGTTTGACCAAAACAGCTACAATTTTGTCACGTCTCAACATATGTTGATTCTGTTTTAAACTCACAAAAAGCAGCGGGTCCCTATAACAGAGATGGAGCCACCTGGATTCTCTTATTCCTGCCAGTCATCATCTGAAGGGCTGCAGCGGCTGTCTTTGTGTCATTTTCACAAGACTTGTTGCAGATGGCTGCAGTCAGCCTGAAACTGAGGAGTTTGTGAAGTGGCTCCTCCGTTTAAACACGGTGCATGTGTTACTCTGTCACGCCAAATGTTTGCTCTCGTGCCTGGTTTTTAAAGCCGGTGACTCATGCAAGGTCCTGCATTTTCTCTGAACTCTCAAAACTGTTAAGTAGATCAAAGCTCTGATGCACAGCTTGTTTTTGATGGAAGTTGTTGATCCTTTGATTCTGAGCAATAGTAAGAGTTTATGTTCAAGCCTGCATTAGTTTTAGCCCCTCAGATGCACTGCAGAGCTTCTCGGTGCTGCAACCGACCTGCTGAGTCGATTTGAAAAATTAAATTCTTCGAGAATAAAATGAGTTCATTATAGATGCAATGTCCGGCAGCACATGTCAGTCTGCACAGCAGCAGGCTGTGATATATTTGTCATTTTTTCTCCTGTTATATATATATTAAATAAAGAAAAAAAAACAACTGCTGCCTATTGTGAATTTTAAATAGCTCTTCCAAGCTAAGACTGATGTGTCTGGCTGTAATTGGCTTTGCCCTCAGGATTACCTAATGTCAGAGCACAGGCTGTGGCGTGGTGATGTTGATGCCGGGAACATCCTAATTAGCTCAGGCCTCTCAGCCCTGCTGTCTGGACTGGGTGTGGCGTTTATGGGACACAAAACGGATTAAGCAATTAAACAAAGGGCAGCAGAGATGCTGCTCAAATGGCTCCAGAGAGGATTAGAATGCAGCTCAGTATTAACGGGAGTAACATGTAAGGGCAGAGGAATGGCTGAGACAGTGAAGCGCACACACACAGAGGAAGTCAGTTTACCTTTTACAGGTGGTCATTTGGAATTTTACTATATAAACCAATAAAAAACAAAACAGCCCCTTTTTTTTCCTTGCTCTGTCTGTGTGAGTGTCTGTCTGCCGTGTTAGCAAAATATCTTATGAACCACTGGACAGATTTGAAGGAAACTCTCAAAAGGTAAACAATGAATTAACTGCTGCAGTCAATCCAACTGAAGATGGCCGCCACAGTTAACTGATGTTTACCAAACATAAAAATGGCGATAACTCAGTCAAAATTCTGGCTGTAATTGACTTTGCCATCATGATTACCTAATGTCTGAGCATAGGCTCGAGAGTAGAACTCCATCCATTTTCTTTACCCGCTTCTCCTTTCCGGGTCGCGAAGAGCTGGTGTCCATCTCCAGCAGTCACTGTCTGAGAGGCGGGGAACACCCTGGACAGGTCACAAGCCCATCACAGGGACACATAGAGACAAACAACCATTCACACTCTCACCTACACATAGGGACCATTTTAAAATCACCAGTTAACCTAACATGAATGTTTTGGTCTGTGTATGGAGAACAGAGTACCTAGAGAATACCCATGTGTGTATGGCGAGAACATGTAATCTCCACCCATTCTGCAGCCATCTTGCTGTGAGGCACCAGCGCCAACCACTGCCCACTGTGGCACCCACATAATGTACCAGGTAGTCCATAGACTCATCCATAAACAGTGTGACCTCATTCCAATCTTCTTTCCTATGCACACCTACACCACCAGGAATAAAAACCAAATTACTGGGGAAAAGCCAGGGTCAGAATGTACCAGCTTCAGAACTGTGTGCAGAAGGCAGCAGATTTGGAAGCAACTTGATGAGAATGAAAATGTCACATTTTATATCCATTTTCAACAAAAAAACAACTAAAATGGCAACTCATATCCATGTATGAATAATTGAATGATTGTATTAAAAATGTTGCTTATGAATGGGTAGATTAATGCTCCAGTGTCTCTATTACATTCTGTACTTTGACTTTTTTCCATTGATGGTTCATAGATTTAGTATTTTATCTTAAATGTCTATACTCTATGGTAAACTGAATACTGAGATTGTCTTTAGTATGTTTATTATATTATATATATATATATATATATATATATATATATACACTCACACATTATATACATGGTACATGGATTTATACTTTAAGAATTACAGTAACTGATTGTGCAAAATCTGATTTTAAAACTTTCCCTCTAACTATCGGACTCAACTATGTCTCTCTGTTAGCAAAAGGTTTTATTTAAACTTTTAGAAAGTAATTATTAGATGCACGTCTACAACTGGTTACCTTTTGGAGTTGGCCTAATTCAAGATGTGTGCCACAGCCAATAGATCTTAAAAAGCACAAAAAATATCTATAACTCAGTCAACTGTACAAACATTCAGTTAAAATTTAGTGTGGTAGTAACTGAAACTAATTCACAACCCATACTCCAAGGGCTACACATTGAGCAAAATCTTTGACTCAAACTTTGGCATTAACTGTTAGAGTCAACACTGTCATGGTTTTAGGAATTGATTTGACCCACATGCAGAGAATCTTGAGAGACGGAGAGAATCAGAAATAGTTTTATTTTACAAATGATAAATGTATGAGTTCTTTGTCATGGGAAATGGTGAAGGGAGACTGGATCACTGCAACGGAAACAGAGATGGTGAGTATTTGTTAAACTTGGATGGAAAGGTTTGGTAGATGGACGACTTACAGAGGAAGGAAGAGTTGTTGGCTTGCCAGGGAGAGGTGAGAGGAGTTTGAGGGGCTTGGGCCCGAGAGACGATCCTGTTGGAGACCAGAGGAACCCAATAGATGGTGAGGGTTGGAGGGCAGGCAAGTGAGGGCCTGATAAGAGGAGGTAACAGCTGACGTGGAATCTAAACGAGTTGCTTGTAGATCACAAGGAGTACCATAAAGGTTAACAATCAGACAATCAGGCAGTCCCCTCCTCTTATCCTGTGGCTTGGTGAGTGGTAATGTGACTCAGGTGTGAGCAATCAGTGGAAGACCTGTCCTCTGGATGTGGCTCCATGGCTCCCTCTAGTGGAGAAAGAGATAACCCAAACCCCTGCTCCCTCAAAAACACTGTCTGTTACCAAAATATCTATTGAAATGCTTAATTAATTTTATTGAAACTGTCAGGAAGTAAGTATTCCTGTTACTACAGATCAGAGTGTCTATCATTATAGTCCACAAGGATTCCTGCCTGCCCTCATCTGTCAATCTTTTCTTCACTACTGCAAACAAGAAAGGGCTCAGAGCTAATCCCTGATGTATTCCCACCCCTGCCTAGAATCCATCTGTCTCTCCTCCTGCATGTCTCATCGTGGTCTCACAATCCTTATACAATTAAAATGTCACTGATCAAAGCATAAAAAGCCCAAAGAGTTAGAGAGAGTGGAAAACCTAAATTAAAAAATGCAGCAACGTATGTATTTCATTCAATTTATATTTCAGGCAAGAAATGAAAAAGGTAATGGATATTAAAAGTTGAAATTAAATGGATGAGCTCAAATAAAATATTATGGGTTCATACAGTCTGGAATTTTAAAAAATATATATAGTTTTCTAAAGTAACCCAAATTGTGATTTCATGTTACAGTCTTAAAAAATGTTTGACATCTGAAAAATTATCTATTTCTTTTACTGTTTAGTTTTTCATGTCGTGTCCTGAGACACCTTCATTTGGATTTGCCCCTCTTACTGAGTTCATTCCTTGCTAAAAACCTTTTTTGCTCCTGGTCAAAAATGACCATTCCAATGTGTCTGATTGCAAATCCATAACAATACATGTATCATCAACTAATGCTACAATAGCTCTTTTGATCAACTTGTTTTCTTATGAACAGTGCTCTCTTTTTTGGTTTTATGCTCTGGTGGCCATACTGATTTGAGCTCAGACAACTTGTTTTTTGAAAAAACAACAACAAAAAAATATATATAGGTACATGTTTTTTTTTTTACCAGAACATTTTAATAGATGCAACATGTGCTATCTATCACAGATTACTGTGCACCGAAGTTTATTAAGGACATTTTTTTTAATTATTTAAATTTTTATTATGTTGGCAAAGAATAATTCCTTTTGTGTTATCGGTCAATTAATTAGTGAAAAGAGGCAATTGGTTCAAAAATTACAGCTGAAAATGCAATCAGATAATAAAATTACTGTCTGGTCACTGTAAGATAGAAAAGATAATAGAAAAAGTATTACTACCAAAAGCAGGAACATCAAATGCAAACAATTTATCAGATGTTACATATTCTGTGTCAGATGTATGTTACACATTATGTAACTGAATCTGTTTTGAACTGCCTTTGATTATCCCCATGTTTTGAACAGAATGTAACAGCACCCTCGGGAGCACCTTTTACATCATCGTTGGACTGTTTCACATCTGTATCTCTTGGTCTGGATTCTATGTTGTCTTCTGAGTCTTTCTCCTTAATAGCATCTTTCATGTCAGGATCCTGAGACAACACAACACAGTCAGATCCTAAGATTCCTGATGCTCTCAGCAACGTTAGGGTCTGCACTGACAAACTTATCTTTTCTTGTTCAAGGATTCTGTCACTAAACTGTCTTCTGTGATGACAAAAAAGGAATAAAGTTTATTAAACCAGCTGACTAATTTCTTGTTAGGTAAATGCACAAATACAATCATCAACATTCATGTTTCACATTTCAAAAGACATTACAATCAAATTAATAGATTTCATCTCTGCATAAACCATGTTTTTACGTGTCTTAGAAGAAGTGTAAAACAATCTGTCTCTACTGACAGGATGCTGATACCAAGAATCAGTCAATGCAGACTAACTTTTAGACAAAACTGTTGCTGAAAGATGGCACCAGGTCAGAGGACATAAAGAAATGGGGTTCCTTAATGATAGACCTTTAACATCAAAAAGTAAACACATGAATAAAAGGCTGTGATGAAGTTGCAACCTGGCCAGGGTGTCCCCCGCCTCTCGCACAGTGACAGCTGGGGATTGACCTGTAAAGGCAAAAGCAGGTAAAGAAAATGGATGAATAGATGGTGTGGTGATTTGGCTTTTGCTGGGTTTTGTTTTTTGTTTTGATTTTATTTTAGTTCTCTGGGTTGTATTTTGGGTTTTGTTTCTTATTTTTAGTTTTCTGGTTTTTGTTTTCTTCTTGGTTCATTTGGGTTCTGTCTTCTTCTTCTTCTGTGATGTTTTATGGCGGTTGGCAAACAACGGAAGGTGTGCATTACCGCCACCTACTGATATGGAGTGTGGTTCGTGATGGTCTATATACAGGTGCTGGTCATAAAATTAGAATATCATGAAAAAGTAGATTGATTTCAGTAATTCCATTTAAAAAGTGAAACTTGTATATTATATTCATACATTTCATACAAACTCATATATTTCAAATGTTTATTT
>NC_051437.1:7023751-7071186 GCF_001649575.2 Kryptolebias marmoratus | reverse complement strand
CCTATATACCTCTACATATAAATATACTTATACACATACACCCACGCACTCGATTATACATACTTATACCCAACTATGTATTCTACCCATCTATATCATACACACATTCACAAACACACATACTATAATCAAATTCTATGAAATAATTTCGTTTTCTTTAAAAACCTAATAATTATCTGAATATGTTTACTCCCCAAATTCTTCCTCAAAATATCTGTTAAATGAATATTTTCCTTAATTTTTTCAAACTCTCTCCTCATATATCTTCTTTCTTTTCTATATTTATGACATTCTAATATAACATGCTCTACGGTTTCGTATTTTCCACAATCACATTTGCCAGTATTATGCTTTTGTATTTTATAAAGTGTAAAATTAAGTCCTGTATGTCCAAATCTCAACCTTGCTATCACTCTTTCCTCCTTTCTATTTCTTTTTCCACCTCTTTTTTCCCCTACTGTCTTCTGAATTTTATAAAACCACCCTGTTCTTCCTCCATCCCACCTTTTTTGCCATTCTTCCATCAGTTTTTGTTTAACTATACTCTTTCCCTCAGATTTACTTGTTTTAACTGTAAAACTAATAGTATTTTGAATTTTGAATTGTTTAACACTGACTAAGGATATAATAATACTGAATAATACTGAAGAAAAGCAGTTATAGAGGAGGTAAACTCGATGAAAAGTAAATTTTTAGAACATATCACACAATGTTGATGTGCGAGTCCTGAACAAATCGTTCACAACTCGGGAGTCATTTTGAATGAAACTCCTGATTCACTCGTTTGAATCAGGAACCACGAGTACGAAGTACAACTCCTGACTCAAACAAGTGAATCAGAACAGTGAAGGAGTGAGTTGTGCAGATGAGTCGTTTGTTACTGTTTGCAGCCTCCCAGGCCTGCAACAGTGCATATACCGGTACTCACGTTCTCTGGGAGATCCTCACTTATCTGCTCTGGACATTGCACAAAAGTAGTTGATCCCTCAAATAATCTGTTCCCCCACCAGAGGAGGTGCTCACATAGTCTCAAAGTAAGAAAGAACTTATTCACTAAATGTTATGTTCATCTTGCAAAAGTAACTAATAGGCTAAATAAAATAAATAAATAAATACAGAAATATTTAGTCAGTTCTACTCTGAAAATAAACTACAACTCTAGTATGTGACTCACTACTTTTGACATCACAACATCATTATTATTTTTGTGTTTTGCCATAAGTTAAAAAAATACTTTTCTTAGGTGCAGAGAGAAAAATAAATATTTCCTTTGTGACTCAGATGAATCAAATGACTCAAAAATCCGATTCTTTTTGGTGATTCATTTGAATTTGAATTGGTAAAAAGAATCAAACTTCCCATCACTACCGCACAATTCCTGCTATCAGTGTTAATGCAACAAACACAGAAGACAGCACAAAGGTTAATCCACAAAGGTAACATTAAAAAAAATCCTCCTCACTGCTCAGTCTAATGTCTCCTCAGTCACAACAAAACAAAAAGGTTAAATAGAGCAGATGTTCACCAGGAATGAATGCATAAGCTGTTTTTTTTTTTAGCTTGGTTGCTCCCTGGCAGAGTGGAGTCTGGAAGGCTTGGTTCACCCGGATGGGGCCTGAGGTAAACCTGATGGACAATACCAGCATCCCCCCTTTTTTAGATTTTACTGCTCCAAAGTGACGCCGGGAACAAAATGTAGGAGACAGACCACAGCAGGTAGTACACACACGCAGGGGGGAAGGAAGAGCAGAACACCATGACAACTCCTAAAAAAAAAAAAAATACACAAATAAAGTTGGGCTCAAGTTTACTTAAAAGCATCACAATGATTCTTTAACATAAGGCAGTGGATATTTTGGATCTGTTGTCTAAGAATCAAGACTTGAACTCTGGCTTTACCTCCAGCGTACACCACTTTCTTCCAGGTCTCTGACTCCAGCACTTTGTCATGGGGATAAAAGTTCTGACTGATCATGAAGAGGATCATGGCCACTGCGATGACCCGAAGCATGGCCAGGTTCCCACCCGACAGCAACGAAGCGCTGGCCAGGATGGCGGACGAGTAGATGCAGGGGAGGCCTCGGTACATGAATGGAATACCTGTCAAATAATTTTATAATAATTATCATCCCTGCTTTAAAACAAGAAGACATTGAAAAACCAAAAAGGATATTAAGGCCACTTTGAAGTGGATTTCTGTGGAAAAGTTATGAACAAACAATATCTTAACTAAATGTAGGCTAGATAATTTGTTGATTGGCCTCAGTTAGGAAAAAAAAAGTTTAAATCTGACATGACAGATGTGCTAACAGGTAGTCCTAATAACCAAAACCAAGATGGATTACTGCCATCCTGAAACAGCTCCAATCTCAAAACTTCATAACAGTTCATGCAAATAACATTTCACAGATCTTTACACTCAGTTTGCATTGTATGTAATTATTCACATCAAATTTTATGGTTATTTGCAATTGCAAATGGGGGCAGCAGCAGCCAGCTGTTACTATTCTGGTTTAGCTTGGGGGTACTCATGGGAACAATTTAATATTTCTGTCAAAGTAATCATGTAATGAAATACTAAAGGGTAGGTAAATGTTTAAATCACAGCATTTGCATGAACCATGATAAATTTTAAAGATTAGAGTTGTTTTAAGGTGACAGCAAGCCGTTTTGAGAGTGGGTCCACTCAGACTGTACTAACAGGTTAATAATGGCCTGTCTGAGTGGCGCCACTTCCACCGTACAAATATATAACACCATTTCTGAAAAGGTCGTGTAAAATGTAAATCAAAACAGAATGTAATCATTTGCTAATCTCATAAACCCATATTTTATTTGTAACAGAAAATAGTAAAGATATCAAATTTGTAAACTGAGAAATTTTACCCTTTTTTTTGTTTCTTTCAAAAAAGAAGGTAATTTTGAATTTGATGGCAACAACACATCTCAAAGGTTGGGACTGCATCCTGTCTTCTTCTAATTACAAACTGTAAATGTTTAGGAACCGAGGAGACCAGTTGTTGAATGTTGTCCCATTCTGGTCAGGATCTGAGTTTGAGTAATCTTTAGTCTTAGGCTTATTTTCATTTGTGTTTCGGTTATGATCTATGTGTTAAGTAAGTTCCTTGTGTTCTCATATTTAATATTGTTAGCTCTTGTGTGGTTTTTCTCCCTGTGCCATTAGTCACTCCCCCTTAGTCAGTAGTTTTCCATGTCAGCCTGCCTCACCCATCTGCACCTGTTCCTAGTTAGTAATCAGTCACCTGTGTTCACTTCCTCATCAGCCTCAGTCCTTATAATCTGATCCTCAGCTTCACTCACTTACTGGTTCATTATTGCAGAAATGCTTTGGTTGGTTTTTCCTTGTGGCTCCTTGTGGTTCCCTGAAGTTTATGGGGGTTTTTTCTGCCATGACAGCCTTTGTTTTCTAATTAATACATTTCTTTTTGAGTTCTGCATTCTGGGTCCAAATCTTCCACCAAACCAGACAGTTCTTGTCTGATGGAGGATTCTAGCAGCTGTTCAACTGTCCTAGGTCATTTTTACTAGATTTTTGTATTCATGATGCACCAAATGTTTTCCTTTGGTGAGAAGTCTTTTCTTCACTTTTCTGTATTGATGGTACCGTTCTAGACGTGTAAGCTGCCCATGATGTGGGCAACAATGCACCCCTATAGCATCAGAGAGGCAGGCTTTCAAAGTGTGCACTGATAACAGGGTGAATGGCCCCTCTTCCCTTTAAAAAGAACTTCAAATTTCAGTTTGTCTGACATGCCACCTGAGGGCCCTAACATTAGGACATCCAATACTGACTTTCAGCCTTGTTCTGTGAACACAAAAATTTCTACAGATTCTTTAAATTTTTCGATAATATTATGAACTGTAGAGGAAGGGGTATTAAAAATCACCATTAGCTTATCAGTCCTATCAGAAATAAACTCTATTTATCCAAAATGAGGTTATTCAAAGAGCTACGCATGTATCCGCAACAGGTATATTAACTGTTCATAACTTTTACACAGACTGCTTCAAAATGACCAAAATAATAATCATAGGTGCAAAGAAACTCAACTAACTCACCACTTGAGAAGAAACAAAGGCGGACGAACACGGAGAGCACGTAACACACGCACAGGATGTTGTCCATCATGTCGGATGTCCTCAGCAGCAGGGAAGTGGCAATCCCAAAGGTGGTGAAGTCAGCAAAATCATCCAACTTTGCACCTAAATCCAAAAATCAAAATTTGAAATATTCCAACTACTGACACCTGTGTCTAATTTATTGTAATTTCAATGCTTAAGCCTTTGTTGAATTTTTTTCATGAGTTTATATTTTAGAAGAAGCAGGTGCACCTACAGCTCTGTGGCAGGGTCAGGGCCCACATTCCTGCCTGTAGTTAGATGTATAAATGCAAAACATTTTCAGTGTCAGCCCAACATGCCTCCCTTCTATGAACAACATTCTCTGCTGCCTCGTTTCTTTATCCTGCAGAGCGCAGAGCATGTTATCAACAGATGACGATGAGGTGAATCAGACCGCTATGGAACCCCACACCCCAGGGGTCAAGAATTTCAGCAATTTCAGACATGTGGAGGAACTCGAAGCGATGGGATGAAACAGACAATTGGAGTGGGATCCCACAGATTTAGGCTGCTCAATCAGAAAGCAATTGTTTGGCTGACAAAAATACACCAGGGGAGCACAACAAGGTCCACCTGCACATGTAGTCATGCAGAAAAAGCCGCGTGAGACACAAAGCCCCCTGTGCAGCCCGCAGTGATGCACCCGGAGCTAATTTGGGCTTCTGAGATAATGTGAGCTCGCTCGGAGTGAGTGTTGTTTAATTTATACAACCCCATAAACTTGTACAAAAGTTATTCAGCCTGCTTTGCACCCAGTAGCGTAGAGTAAAATTCATACGCAACACTTTATTTGATTTCCCTTTGGGATTAATAAAATATTTTTGAATTTGAATTGAATTGAATTTAGAATAGTCATTTTTAAAGAATGTAGAGTAATTTTATTGAACGATATTTAAGGGGGGGCATTTGATATGATACAATTTTCACTTAAACCTCGAACAAGTGAAGGATTTCAGAGTTTAGAAGTGGCTAAAAGAAATGGGAGTTCAGACTGCACACTATAAAATATACATGACTCATCCCCTGGACGCTCTGTAAGACTAGCCAGAGTTTCCTTTGACTGGCTGTCTTTGTTAATGACTTTGCGCATCCAAATTAGAAAGTCCTGACAAAAGCCTGTGAAGCAAACCCTGCCACCAACCCAGCTGGAGTTAATCTGTGGTAAAAGCTATTGACCACAGCCCTCCACTTACCCAGCGCAGAGCACGCATTGAGTCGCCTGGCAACCGCTCCGTCTGCCAGATCCAGCAGGTATCCAATCAGAACCAGCCAACACGCAGCGTGATGGTGCCTGAACAAAACAAGTGAGGGTTAGCTTCAGCTATTTGATGACAGCAACCTTTTTCCAAATAGTAAAATATGTGCAAGTGTTTGGTAATGGGGGGAAAAAACTAAAGCTGGGCAGTTTTGCAAATAAAGGTAAATAACTGAACTCCCGTCTGTCAGACTTTCTGTCCTTTTTTAACATTTAATCCAGCTGGACTAATCGGCCAGGTCCAGAGGTGACTTTAAAGAGCAAAACACAACAGAAGACATACCCGATAAAAAACTAGATCCATTCAAATAAGGGGTTTATATTTTAGAGTTTAGATACACATTTTTTTGTGCATAATTTTTCACATAACATCTTGAAATCATGTCATTCCAGTTCTCTAAATTGTTGCCTTAAAGGCATATTTTGACCACTTTGAAGGGGTGTTCTGTGTGAAAGTTATGATCAGTGATCTTATCTGTTGTAGATAGTTTGATGAATGGCCACAACTTGTAGAAAAAAATATAATACTTACAGCTCATCAACTTGGACTATATTGACAAGCCAATAATGGCTTGTCTGACCGTTTGTTCTCGTGTGAATTAAGTTGTCCTGTGTGAAAAACTTGTTCTGTCTTTAACCCTGTTGTGATTTTGCCCCTCAGCGTCCGCGCTTAAAATGTGGTTTGGCCGCCGATACAAATCTTAAGCACAGATTCTGCTCTTTTCTCCTGCTGATAGTGAACTCCATGAACAGCGCTCACCCGTTGAGACTGCTGAGAATGGAGGCCATGCCCATGACCATGTTGGCCATCGACAGGGCGTTTGCTGCATTTTTACGTGCAAACTCTTTGATCTGGGGTCCCGTGGCGTGGTCATTCAGAAGGAGCTTGTTGGTGTACTGGAAGAAATCTGAGAACAAACAACAGCAGCAGTCAGTGGTCGTCCATGTTCAGGCGATAACCTCTAAGGTGATCGGATGACCATGCCAGCTGACCTTTTGATATGTTTCTTAATGTGAATATTTTACTCTATATAACTCATTCAGAGTCAAACTTAAGAGGGGTGGGAGTGAGGGGGGTAAACTAAATGTTTTAGTACATCAGCTTTTACTGAATAAGTATATTACACACCAGTTACAAAGTACTACTCCAAAACTGATGCCCCGCCTGATGTAAAAGAAGTATCACTTACCAAGATGTACGTTTTTTGGACGGAGGTCAACCTTACGATACATTTTCATTTTCAGATCAGAAACATGTGTTACTAGATATTCATTCAGTCAATGCAAAGTCTTCAACATGCAACAGTAACCAAGTGATTCATCATCTACTAATTATCTGTCATATCAATGCAAAAATGAAACATTTAACTTTTATGCACAAGAAAACAATCACATGCAGTAAACTTCAACAACAGCATCATAAGTGCATCTGAACAGGACATGTCAAGTGGTTTTTATTGAGGGGTCATTTGCTGGTGTGGGGGGGAGGGCAGGCTAAAACATTAAGGGGTTTAACTACATAAACCTCTGGCTACAGTCGCAGTGAGTCGGACCTACAGCACTGACCCATATCAGACAGTGGATCGATTAGCCTGTTAGAGCTGACCTAACACAAGGACGTGACTGTTCTGATCAATCAGTAACGCAGAGTGAAGCCACAACCTCCAAAGGGGTTTGTTGCTTTTGCAGCTAACCTTCGAGGGGTTAATGTGTAGTGTATGTGAAAAAAAAGGATTCTCCACCTCCTGATTTCTTTTGTTTTTGTGTCTCTCAATCTAAATCTTTAATGAGTTCTGAGTGATTTATTCAGGCAATATTGATAAAAAGTAAAAGCATTCCCTGAAGGAATGCACGTCGCCCGCCGCCTTTCATGCCAGAGGTTCAGACATGTTGAGAAATGATGGAGTTGTAGCCGTTTCGTTCAAACCTTCAAAATAACATTCTGTGTGATCTCATGGACTTGTGCAATATCTCAACTCTAGAGTTTTATTGAAAACCATCCAATGGTTCATGACATATTTTGCTAACAGACAAAGTTGACTCAAACAGTTATTTTCTAGGTTTGAAGCAAACATGTCACACGATGTGTAGATTACAGGGTATGTGTTAGGAAGGACTCTCAGCTACTACCATGCCAGGTTTCAGCACAATAGCTGTAAACGTGGGGCCATCTTTGTGTTATCTAAAGTCAGTTAGCTGTCGCGGCCATCTTGAATTGGGTTGAATCCAGACGTTAATCAGCTGTAGATGTCAACCCAGTGAAAGTTTATGTTCAGATCTGTTCGGTTGTTCATGAGACATTTTGCTACACAGTTCAGGCGCACGCAGACATGGGTAAAAACACTGTCACCCTATTGTTTCAGTTTGGGAAAGTGGATCTCAGACAGCAAAGGATACCTGCAGCATCATACTGACACCACCGTGCTTATCTGAAGACATTGTGCTCCTTAAGTGGAATTCTGTCCGGCTAGATTTAGGAAGAACTTAATCTTCCAAACTGTTCAAATTTCAACCAATCCCTATGTTCAAAGGTTGCTGTGTTGTAGTGAAATTCAGATGAGCCATATATATATATGTAGTAACTGTGACGTTCATGTACTTTGTTTTTGGCATCCAGCATTTTCAAGGTTTGGACAAGAAAAGGTCTACAGTTCCTCAGATATTTTCCTGAGACAAGTGACCTTGGACTCCTGTAATTTGTTTTGAGTTTCCTTTCAAACGGCCTCTAACAAATAAGCCTTTATAGACATACAGTACAACAATAACCCCCTTCTCCCTTCATCGCTGTTTCTGTTCATTTATTATCTGGTCAGTTTCAGCTAAGACCTGAAAGTAAACTTTATGCTTTATGAAATGGATAATTTAAGTCATTATTTGTTTAAACATGTCAAACTGGATTTTTTTTCAATGCAGTACATATTATTTATGCCCCCAAATAGACATTGTTGGTATAAAATAAACACATTTTACTGAGAAAGACACATAAAAAAGACAGTGCTGTATTTTTTTTTTGGTTAATAAGCAGTTTGTAAAATTAATCTTAGAACTTGATTTGTTCTGTTGTATTTAGGACATAATTTGCTCTATGAAAGTTGAAAAAGCTCCATTCATTAACTTACTGATGGTGCCTCACTATAGCCAAAAACTGGCCCTGAGAATTTTTTTTTAAACCAAAACAAAAAAAGCTTTGTTCTCTGTCAACATCCTCCTTTTAAAGCTCATTGTTTTCTCTCAAGTCATAGTGCTGTCCAAGACAGTATAAGCACAGATATTGACCTGCAAACTTTAAAAAAAAAATTTTTTAATGTTGCAGTAGCAACCCTTCATGAGATTTTCTCCCTGAACTTCCTGTGATTCCAAAGCCAGGCGAAAGCAAGAGACTCTTCATCTGAAAGAAAACAGCGAATGAGACAAAGCACACAGCCAATAACAACTTAAACTTTCACTTGACAGCTTTCTCATGTTGTGGACTCTAACACACAAGTTACCACCTGGCATTTCAGTAACAAATCTGCATAGGAAATATTACAGGAAACACATGGCATTTACTCCTAAAACCCTTAATTATCTTAATTTGCCAGATTACTAATTCAGTCACTTTAAATAGCATTACAGAGAAATACAGAACTCTAACCACTGATAAAGAGAAAAACTAGAGTGGCCAGCCCCAGCACAATCTATGCTAATGAGATGAGAATTTGTGCCGCCATTTTACTAGGAGCTACGTGTAGCAGCACAGGTGTGTTAGATACTGGCAGGAAGGCAGCAGACCGTCAATATCTGAGTGAAAAACTAAACTCAGTAAAGGAGTCCAATGTGTTGCCATTATTGGTACAATTTCAAAAAAATAATGTTGCATTATGTTTCCTAGATCTGTATTATTCCATATGAGTTCATAAATAAAAAAATATTTGTGCTTAAGTTTTAATAAAGTTCATAGTCATATAGTATTTTTATTCGTTTGGATGCAGTTCATTAATGTGCAAAAGTCTCCAATTAAAAAAAAATCTATGTAAAAGTTTTAACAACATTACAGTTGTTATTTTACTGTAAAAAAAGAAAGAAAGAAAAAAGTGAAATTATATTTCTGCTATATTGCCCACCCCAAGTTTGTACCCTCTCTTTAAGTTATTAGTCAAAGTGAAATTAACTCCAGACCCTCTGGTTGTACTGAGCACACTTTTGAAGTACTTAATTACTGAAAGTGGAGCTGTGTTCTGGTCCGGTTAGAATGATTAAAACATTTATTTATTTTATCACAGTAGAGGGAGGGCATTGGGTCAGTGTTTTGCCCCTGAAAACACCTGACAAGGCTTATTGGAAGGCCCATTACAGAATACTTCAGTCTTATGTTTTCAATAATATGGTGATATATTTTTATTTAAACAAAATGAGGCTCATCTCTGTGTGTTTCTGGACTGCTGACACGGCATACAGCACTCACAAGACGTAAACAATGTTTGGCTTCCACGTGTAAACAGAGTGATACACTTAGCTCCTCACAAGATGGCTGCCAAAACCTCACTTGGCGCTGTCAGTGGCCACTCCAGTGTTTCTCTGATTCAGTGACTCTAACAGCCTGTTGGCTGTCACTCTGAACCGCTAAGTGCATTTCTTTGGCTACTAATTAAAATGTGTAGGCTACATGTAGATAAAGATCCAGATTCAGAGACGATGTCAGTTTCAAGCAGGTCTTTGTTTCTGGATTCATGCCTTATGGGTGCAAGGCATGATGGGAAGGTTACGCAATACCCCGCTGTGTTACCAGGTAACAGCTAAAGAGAGTGCATGGAAAAAAAGAAGAAAAGCTCTCATCTCAGAGTGCACAACAGGTGGATTCAGATGAACAAAGTAAACTAACAGCACTTTCAAACTTAACTGTGATAACAACATATCTAGAATTATTACTTACATACAGTGAGTCCGAGGAGCTTCCGTTTGTGCATTAAAGCAACTTATTTTAATTATTGTAAAAGAATCATAAACAACTAGCACATAAATGAATAGTTTCAGTGCACAAAAAGTTTGAAGCTTTGATAATCACAGACTTACTCTGAATCAAATGTGGTGCAATACATATAAAATGCATTTTAGAGTACATTATAATGACTGATTGTTTTTTTCTTCCTCAAAATACATCAACATATCTGTTTCCCAGTGTAATCAGAGCACACCTCAACCATAAACTGGTGAACATTATTAATCCTGATCAGGAGGTGAGACTGATTTAAGAGGACATACCAGAGGAGGGAGTCAGGAGGATCATGGCTCACAGCAGCTGGGAGAAAACAAAAATGGCATTAGTTTTACAAAAGACTTCTTAGGACTTAAAGCTCCGAAGGTTCAAGCCTTAAGACTGATTCAAGATTAATAAAATGCGCTTTTTTCCCTCTCTTCAGAATAAACAGATCAGATCTGAGCAGTGAATGGCAACGTTTAGTGAAGATGCGTCACAGTGAGAAGTCCTGGACTGCCTGCTTTTATGGCTGTAAATTATAAACCAAAATATTAGATGGACAACAAGCTGCACACTGAGAGGCAGAAGCGTGTGTTTTGTCTGGAAGCAGAGTTAGTAAAATATCGCTTCCAGCTGCGCAGCGGGAGCCGCGCCGCACCGCGCCTCTCTGTCCTCAGCACCAGAGCTCTGCGCACAGCCTCTTAAATGCATCAACGCGGGGAAAACAACAAAAACAAAGTGAGCCTAAACCTGAGAAATAACATGTAAATATAAGTGAACACATGGAGATAAATGATCATTTCTATTTAATAACCCGGCACATGCAAAATGAGAGGAAAGTTGCGTAACTGCGTCTCAACAAATCATCCAAATTCTGACAAACTTAAAAAAAAAATTCGATGCCATGATCTTGTTGCAAAGTGTTTCTTACCTGAATGGAGCTCCACGGATGTCTTAGTCCACACAAATCAAAGTGATGGAGAAATGCGCTCAGCACAGACAATCTAAATGTGCTATTTCCTTTTTTTTAATTTCCCACTTAGAATAATTCCTGTGTAACTCTTCTCTGTTTCTGCGAGTTTAATGGTGTCAAACTCCAAATGTCGCACAACCAACCTGCCCCCAGTTAACTGGGCTGCCGTTTAAAGGCGTCCCGTTTAATACCGGGGACAAACCCGCTGGAATATTCCTACCGGATGTGACGTCACCAGCGCCAATTAAGAACAGGCAAAGCAAATAAAATAAAGAAAAAATAAATAATTTTAAGTTCTACCCTAACAGGCCAAAAAATTTCCAAAGCAAAAAGCTATTTGACTGCACACAAATGCAACACACCTGCACACCACCCCCTTCTCCACCCTATTACCACTGAAGACCAAACCATAATCTGTCACTTTAATAACTAGAAGCACTCCGGGAGCGCACATGTTGCCCCACACATGTGATAGCTTTTTATTTTGTCTTCTGTCAGTTTGTATCTGATGAAATCAGTTGAACCCATAGAACTGTACTACCTCTATTAGAAAACATAATCCTACAGAGTTTGAATGCATCGAATGCAGAAAAGGACATTGCTATCGACTTGATAACAGTTTGGTGCCAGTGTTCATGGTTTATATATATATATATATATATATATATATATATATATATATATATATATAATTACTGATCAAAGAGACATTACATTTTCTGATGCCTGATGGTTTTATAGTCATGTGTCTCCAGCAGTGATTTTCAGCTCTGGTCTCCATATATTGAACTTTCAACCAGCCTTTTTAATTTTTTTCACAATAGTGCACAACATAGATTTTTAAAAAGGTCTAGGTTCTTGGCAATTCTGCATGGAGAAACATTTTCATTGAATTGATTGAATAAAAGGAAAACTATAACCCTCTTTACTTAGAATTAGTCACTAGTGGAACACCTTTAATCCCTTACCATGGCACCCTTACTTGTCAACGATTATTCTGCTGATAGCACAGTCTTCAGGAATAGTGTTACTGGGAAAATTTTTTATTTGCCTCTCTTCCTACTTCTTTTTGGTGTGTAAAATTTAGGTTTGTTCATTTTTTTTCAGTGACCTTGGTCAGTGATGAAAATGATTCCCTTAGTTTCTTGACTTTGTTGAAAACAGCAGCATAAATGTAGACAATCATATTTACAAAGTGTGAATGCAGAGGTGGTAAATTCATTTTCAATTTTTTTGTTTAAAGGTTTACTTGAGGATTAGTGGCATAACCTTGATAACATTGTAAATGATCAATGATAAAAAAAAATAGCACAGTTCATACAGTTGAGGTTTACATACACTATATAAAAAAATGTATTTTTTTGTATAGTTTTTTTGTATAAATGTATTTTTTTCACACTGTCTGACGTGAAATCAGAATAAACTTTTCCTGTTTTAGGTCAATTAGGATTTTCAAAATTATTTTTATTTGATTTCACGACAGACATACGTGTCTTTTTATGTAGTGTATGTAAACTTCTGGTTTCAACTGTAACTGTAATTGTCAGAGTCAGCTCTCATTTCACTGAAAGACAATAAAAAAAACAATGAAAAAGGTCATCACTGGGGGGGAAATAATCCATGTGGATGTGTTATCACATGTAACAAAGTTAATGGTTTGAAATGTGTAATTTTTGTTTAATTTTCTATTTGTTGGTAGCGCACACCTGTGGACCATTCTCAGGAGAGTCACGAGGACGTCAGTCATGTTGGATAACAGAGCTCAGCCACTCTACAAAGAAACCTCATTTCAGCCACTTGTATCCAGGATCTTGTTCTTTTGATAAGGATCCCTTGCTAATCTTCACAGGTGATGGTCATGATGTTTCTGTTTTGAATAGCTGTTTTCTTGGTTGCCCCATGAGAATTTTCTCCTAACTGTAATTACAATAAACCTTTTCACAAAACACTTTTAAGCCATAGTGTGATTTATATAAGATAAGATATCGATTGTTGGAGGCATTTCTGTCAGGAATGGTGGAGACGGAGGCGAACCCAGAACGCAGACTCATGGTAAAGGAACAGACACTAATTTATTAAACTAAAGAAACAAAAGAAAACAAAAAGCTGACGTGGCAGCAAAACAAAAAAGATAAACAGAACATGAGCACGGAGCAGCAGAACTAGGAAACGACAGCAAGACAACAAGCAAACAACGACAATGGACCAGCGGAGTATAGACAGAAATGACCGGGTTTTAAAGTGCTGAGGATAATCAGGTAAGTGGGGACAGGTGACATGATTACCAGACTTTGACAGGTGTAAGTGGGCGTGGCAGGAAGCCAGAGAGAGATAGACTGAGGAGGAATGAGAAAGTGAAAAACACGAAAACAGAAACTAAACAACCCAATTAACTAAATCAGAAATGAAACAAAACACTGGAAAAAACCCAAATCACTACAATTTCAGCCCGGATACAAGCAGCTGAACTGAGCTTCCTTCGTAGGGTGGCCGGGCTCAGCCTTAGAGAAAAGGTTAAAACAAAGCAACAAAAAAAGATTCACTTAAGTCGTTCAAGGCTGTTAACTTGAAACATAAATTAGTTAAATTAGATGACCTGTGCGTGGAAAACAGCTCAGCTATGAGTGGAGTGTTTGTTAGACTAAATATATGTTTTCACTGCACATTCATTTAATTTACTTAATAGACCCTTTAAATTCAGATTAATGAAGTCTCTGTTAATGTGCATGCAATAAATATGCACATTAGCCATTTAATAGGATCTGAATGGCTTTGCACTTAAAGTTAATTTATTGAACTACTGTAACCAACAGAGGGAACACTACATAAACCCTCTTTACTGCAGGGAAAATGCTCAGTTTGTTATTAGTTTAAATTTCACCCAAACTGAGGTGAGTCAATGTAATCGGCAGTTTACTCATCATATAAAAATAGATATGTTATCCTTTTTTATAATGATAATAGTTATTTGTCAAACGGTAAAACTGACATTATACCAGTTTGAGTGCTGAATTGAGAGTTAGATTTTCACTTAAAGAGTTACCCGGAATGAGCAGTCTCACCTTGTCACCATACGTGCAAGTTTTGTCAATAAACACTTTGTAGCTCACAGCTGAAAAAGTCACCAGTCTTGTGCACAGACTGATGCAGACCTGTAGGAGGGTCTCAAACAGTCTGTCCCCTACCCCGTCTTTTAAATCAACCTGTTCTGCAACTTGTGTAGCAGTGAGAAACGTCCAAGTGTTAGGATCTGGGTTTTTGTATTTTGTTTTGTCTTCATGTTTCAGTTTGTGTTATTTAGTTGTCTCTTCCCTGTGCCTCAGCCACCATTCACTTCTCTTCAGTTACTCTCTCTCTTCCCCATTCTCACCCATCTACACCTGCCTCTAGCTCCTTCTTCTTCTTCTTTTTTAATTTTTATTGTCCTGTAGCTCCTTAATCATCTCACCTGTGCCCACTTCCACTAATCACCCTCTGCCTTTAAAACCCAGTCACTTTCCACAGTTCCCTGCTGGTTCGTTGTCATACTCCCTGATGTGCTGTCCTTTTTTGCTCGTGCCTTTTCATCTCACAGTGGTTTGTCTTTTGTCTCAGGTCTGTTCAGGTTTTGTTTAGTTCGTTAAGGTTTTTTTTTATTTAGTTTTGGTTTTGCTGCCACGTCAGCCTTTGTTTTTGGGTTTGCCTTTTATTTCTAAATAAATTAGTTTTTTATCAACATGAGTCTGCGCTCAGGGTTCGCCTCCTTCACCCCAGTCCATGACACCAAGCAGTTATAGTTATGTGGAGACAATAAAATACTGCTGTCTGATTCCCACTTTTTAATTTTTTCACATGCTTTTCTTTCTTGCAATACTCTGAATTTTTAAACAAGAGTGAGTATCATGAGTATTATAACACTGAAATAATACTTTAGTTTGAAGTGGCTGTTTTATTGTACAAATTCAGACCTCACAACGGGAACAATATCTATCTTCCTTGGAGTAAACAATGCCAGAGTTGGATTGACTCCTAGAGACGTGTTGCCATTCTTCAGAGCACTTTGCTGATCGCATTGCCAAACCGATCACCTAAAATGAACCAAACTGAGCTCTATTACATTCAAGTCAGGCAGCCTGCTTGGCTGGCTCTTAGTTGTCACTTTTGTCTTGGTTAGAAACTCTTGTGGGATTCTGGCAGCATCCCTCGAATTAATATCATTCTGCCAAGTCTTGGGGTCCAATTCCAGTTCCTCCTCTTGGCTCTGTCAGTTAACTCAACTTCTCCATCTTGGTATTGACAGGTGGGGTGGGTGGCTGATTTTTTGCTGATTAAAATAGTAGTCATGCACTCATACAAAGGATCCCCAAATAATCTGGTTGAATAAAGAGATAAAGAGATATACAACCCTTGGAAAAAAAATAATGGAATCACCACTCGTGGAGGATGTTCTTTCAATTGTTTAATTTTTTTTTGTTTCCAACAACAACAACAAAAACATATATAATTGTTGTTGTCAATCACAATTACTTTTTTTTAGATCAACTAGAGGAAAAATTATGAAATCACTCAGTTCTGAAAAAAAAAATGGAATCACAAGAACATAAAAGTAAGTTCTTTCAGGTGTCCCTTTCTTCAGGGATTGCCACAACAAGCGAACTGGCATGAACGATTCGGCAATTGTTTTACACCAGATGCACTTCCTGCTGCAACCTGCAGCCTCAGGATTACAAGGTAGCAGCACCAACCACCAAGCCACCACAGCCCCTGAATCACAAGGAAAACACTATGCCATTAGTACTTTGTTGCACCACCTCTGGCTTCTATAACAGCCTGAGTTCTCTGAGGCATGGACCTAATTAATGCCAAACTCTTCATCAATCTGCCTCCAACTGTCTCTTATTGCTGTTGCCAACTCAGCTTGGCACGAGGAGGTTTGTCATCGACCATTTTCTTCAATTTCCACCAGAGATTTTCAACTGGACCGAGATTAGGTCAGGTTAGGTTACTTTACTTAAACCCAAGGGTAGATTTGTTTTGCAGTGATTCAAAGCATACATATCCGTGCACACACACACACACTGTAAAAAGTAAAAACACATTAACATAACCAGAACCATGTATTAATGCTCGAGGCTCCACATTATAAGTCAAAGTCGGACACAGAAAAGGAGAGTAAGACTTAAAAATGAAAATAAAATGTACATAAAAAGTGCTGAAATAAAAGTAACACTAGATTTCATTAAAATGAAATCTGTTAAAAACTGCTGAGAGCGTCAGAGTCATTTCAGCTTGTCCGTTTCAATAACAGCAGTAGGAACAAAGCTGTTTTTGAAACGTTTTGTTCTACATTTAGGGACTAAAAACCTCCCTCCAGAGGGAAGAAGCTGAAACTTACTATGTAGGGGATGCAAACCATCTTTTAAAACAGAAGAAGCTACCTGCTGTACCTGGCTGATGTACAGGGATTGTTGCATCTCTCCAATCAGTCTAGTCGACAGCTTAACGTTCTGCTGAAGAGAACTCTTTTCTCTCAATGTTGTTTGACCAAACCATGACACCAGAGAAAAGGATAAAACTGATTCAATAAAAGCACGATAAAACATAGCCAATATAGTTCGGTCCGATGTTAAAAAAATGGAGTCTCCTTAGACAGAGAAGGCGCTGATGGGCCTTGTTGCACACTGTCATTGTTAGCTTCAAAGTTTAATTTATCATCCAAAACTGTCCCAAGATACTGTATTTGTAAGACTGCACACACTGGACTGTTTGCAGGCCATGTCAGTAACATTATATGTCTTTCTTGAAGGAAAATTTTGTTTGTTTGCTGCCACGTCAGCATTTTTGTTTTTGTTTATGCTCTAGTTTAATAAATTAGTTTTCTTTTTCCCCTTACTATGAGTCTGCATTCTGGGTTCGCCTTAGTCTCCACCGTTCCTGACACCTGTTTGTGTCTTTCTGGTCTTCTGAACCCCAGCTGATCAGAGAAAATGGCTGCCCATCCTGAGACTGCTTCTGGGTGGTTTCTTGTTAAAAGGGAGTCATTCCTTTCCACTGTGACCTCCATCCTTGTTCAAGATGGGAGACTGCATGAAAGTGAAGGTTCAATGCAATCCTCAAGTTTGTACTGTTTAGTGTTTAATAATATGCAATGTATTATTTTGAATTGAATATATATACTTTAACTCGATTTGAATTTGGACCCATTTTAGTCTGTAATCAATTTGATATATTTTAAACTTATCACTTCTTTATAAAGTTGCCTGGAATAACTTTTGTTATAAATTGCCACTGTACAAACAAACTGAATTTAACACCATCTTTTGGGGAGGACTGTCCCATCTTCCCATCCAAAGGGAAGTGCCCAGGAGGCATCCTAATCAGATGCCTGAACCACCTCAGCTGGTTCTTTCAATGTGATGGAGCAGCAGCTCTACTCTGAGCTCCCCTCATCTCTAAGGCTGAACCCGGCCACCCTACGGAGGAAGCTCATTTAAGCTGCTTTTATCCAGGATCTCGTTGTTTCGGTCATGATCCAAACCTCCTGACCACAGGTGAAGTTTAGAACGTAGACGGGTCAGTCAATCGAGAGTTTTGCCTTTTGACTCAACTCTTTCTTCACCACGACCGACCGGAGCAACGCCCTCATTACTGCAGACGGGGCCCCGATCCATCGATCCATCTCCTGCTCCACCCTACCATCACTCGTGAACAAGACTCCCAAATACTTGAACTTCTCCATGTGAGGCAGGGACTCATTCCCGTTCCACCTGTTTCTGGCTGAGAACCATGGCCTCAGATTTATACAAGCTGACTCTCAGCCCCTCTAAAGTTCCATGTGAAAACAAAACCTCAAATGCCTCTTTAAAACCAAGAGAGGGCTCAAAGCTGGGATCCTAATGCAGCTGTAGACACATTTACAGAACATAAATCGTCTCAGGTTCAGTACAAATCACTTTTAACTTAGAGGAGAGATTTTTGGCGTTTGCAAAAAAATATTCTACAATAACATAAAACATATTATCATTAATCTGACATTTTGCTGACACACTGTAGATACTATAGTATCTACGGTTTTATTTGTTTTTTGACAATGCCAGTTAAATAAGGAAGTCCAATATGGAAGATAGGAGATAACCTTGAAAAACAGGTATGTTGAGTTAAACCCCTGTGAGAGACCACTGGAAGCGGTTCTACATTGAACTTTATAGAATGTGGTGTACAACAAAACACAGGAAACAAACAACAACAACAACAACAAAATAATCAACAAGATTACAAACAGCACATGAATTTTGTTTTTATTTAGGAAACAGAAAGGTGAGGGGAGAATCTGTCCAACATGGGCAATGGAACATTAAGCTTGTTCTAACGTGAACATTTTCATCTGGTACACTGTCATCCAGTAAGTTACTCGATTTGCTTTTATTTAGTGAACAGAACTTTCTAAAAAAAAAAAGACAATCAACATAAAGAAATGTCATCAATACTTAAAGTAGTCCTTTCAAAATTATAATGGTAAGAAACAAGAAACCCCTCCCAAAAAAACAGCGTCTGATTCTGGTGAATATGTGACGATCCAGTTAGAAAGAGCGGGAAGACAGAAGGCACCCAACAGGGTGGGCAAACACTGTCATCCTGTGCTTTTAAAGTCCCAAAACCTGGACCAAAGCTTTCACTCTTCTTAGTGCACATGCTCATGATGACACCATTCTTTACATTTGGAGCCCATAAGACTTGTTTCATCAAGTGAATAATAAGACCAGTTTTCATCCATTTGAACAGGCAGCTTCAGTTTGGGCTGCTTTGTATAAAAAATAAAAGAAAAATTACTGAATGGGGACTGATCAAACTCAAACATGATGGGGGTGAACAAAAAGCTGCGGGAGGCAATACACAATACAGCAGTGGTGGGGGTGGGGGTGGAGAAGAAGCGTGAAATAAATATAAATGAAGCAAATCAATGTGAAAAGACTGCTCATTTTTTAACACATTTTAATGCGATGGCCGACAGGTGGAAACAGGCAGCAAACAGCTAAACGTGCAGCAAACACATGAATGATGCAAACTCTAAAACACACGAAAAAACAAATGCTAAAGAAAAAATGATGCAATCATAGGAAATAAACAGAAGCAAAAACATACAACCAACAAAACAAATGCAAAGGAAAAATAAGGAAAATACCAAAAACACTAAAAAGACCCCAAAAACACAGGCAAGTAAAAAAAGCTGCAAATGTACTCCACATTTAAAAATGAAATAACCTCCGTGTTGTTTGAACATCTGACCAAGAGTTAATGTTGAATTGTTTCATTAGGTGGGTGTCTTATTAGTCCAGTCTAATGAAACGATTCAACATTAATTTTTCATCACCTGGCCTCAAGACATGGAAACTATTGAGAAAAAAAAAACATTTTTTTTATAAAAGTATTAATAATAAATGGTTTAAAATCCAATACAATTAAGTGCGTCTTATTTGTCCAGTCTAAGGTGAAACAATTCAACACATGACATGGGGGTTATTTGTTTTTATTTAAGTGTCGTTGGTTTGGTAATTTGTTGAAGGTCCTAAAGCGAACCACCATGTTTAGGAGGAGGGAGACACGGAGGTGGGATCACTGACATCTCACTGCCAGCACCGGGTCAAATGGCAGGAAGACGCCGCTGAATCTGCGGAGCGCTAATATCCAACCTGGAGTCCCCCTAGTGGTGAGGCATACTTCTGTTTGGTGGAGTGAGTTTGCAGCTCGTTTTACTTGCTGGTGCTTTTGGTGTTTGCAGCATTTTTCTTTTGCATTTGTTTCATTGGTTGTATGGTTTTTGCTTCTGTCTATTTTCTGTGATTGCAGCATTTTTCTGTTGCCTTTGCTTTTTTACGTGTGTGTGTTTGTGAGTTTTGGAGTTTGCTTCATTTCTGTGTTTTGCGGCGCGTTTAGCCGTTTCCTGTGCCGTTTGCACCTTTTCGGCCACCGCATTGTAAGCTATCAAAAGCTGCTGTGCTTTACCATTAGGTCAGCTGAAAGTGTGAGAGCACGCTTTGATTAGAGCTACACTACAGATCACAGCAGCCTGCCGAGGGGCTTTCTCCTGCACTCAAGCAACCAGAGATCCAGCTGAGGCCGGATCAGTCTCCCTCTAGAGAACGAAACCTCCAGAACCGCAGAGCCTTCAGAGTTTATGAGCTCACTGTGTTGTCACTAAAGCTACCAAACCTGAAACTTCGGTAAAAAGACAAAAACAAAACGTGAGGCAGTTCTGGGCTGTCCCCTCCTGAGGATGTGGATAGTGACACACACACACAAACACACACACACACACACACACTTGGCTTAATGCGGAGTGATCTGTAAGAAACAGCGCTCAAACATACATAATGAACAAAATTTCCTTTGCATACACACACGGTTATCTACCTGACTGGCAGATAGTTTTACACATAAAACACTATATTCAACAATCCCACATAAAAAAAAAACTATTTTAAGTTCTCAGCTCCTTTTTTGAGATCTACTCAATCCAATAA
Source organism: Kryptolebias marmoratus (assembly GCF_001649575.2). Taxonomy (NCBI): domain Eukaryota; kingdom Metazoa; phylum Chordata; class Actinopteri; order Cyprinodontiformes; family Rivulidae; genus Kryptolebias; species Kryptolebias marmoratus. Next base: position 7,050,358 of record NC_051437.1, on the reverse strand, counting down.
GGCCGTGGAGGCAACAAACCATGCCAGATCCTAATCAGATCAGCATATCAACAAGACACGTTTTTGACTGATTGCTTCATTTAGCCAAATCATTTAGCCAAAAAAAAAAAAAAAAAAAACACAAAACAGCCACACTTGTAACGTTTGCAGTTATTCGTTTGCGTTTGGCGTCCTGAGTTGTGTACTGAAGCTGCATGTGACAGTGACCATGTGCACTCTTCTCCCAACAGTTTGATTAGTTTTTTTTTTTGTTTTTTTTAGGCATGCTCGCAAAAAAAAAAAGGTTCCTGTACAGAAGTGATGAAAGAAGGCCTAAACATCTTCAAGTATTATTACAGTTAGGCCGATAAAAGCCTCAGACACACAGTATAAGAACCCACGATAAACTCTAGGAAAGCAAAAGAGCAGTTCTACGGTTAGTTTGCAAGTTTTCCCCCACAAATATAATATTTATATTCATATGTATATAAATAAAGAAATTCAGTGCTGTAAAAACCTCTCCAACTCCATAGGATGGGACCCATTGACGAAGGCCCGGTGTGTTTTAATCTTCTCATGGCTAAAAGTACTGCTGGAAAGATGAAAAGTGTACTAGTTGTCCTTTGAGAGTCCTTCATTCAGAAAACAATACTGTGGAGGAGCAGAGTTGTTAATATTGTAAAAACAAAAAAAAAACAAAACTTGTTTTGGTTTAACTGCACACAAAGAAAAGCATCATTTTGAGTTGTTTAGATTTATTTTCTGTGTTTTTTGTTCTTTTTCTTTTTTTGGTAGCAGCAAAGCACCAAATTTGTTTTAGGCTCTGCGAGTGTTAGGTCTCTCTGAGCAAGTCTGCAGTGTGTGTGTGTGTGCGTATGACATCACTCCATAGTCTCTATGTGTGTGTGTGTGTGTGTGTGTGTGTGTGCATGTCTATGAAGAGCAGGGCTGAACACTGATGCCGTGGGCAGCGTGGGCTTGAAGGTCGATGGCCCGGGCCGGCTGCTGCTGCTGCTGCTGCTGCTGCTCTGGCCGAGCGTTCGTCAGTGACAGGTTCCTCACACAGCCCGTCATTCCTGACGAAAACTTCCCTCCTGTCATAGCAGCCATGTCAGGGGCTCCACCTGTGTATGAAAGGAGGCTTAATAAAAAGACAGCCAGCATCCAGTTTCTATAACTGCACAGTCGGACCAACAAGTTCTATTTGAGCTGAACTTTTTAACTTTGAAGAAACAGTGCAGTTCCTGTTGAGACGGTCAGATGGTCTGTATTTTTCTTTTTCTCTTGCTTGTTTGCTCACCGAGGTATATACTGCCTTTGGTGTTGACCATGATGCTACTGCCTTTAGACTGTCCACGTTGAAGGTCTCCTCCATCAATCTGGATATATCCATCTTTTCCAGTTCTGAGAAAAAAAAGCAACACAGAACAATTTTACTAAAAAAATGTTTAGCACATCATTAAAAACTACATCTAAAAACAAACAGGGCATTTTGATATAAGCCAGCTAAAGAAGAATAGGTCTATTTAATACATTAACATTCGAGAAATGCTTTTTTCATTTTGAAGTGGGGTTCAGTGACAAAGTTCAAATTTGTCACCGAAAAAATAGACTTTACATTCAGCCGTGGTTCATACAAATGCTAATTCTTAGGCCTTTACACCATCACCTGTTTCACATTACATGGTGCAGTTTGTACTTCATCCCTGCTCCGGGCTCTGCTCCTGCAGTGCATACCGCATCCTATGGGAGTCAGGCCTAACACTTTCATATTCCCGCCAGAATAACTGCGTTATTGCGAATGAACGGCAGCATAAAGGTTTAAACAACAGTGTTTGCATGAACCACTAAGGAATTTTGAAAACTGGAGCAGCTTTAAGACAGCAGCGAACGACTTCCGGGTCAGCGCCGCAACAAGATGGCCACATAGAAACGAGCTCCTCCAAATCGGTAACTAAAACCTCTCCCCTTTGCTTAATTCAGTTAATTATCTAGACTCTAATCTAAATCACTCAAGGGGAAAGATGCCGAAAACTAACAAGACCGAGAAGAAAATGTCTAAAATACAAGATATTGGCGAACAGTCAGGAGACGGCAGTGAGGACGATGCTAATGCTACCACGAGGAAAGCTAGCGCTAACTCACAACAACACGCGTTGCTGGAGAGTATCAAGATGCTTTCTAATGACTTAAAAGAGTTTAAAAACGAAATGAAGCAAGACATTGAAGAACTCAAAGAAGACGTAAAGACTACAATGAAAAAAGATCTCAGTAGATTCAGGGAGGAAATAATGCGGGAGCTACAGAACCAGAAGGGCAGTATCACCGAGGCGCAGACACGAATTGCAGACCTGGAGGCCGCGTGCCTGGAGATGAAAGACGCGCTGCTGGAGACACTAGAAAGGAACAAAGTAATGAACGACAAACTTGTGGATTTGGAGAGCCGAAGCCGGAGAAATAATCTTCGTATCTACGGAGTTCCGGAGGGAAAGGAGGGTAGATCGGTGGCTGATTTTGTTGCCGATCTGCTAATCAAGCAACTGAAGCTACCGGACGGAATTGAACTCAGTATTCAGCGGGCACACCGAGCTTTGGCACCCAGACCGCCTCCCAATACAGCCCCAAGATCCATAATTGTGAATTTTTTGCAATTTAATACGAAAGAAATGGTTTTAAGAAAAGCCTGGGAGCAGAAAGTGGAGATGGAAGGCAGGCGCCTGTACTTTGACAATGATTATGCCGTGGATGTCGTCGAAAAACGTAAAGCATATGGCCCGTTAAAGGCAGCCTTGAAGCAGAAAGGTGTCAGATTCCAGACGCCGTTCACCAAGATAAGAATCTTCTGGGACTCTGGAGTGCGGACCTACGAGAACGCGGACGAAGCAGCGTCGGATATGATCAGCAGAGGCTTCGGCTTGACTTGGGTACCAACAGAGAACAAGTTAAGAGCGGCCAAGGAGAGGTTGGACACGCTGTTACCATGGAAACGGATCAACAACACCGGTGCAGGACAACGCGCGAGGGAGAAGCTCACAGAGTTCAGACGAGAGGACCAGTGAATACCGAGTCACAGGAGGAGGTTTGCTTCGGGAAAAAAGAGAAAAATTTAAGTAATATATGTGTGATTTAAGAGCTGATTGACTTTAGCAGTCCGATTTAACCTTGTTTAGGAGATCAATCTTTATTCTGTTATTTGTTATAGGTCTTTAGATGTAGATATTTAATCAAAATACCGAACGGAGTAAATGTTGTAGCGCTTTCCAAATGTTGGACTTATCTAGTATAAGTAGACTTGACTCTACTACTAGAGAGGGCCCCCACCTTAGTGTGGTTTTTTGCCCTCACCCCACCAGCAGGGATCCCGAGGGATGTCTCCACACATCCCCACTTTTGGAAGTTTCTGTTTTATTTGTTCTTCTGTGTTTTAATAGCGTGTTCAGCTATTTGTTGGGGGCTCTTCTTCTAGAATCATATGGGGACCTTATGAATCTAAGTAATGGTTGATAATATCAAGATTGTTTCGTTGAATGTGAACGGTATGAATAATCCTATGAAACGAAAAAAAATTCTAACTAAAATGCGAAAAGAGAAAGCACAGTTAATCTATTTACAGGAGACACTTGTCTAAATTGGAACATGAAAAGCTCAGAGGCTTTGGCTATTCGAACATATTTTACAGCTCTTTCAGACATGGAAACAAAAGAGGAGTTTCTATTCTAATTCATGACTCAGTAAAATTTGATTATAGTCATGAACTGTCAGATAAAGAAGGAAGGTATGTGATAGTAAAGGGGACTCTTGAAAATGTAAAGGTAACACTGGTCAATGTTTACAACCCCCCAAATAGTAACATACAATTTCTTAATAGCCTTCTGAACAAAATAATCATGGAAACAGAAGGAATGTTGGTCTGGGGAGGGGATTTCAATGTGGTTTTAAACACAAAACTTGATACAACAAACAGTAAAAAACAACAAAACTCAACTACAAAAAAATTTAAATTGGCAGTTGAAGAATTCGGATTTGTTGACATCTGGAGGGAATTACACCCCAATATAAAGGACTATACTCATTACTCTGCGCCCAATAAAAGTTATTCTAGAATTGACTATTTTTTCATAAATAAATCCGATATTTATAAGGTAAAAGAATGTGAAATAGAAGAAACAAGTATATCTGACCACTCTTCCCTAATATTAAAACTAAATCTACCTTCCAGAAAATGTAAAACAGCATGGCGAATAAATGTAGGCTTGCTGAACTATAAAACGATTAAAGCTGAAATTTCCCATGACATAAAAACTTACATAGAAGAGAATGATGATGGACAGGTTAATCCGGTGATGGTATGGGACGCACTTAAGGCAGTAATAAGAGGAAAATTGATAGCAAAAACTGCGGCCCTTAAAAAATCCAGAGTGGAAGCTTATGAAAAAGAAAGAGTACAATTGACAGAACTAGAAAAACAACACAAATTGACCCAAAATCCTAACCTACTTATAAAAATAAAAGAAGTAAGAAACAACATAGATAAGATACTTACTTATGAAATCGAAAAGAAATCAAAATTCATCAGACAATCATATCATGAAGTGGGATCTAAAGGAACAAAACTGTTAGCAAAGAAACTTAAAAAGCAACAGTCTGACAGGAATATCCATAGAATGAAGGATGGTGAGACAAATCAAATGATATATGACCCAGAAATTATAGAGGACATGTTTAGGACATATTATCAGCGGTTGTACAGTCAACCTTCTTCTGCTGAAGATGGACAGATAAAAGCCTTCTTGGAGTCACTGGATCTGCCCTCAATTGGAGAAACCCAAAACAAACTTCTCACTTCCCATATAACAAGAATTGAAATACAAAAAGCAATTAATAGGTTAAAAAATGGCAAAACACCAGGGAGTGATGGACTGCCATCGGAGTGGTACAAATCATTTAATGAAGATCTCTTACCATTACTAGAAAATTCATTTAATTATACATTGGAGCACGCACTGCTTCCGCCATCTTGGAGAGAAGCGATTATAACAGTTATTCCAAAAAAGAGGAGAAGTGAGACATGTTCTGACTATAGACCTATATCTATTCTAAACATGGACTATAAAATCTATACTTCAGTATTAGCAAAACGTTTTGAGCAATTCATTGGGGACATTATAGATGAGGACCAAACAGGATTCATTAGAGGTCGACAAATGCGAGATAACATCAGGAGGGCACTTCACATTGTAGATCATATTCAAAATAAAAAGATTAAGGCTGTTTTGATCAGTCTTGACGCAGAGAAGGCTTTTGACAGTGTAGGCTGGAACTTCTTATATAAAACACTTGAAAAATTTGGTTTTAACGAAAAAGCTGTACAGTGTGTGAGGACCCTATACCAATCACCAATGGCCAGAATCAAGATTAATGGAAATCTAACTGATAATATAAAACTTGAACGCTCAACACGTCAGGGATGCTGTTTATCACCAACAGTATTTGCAATTTATATTGAACCACTGGCACAATACATAAGACAACATAAGGATCTTAAGGGTATTGATATATATAATGAGACCCATACAATAGGTTTGTTTGCAGATGATGTAATTTGCTACTTATCAGATCCCGAAAATTCACTGCCTTGTCTGATCAATCAGTTAGAGACATTTGGCTTCTACTCAGGATACAAACTAAATTTGAAAAAGACACAGGTTTTGACATTCGGTTATACACCATCTGAAACAATACGTCGAAATTATAATTTAAACTGGAACTCTAATATGATGACTTACCTAGGAATAAAATTAACGAAAAACATGGATGATCTATATAAAGCTAATTTTATTGGAGTGGACCAAGAAATTAGGAGGGATATTAGAAGGTGGGATGTCTTAACACTAGACTTCAGCTCTAGAATTGAAGCCATAAAAATGAACGTGTTACCAAGGTTATTATACCTCTTCCTGGCTTTACCTATAGAAATCCCGGATAGACAGTTTAAAACATGGAACCAGATTTCATCTAGATTCATATGGAACGGCAAAAAACCCAGAATAAAATTTGATATTTTACAATTAGAGAAAGAGAAAGGAGGTATGGCATTACCTGACTTTAGAGAATATTACCACGCTGCCCAAATAAGTCCCATAATGAATATAAGTGCCAAAAATTATGAAGCAAAATGGAAAAATATCGAACAAAGAGTCCAAGGTAGAGAATTGCGAAGTATCATTGGAGATATAGAGGCCACCAAGAGTATACTTAGGACTGTTGATACCGTTACTAGATTCTCACTGGGTAAATGGTTATACATAATTAGGAAATGCAAATTAGAGAAACACTTATGTCTGATACAGTGGCCAGCCTATAATAAATATTTTATTCAAGACTTACAATTTAAACAGTGGCTGGGAAGAGGTCTAACAGCAATAAGTGTAGTCCTTAAAGATGGACACTTTAAAAGTTTTCAGGAACTACAGCAAGAGTTTGCTCTAAGGACTCAAGATCACTTTAGATACCTACAATTAAGGGACTTTTATAACAAAGAGATAAAGCATAAAATAGACCCAAATGAAAATGGGATTGTCAAAATGCTGATTGAGATCTATAAGGGTAAAAAGCACAGAACAGTATCCTTACTTTATAAATATTTGTTAGAAAATAGAGGCACTAACACATTGGAAATTAAGACAAAATGGGAAAGGGAACTGGGCATTCTGTTAACAGAAGACGACTGGCTGAATATCTGGAAGACCCAAATTACAACATCCTCTTCCAGAATCTGGAGAGAATACTGTTGGAAGAATGTAATCAGATTTTTTATAACACCCAAAATTACTAGTAAATTCAAATCCAGAGTTCAACCATGTTGGAGAGATTGTGGAGCGCTTAATGTTAATCATGCGCATATTTTCTGGCTTTGTCCCAGGATTACACAGTTCTGGGACAAAATACACAAAGAGATTGTAACAATACTGGGATATTCAATATCTAGGACCAGTCAGGTTTTATATTTAGGTCTTTCGGAAAATGTTGTACTTAATAAAGATTGTTACTTGTTCAAAATTCTGTTGGTAGCAGCCAAAAAAGTAATAACCAGGAAGTGGTGTCAATCTGAGCCTCCCACCATAGAGGAATGGACACAAACGGTGAACTCGCTATTTGAGATGGAGATTCTAACACACAGACTGAGGACACAAGAAGAGCAATGCCAGGACAAATGGGAAAAATGGACAAATGTCACATCAACGTTACAGGACTAAATTAGGATATGCTGTCCCCTTGTATTTTGTGCTATTCAGTTAAGAATCCCCCTTAATGTGTTGTTTTTATTTTGTTTTTGGTTGTTCTGTATTGTCTGCTTATTATCATTTCTATGTTGTGTTTTACTTTCTTTGGTGAGTCTACTCTGAAAATGTTAATAAAAATAAAGTGATAAAAAAAAAAAGACAGCAGCGAACCGCTGTGGAAGTGGGTCTGCTCATTCTGGATTGATGAGTGTGTCCAAGCGGACCCACTTCCACAGCAGGAGTCATCTGTCATGTCAGACTTCTCTTTATTTCTACAAACCGAGGCCGTCCAAAGAGCTATCTACAGCAGGTAAGACATTAATCCTTTGTAACTTTTCCACGGAACCACACTTCAAAATGGTCCGAAATATCCCTCAATTCATCTGGGCTGCCTTTCATTTACAGAGATATTTAAAGGAATGAGCTGCCATTATTGGCATCTTCACCTTTGTTGACAAATAAATAAATAATCTATAAACTAAACTGCACACTGTTTTTACTTTAGGAGAAGCTATTGGATCTGAACTCATACCTGACTGCTGTGACTTTATGCCACCTCCCATCATTGACAGCCCATCGGGATAGTATTTTAGCTTCGCCGCTGCCCAGCTGGTAACTGGAAATTACACAGATCACCACAATCACGTTATTAAAAACACAGTTGAAAAGACACTGATCAATTCACTTGGATGTTATCAGAACGACAGAGCTGCAGCACAGAATCACCTGAAAGCTAGGTGCCCTTTCTGCAGACCCAGGCTGATGAAGTCCTTGCCTTTGCCATGTTCTCCGGGTACCTCAAAACAAACATGTTAGGTCAATATTAGAACTTTATGTTTTTTTGGCTACACTGCTGGCTACCGACCAGCTACGGTAACTTTCCACATCAGGAGCTGTATCGAGCAAACATGAAGTGATGCTTCGAGTTCTACCCCCGCAAAAAACATTGTTAGCCATGACACAAAAACGTTCCATGCAAAATAGTAATGGGAAAACAAATGGCAATGCCCGTTGTAAACTCAAAACAAATACTGTTAAGTCATCTCAAATCCAGTCTTGAATGTTGCTGTTCTGAAACATATAAGCCAAGAACTAAAATGTGTCTCGTGTTCAAGTGGGTACCTTTTTATTACCATGCATCTTTCGCAAATTTCGTGCGCCACTGGTCTCCTGAAGAGAATGGAGGGTGGAGGGGAGGGGGGGTTAAGAGAAGCACATGCATGCATTTAGTGGTGGTGAGACTGAGCCGTGGCTCGCAGCCAGCATGCCCAACAATGTCGCAGCCTCAGCAGCGCAAGTATGAATTTCACAGCATGACGAGGAATACTACTGCAAAAAAATAAATAAATAAATGAATGAACTGGTAAAAATACAGGCGGTGTTGTGTCAGCGATGGTGCACGGAAAACAGATTAAATGTTACAACAAGTGTCACGTTCTCACTTCAGATTAGGAGTGCTGAGGGTGGTGGTAGCAAAGTTACAGAGGAAATGAACCAAGTGAAGGGGAGGATTTCAGTCCTGCAGTACAGGACCAGGGGGCTAGGACTTACCACTCCCTGCCACAGGACCAGGCCCTCAGAGGACGTGGTTTTGATTTCCATCTCTATCGTCTCTGGTGAGTCAGGAGCACTACAACGCAAAGCATTTTCACTTTTGATAAATCATCATAACAACTCCAAATACTCAAACTATGAGAGAGAGAGAGAGAGAGAGAGAGAGAGAGAGAGAGAGAGAGAGAGAGAGAGTACAATAGGACAAACAAATGTTACCTTCTTGGGAAAATTGACTTTGGAAGGGCAATGTAGCCACCATTGTGGAAAGAAGCTGCATACTGATAAGGTGAATCTAAAAAAACAAAAAAAATGACATACAAGGTTACCTTTCACTTCACTGTTACGGTGCCCTCTAGTGGTGAAAAGAAAGACAATACCATGTTTCGGTACAGTCACTGAAATCTCCTCCGCATCATTTATTTGTTAAATGTCCTTTAAAATGAGGTTGTAAGACTTTTAAGAAAGTGAAAAAACACATTAGTTCTCATACAAATTAAGTAATTAATGTTTCTGCTCATGCTCCAATAAACATTCAAAGCCTTAAAGGGGTATTTTGGCCAGTCTGAAGTAGGATCTGTTGTAGAGAGCTCTCTGAGAGGCCTCGGTTTAGAGGAGTAGAGTTGAATTCTGACAGGACTGATTAGCTAAAGTCTAGTATGAACACAGCCCTGACCATCCTAAAACTGTCCCAGTCTAAAAAGAATTCATGGTGGTTTATATAAACACTATTTCATAGACTTTCACATTTCTATTTCCATGAAATTCTCAACACATGGTTATTTACGTGGCATTTTATCGTTATTTACCTGCTGCACATGTACCATTTCTGGTATTTAATTCTAACCATGTATTACGAAACTGAAGACAGTGTAAATATCTATGAAATCATGTTCAGATATGAAAGGTTTTGAGACTGGAGATGTTTTAAGATGGCAGCTACCCCCTTTGGTTTGGGCTGTGTTCAGAATTAAATGCTTTTTCTATAAACTGAGCAGGTAAAATGATATTTTGTATAATCTTTTATGGAACTCCACTTCAAGATGGGCAAAAATATCCCTTTACGTAATCTGACTGCGTTCCAGCAGCGTGAGGCGGTTTAAGATCTTACTGAGAATGTTTTTTTTTATTATTATTATTTTCTCCCACATCTACAGGTCATACAAATTGTTTTATTGCTCAGATTGGTTTTTGTATGAGAAACAATGTTAGGTTTTATTCTTTTAAAAGTCACACAGTCTCATATTAACCATGCTGTAATAAAATATATTCCTGAGCTTCAGTGGCTGCAGAGAATCAATATGCAAATGCTTCAGTCCCAAACTCCATGATGCCAACTCCTCTGACAACCATCACCTGCACAGAATTAGGTTACTTGTCATTCCTAACGGGTTACAGCGACTTCGACCTCTCTCTTGGCGATTAGACTAAACGGACACCAACCATGGCAGAGCGCGTAAAAGCACCAGTTTACCCAAACAAGCATCACAACGTTCCTCCAAAGGGCAAAGTTGTTAGTAAAAGTGTGAAGGTTTTTGAGAAGGAGCAGACTGAACAATCTTGCTGAGCCAATATCGCAAAGAAACAAGGGTTTCAGGATTTTTTTGCATTGAACAGGCAGGTTGGAACAGAATCAAGACCGCATGATTTGAGTGGGCATCCTTTAAACACTGACAGGTCAAAAGGAAGAAAGAAAAAAAAAAAAAACAGGGAGAAGTTCCACATTTCTGCCATTTCCTGTATGAAAATGGCTCGGTAAGTACAAAAACAGGCAGCAGAAGTCTGTTCATTTCCCGGCGGCAGTCAAATACTTTTTTAGTTTGGATGCAGAATTCCTTTCTCTTAGCTTTCCAAAGTGGCTGGAAGTCTCGGCTGCAGGCTGAGAACAGTCGTGAGGTTTGTGCGCTCTCGTTTTTGCGTGTTAGGCAACAGACAGCTGAGGTTGAGCTCGGACAGGACATGGAGCCCCTCATACTGAAGTCGGGGCCCTGTTAGTCACGGTGGATAGACTGAATACTGAGATACTGTACCATTTGCCTCGCTAGCTTCAGAGTTCCTCTGGGTCTCTGGGATGCTGAGGACCTGGCCTGTATGTGCAGGACACAGCCATGAGAGGGCAGGAGAAAGACACGTGTAATCATTTAAGGGGATCCCTCCCAGCATGCACTGCAGTGCTGGGAGCAACCTGTGAGCTGTCTGGAATTAGACGGGATCACTTTAGAAAAAAGTTAAGCCATATGGGCCGCGTGTTTCTGGCTTGCTTTGATGATAATTCTGTTTCTCCACAGGACAGGTTTATGGATTAAGTGATGTACTTTCAGACAAACTGGCTTCTACTAGAAAGAAAAACAAACTACAAAAAGACATTTTCCTCTTTAATCCAAGCATTTACTTTTAAACTTTTTTTTTTTTTTTTTTACATAAACAGTATTTTGCCAAGTAATACTTACTTTCCTCACAACTGAGGCCTGTGTACCCAGGTGAACACACACACTTGCCGTTCACACAGCTTCCTCCGTGGTGACACTGAAAGTCGCTCTGGCACAAGAATTTCACCACCTCACAGCGCTCACCTGCAGGACACATACCAGCCGTGAGTCAGAGGTGAAAGGTCAAGTCCTGTTTACACCACCCAGACTACTATTACAACATTTTCCCCCAAAAAATGTACCTGAAATGTTCAGATTTTATAATGGATTTGAAGAAAATGACATTTCTATTTCACTTTATTATACTACCAAACCTGCATTTTCAGATGAAAAACTTTAATCCTGGATAAGACCATCTGTAAATAAATGTCCTCTCTTTTTTTTCCAGAATCTAACCTTCAAATCCGTCCTTACAGAGGCACTGGTACTCGTACTCGGCACTCGACATGCATTCACCACCATTCAGGCAGGGCCGGCGGTCACACGGGCTGCTGTCCACGCATTTGCTGATCGACTTGCTCTCCGTGAAGCTGTAGGACAGATCCAGCTTCTTGTTGTTGATGAAAACCTGCACAGGAGGTGCACAGAAGTTTGACCTTTGTGGAAAAAAAAATAAATATTCAACAACTTCTTCTGTCCCTTCAGTGCAGAGGACTCTCACCTCTCCTATACAGCCCTCAAACATGTTGCTGACATTGGCGGGTTTGGGCAGGATGTCCATGCTGGGTACTCCTCCCAGGTACATAGGGGTGTGGATGTTTAGGCCCTGGGATTTTCCTGGGGACGTCCTCCTCTCCACTGGGCCCTGGTCCACCCTCAGGTGGCCGGCCCTTTTGTTCCGCTCGGCCACAACCCTGTGCCACTGACCCAGGGACACTGGCTGAGGACTGAGAAGAACTGCCTGTCCTGAAAGATGAAAAAAAAAGGCACAAATAAAAATAAGAAAATTGAATCATCGTAAATTTGAAAACATAAATAAATCGATCCAATAACACAGGAGATTCAGTGAGGTCAAAACTACGGAAGCTTTTATAAACAGCAATATGATTTTAAAAAAGGCACCAAAGGATAAGCTTTAAAGCACTTTTACTATATGCTGTTATTCTTCTGTTTCATGAGGTTTAATTGTGCTGCTCCTCCCATGGTTTTGAAAAACCCATACAAGGCATACATTAAAAAACACTGGCCAATCGGGAATAGTGTGCTGTGGCTTTTGCTGACAGTGTCGTGTGTCATTTTGATGTGTTTAACGGCTTGAACACAATCATAGTTTACGTTTTCTGATTCCTAAAGTCTTATAATGCCTAAACTTTCCCAAATTTTTGCAAATAAACCTTTTCTATTCCCACAAACTTTACGCTTTCTATACATCTTTTACTTCAAAATGGAGGCGTTTGGTCTTCTTCCACACCCAATGAGCTTCTGACTATTGCAGGACCTCACATCCCACCCAGAGTAGAGTCCACACATCCAAACTCTCATTGACTTCCATTTTATCTGAGCTCAAAATTTTCTCATCAAAACTGGAAGAGAAGGATCTTTTTTTTATGTCACATCTTCAACTACATTCTAGTGTGAGTTTCTGTCTGCCTGCCTTATTAGAAGCTGTCAGGGAGTGAGAGACACAGGTGTGTGGTTACCATGGTGACCCTAATGAGCCACCGTTCGTCTTGGTTCTCTTTGCTCTTCTTATACAGTTTATTCATTAAATCGTTGGCATTTGGCGGTTTAGTTTATTACAAAAGTGAGGCCCACATTACTTTTAAAATTGATAAAAGAAAGCTGGGAGTGTCAGGCAGTAGCCGCACTGTCACCCTTTGTTTCCACATGTCAGATCAGTAGTTATTTAGCGAATACACAAAGTAAACGTTACCTGTGCCCAGTTCATATCGGAACTCCACATGTCCCTCCACCATGGAAATGCTCACAAAGTCCTCCACCTTCATCTTTTTTCCTCCGCAGAAGAACATCAGGCCATTTCTCTCCACTGGCTTGAACTCCAGCTCCACACGCAGGTCATCGTGGACATTGGTCAGGGGAGGATAAGCTATAAATGACTTCTCACCATCAAACAGTGGAGTTGTCACTAGTTCCCCTGGTGTGAATTATCACGTAGGAAGGAATATGGAGACGTGAACACAATATTTAGTAAAAAAAAAAAAACAAAAAGGAGAGAGCAAGCCATCAACGTATAACTATTTCTATACACTGTAGAGCTACTTCTCGTCTTACCTTCCATGCATTTATCTCCAAATTTGCCAAGATGGCAGCGGCAGTCATAGCCCAGGCCGCTTGGGCGATTGATGCAAGTCGCGTCAGGTCCGCAAGCATCTGAAGGAGTAGGAGTTCCACAGAACATTTATTTTATTCATGTGCGTCATACTCCCTAATACTGTAGACTTGTGGTCCTGATCCACATGTAGGCTCAGTTGGTGATTCATATGTACCTGAGTGACAGTGGCGAGATGAGTGATGCTGGCAGTTGCTGCCTGTAAATCCTCTGGGGCAGTTGCACTTATACAAGCTGGCGTCCGAGTCCTCACATCTCCCTCCATTCTGAAAAAGGACAGGCAGTTCATATATTAGAGATGTTGGACGAAAACACTGAATAATATCCTAAAAATTCAGATTGTGAAGATCCCACAGACATGGCATGGATCGTCTTTGCAGGTGGGACAGTTTGTGACACCGGTAGAGCTGCGGTCCAGGTCTTTAAAGATGACCTCCTCTCCCTGGATGACCAGCTGACGGATACAACCTGCAAAAGATCCAGACAAGACAACTCTTTACACACGGAAACATTTTCTCCTGTTATTTCAATTACGCTTTAAACGACGGGAAGTCTTACCCACAAAACCGGTCTTAATGCCAGCAGTTTTGGCAAGGAGAGTGTAGTTGGGGTAACCACCCAGATGCAGCTCCTCATTCAGATCAAGGCCTTGGAACTTGCCCTGATAAGTAGCGAAGATTTGACATAAATCCAGTGAAAAGAAGATGGCTGCCATTTAATTAGTTTTGCATTTAAAGCAGTTTACATGTGGGGTTCCCCAAGGTCCTACTTTCGGTTCCGTCATGTTTAATATTTAAATGTTACCTTTAAGTTACATTTCTAAGGAATTTGTTTATTTTGCATTCAAATTACATGCAGATTCTTATTCTATTTGCTTGTAAAAGGTAAAGATACTGTCAATGAATGATTGAATTTAAACCATCTCAAATAAACCAGAATGAGGTCATCGTATATGAACTATCAAACTTTTTTTTTTAAATTCTGATTATTTTCTTTCTTTCTTTTTGATTCATTTTAAGACAAAGTTTTCTTGCTGTTGTTTTTAGGAATCTTAATTTTTTGGCCATATTTCATTCTAAAGAAACTAAAGTCACATCTGCCATGTTTGCAGATGTTGCAACATCTGAAGACAGAATTAGAGGAGAGTTTAATTATTATTATATTAATTTATCCATTTATAAAAGTAATGCTCAAACATTATAAAGTTTCAGGTAAAATTAAATACCCACTTTTTCTCACTGGCATTAAATTTAAGAGTAACTTATTTAGATTTTATCTTATGTGTTTACTTATTCTTACCAACTTCCTCCTTTAGATTTTTAAGGGATCTTATTTTATTGCCTCTAATTTTGGTTGTATAGCACTTTGATATAGCTTTATTGCTGCTTGTAAAGTATTTTGTTTTAAATAATTTTGACATTGACAACAATACAGTACCTGTGAGGTGCCACTGATGGGCTCCCCTCCATCTACAATAATATATCCCTGGGTGAGGTTTCGATGCAGCTCAACAGTGTGAAACTCTCCCAGTTTTATGGGGTTAGGATCCCTTATGGTAGCCATCCCAGAGCCCACGTCAAACCTGGGATAAGGCACATTTCTTCAGTCACAGTTTTCAACAACCCTCATCCTGTTGTATTCACTGTTGGCGATATGATTAAAAACACTTCAGAACCCTGACCTGAACTCCAAGCGGCCACTCACAAGTCCCAGAGAGATAAAGTCAGCTCCTGTGGACTTCCTCTGGCCATTGTAGAGGATCATGCCTACACCGCCAAAACAAGGGGAATCAGTGCCAACACATACATGTATGGAAAACAGAAAGCTTACCCTCTTTCAGTTTTAGGGTTTTATGTATCAGGACATAAGAAAAATGATTTGATCTTTATCAGTGTGTGAAAAACTAAATGCACCCTTGCTCCTTCAATAGAATCTAAGAGGGGACGTAGCAGCAGGGTGCTGCTGATCAAATGCACTCGTGTTAACTGATCAGCAGCAACTGTGACAAATGTGATACAAAAACAGGAGCTTTGTCAGCATATAGGTGTGTTAACACAATGCCAAGGCGGAAAGACTTCAGCAATGATGTAAACGAAGCAACTGCTGCTGCTGGGAGAAATTAAGGGTCAATTCCTTGCTATTTGGAGTCCATCATTTTACAGTGAAAAAGATGACCATTACGACAGCCGCCAGTCTTCCTAGAAGTGGATCTCCTAGCAAGTTCACCCTGAAGGTCAGACCATGCAATGTTCAAAGAAATGACAAAAAAAAAGAAAAAAAAAGAAAAACAGCTATGCTATAATATAATAACTTAAACTGTCTTTAAACTCTACAGGCCTCAATTAGCAGAATGAATTTTAGAGTGTATCAGAACAATTCAAAGAAACTCAACGGGTATGGCTTGTCTTTGATGAATGCTAAGGAAAAGATTCTTCATGCTAAAAAGAAGATGGCAGCACGACTAAGGTTTGCAAAGTTGCATCTGAATGAACCATAGGGCTTCTGGACCAATGTCTTTTGGACAGATAAGACCAAAGCATAGATGTGTACCATAATGCACAAAGTCATGTTTGGAGAAAACCATTCAAAGCATGTCAGCACAAACACCTCATACCAACTATCAAGCATGGTGGTGAAGGTGTGACGATTTGGGCTTGTTTTGCAACCACAGGACCTGGGCACTCTGCAGACATTGAGTCGACCATGAACTCCTTTGAAGACCAAAGGATTACGCAGTCAAAAATATATCTCCGGCTTGGATCGAATTGGGCCATAATGCAAAAGGACGATGATCCCAATCACAGACACAAATCTACAACAGAAGGGCTGAAAAAGGAAACAGTCAAGGTGTTGCAACAGACCAGTCGAAGTCCAGACCTCAACTTGATTGATGTGCTGTAGTAGAACCTTATGAGAGCTGTGCAGAAAAAAATGTCTTGCAAACCTCAATGAACTGATAGAAGAAAGAACAGTGGGCCAAAACTCCTCCACAACCATGTGAGACACTGAAAGTCCTAAAGAAAACAGATTCTGAGAGTTAATGCTGGAGGCTCTACAAGCTGTCGAATCATAGGGTGGACTTTCTTTTTTGCTCACAGCTTTTCCATTCTGGCTTCAGTTGTGTTTAATAAATAATGACATGGTGAAGTCTGTTGTGGGGTTTTGTTTCCTTTAGGTGATATTTGAATAATTTTAGAATCTGGTGAAAAAAAACAACACATCATTTATGTTATGTCCTGATCCATAAAACCGTAAAACAGAAAGAGGGTGAACTTTCCTTTTCTTTTTTTTTGCCTCGACTGTAAATATGCACCTTATAATAAAAATATCCATCCTAATAAATCTCGAAATCTGTAGGTTTTATTGCCGAAATAAACATCTAATCCAAACTGTCCAAAGAAAAGTAGGATTTTAATTTGCAGACTTGTTAGGATGGACATTATCTTTAAAACCATTTGCAGATCAAAGCTGGATGGTAAAAATAAAAAGCAGCATGCCATGGTGTCGCAGGTTTGAAGCCAACCAAAGCCGTGCCGTAAACTGCCGTCCGTTAACCAGGCCGTATAAACCTGTCGCACCATAAGGCTAGCCTTGCTTTTTCCTTCTCCACATGCTGGAAAACAACATGCGTCATACTGATGAGCAGCACATGCTCCTGGTGGTGGGAGTGGGGGCAAGGGGGCGGGGTTCATACATCATCTCTTGAAGGCTTAAGAAGGGGTGGTTGGTGCAGAGTAGACTGCATAAATGGCGTCAGCTCTGCAAATGTCTCTCTAATGTGAAAGAAAAAGAATCAACTACTGCTGTCGAACAGATCTGAATTTGAAGTTCGGTTGCTACTCGACTGAGAAAAGTGACGGAAAGTCAAGGACTACCTGTAATATTTTGCTATTTTTTTATCATCCACCTAACATCTTGTAAAAAAACAACTACTTGATTGATTTCACTTGCTGCCCTGTTAGTCTAATGCAGACGGATGGTGTGAGGTCACTTTCCTTTGGTGGATTTGTGAACATGACCGAAAACATTGCTCATGTATGATTTTGCACATTTCTTTCACAGCCCATAAATCGGCTCTGAGAACACTTGGGGAAGTCTGATGCAGCCAAAAAGCAGCTCTGCCAACATCAGCTTTCACTTCCTGAGACTCACCAGCATACAATATGAGGCCTTCCCACCCCATGGGTGAGGTGTGGGAGAGAGAGGAGGGACAGAAGATTCAGAGAGATTACATTCAGTGAAATCTCAAAAGCAAAAATAAATAAAATGAAAAAGAACAGGGAAAAAAAAAAGAAATTTATCAGACGCTTACCATCAACATTGTCTGGTCTCAAGTTGATCTTTATGTTGAAAGCTTTGTAGGCGTTTTTGATAGTGGGCAGAGTGAGGTAGGACAGGGGTTCCTGGGCAAAGTACGGCATCACTCTCTCTGAAAAAGCACACGCCATGTGAGCTATGAACACTTCTGCAAGTGACAGTTCTGCTAAACACGTCCCACACCACACCCACCGTGGACTTGGAGTCTGGTGAAGGCTTCCACTTTGCCCTGTTTGTTGGAGGCGGTGCAGACGTAGGTGCCAGAATCCTCATGGGTGACTCGGGGAACTGTCAGCACGTTGGCCTCCTGGAAACACTTGGGAGGAAGCTCTCCCTCCATCTTCAAAGAAACGAGAGAGGCAAAAACTCTTCGTAGGTGGCATTTTAAAAGGGAAAACCAACGAAGGAGGAAGGGTGGTGAGTTTGTGCTGCCACAATTCGAACAGTACACTGATTCTCTAAGTTTAACACTCTTACTAATGACATATTTGGTGTTATAATGATCATTTCTGACATTTTTGTTTAAAATCTAAAATAAAAGCAATATAGAGTTTAAAATGTCCTTTAACACTCCCTAAATTCAAAGTCGCAAGTGAAACAGTTTGCCTATAAAACAGGACTTTCCTTCAAGAAGCCTGTATGGCATCAGTTGTTTCTGATTTTTTTGTTTTGTTTTGTTTTTAGTGTATATGACACACCGGAGTTTCCAAAGTGTCGTATATAATCTAGCTTGCAACAAACATAAAAAAAAATGTTTTTGCTTGTTGGGGAAGACTGACTATGACCATTATTTTAAAATTGAATAAACAAAACAAAAAAACAACAAATTACATTTGAGTTTTTTTGCAAGTGCAGATAATATCCCTTATTGAACGTGTATAGCTGAAAAAAAAAACTTTGATGTGTTGGGCCCCTACATCCCAAATAGAGCTGAGAGTGTGAATGTGACATATAGGGGCAAAAAGGGAATTACTGTTGGTTACCTTTGACCATTTGATATCAGGGACTGGATATCCTGACGCCACGCAGGGCATGACTGCATTTGACCCAACAGTCACCTCCTTTGTTTCTGGTAGTGCAGCAATTTGAGGAAGAGCTGAGAAATAAAGATTGTAGTAAGTGATAAACTGTCAACAAATCAAAACATTTAAAAGTGTCTACATATGTAAGCAACAAAAGAGAAGAAAACAGTTCTTTGCACTCACACTGGACATTAAGGAGCACCTGAGACTGAACCGAGCCCACATTGTTGGTGGCCGTACAGCGGTACTGGCCGGCGTCAGCTTCAGTTACCCTATCAATCCGCAGCATGCCGCCTTTCACCATGATGTGCGCTGGCAGCGAGCCGCCGACTTTGCTCCATTTCACCGTGGGCTCTGGGTCACCAACAGCCTGGCACTCGAACTCCACTGAGTTCCCGATCATCACCGTCTGCACCGACGTACGCACGTTGATCATGACCTTCGGCAGAGCTGTGGAGGAGGAAGGAAGGGGCAAACAAAAGGTTACTGCTGCTTTAAAGTGAACAGAAAAGTCTACTCGTGAGTCTGCCTTCAAGGACTTCAGCAAAAAAATAAAACCGCAACTCAAAACTAGAAATAACTGGAACGCTTCTGGAGGAATTTTGAATGGTACGAATTCAGCTACTTCCTGAAAAACCAAAATACACCAACTTTCTTCAGTCAAGCCCAACGATAATTTGGAACTTCCTTCTGTAATAATATGAGATGGCAACATGTTAACGTTTTGATGGATAAACTGTAGAAGTGTAACAAGAACTAAGGTTTAAAAAAAAAAAAGGTTAAAGCTGCTGCCAGTGGCGCATGTGTGTCACCATGGTGATCACACAGCTGTTTCTCACTCCCTGACATAATCTTAACAAGACATGCAGATAGAAACAAAGAGTAAAGATTAAGCCCTAAACAAACAGCTAGTGTGCAAAAACTTTACGACATATTGAAAAATTCCCGAACAGTAAGTGACAAAAATGTCTGGCCTTCACAAATGTCAATTTTTATGCACCTACAGTGTTTTATGTAGGAGATATGAGAAATTATTAAGACCCTTCACCTACAGTGTTGAGGAGAACATTTTAAGCTCAGTTATAATGGGAGTTTATGAGACTTTAGGTGTGGGTAAAAGAAGCCAAAAATGTCTATAATTTTGATGTTGTACCTGAAGTGTAAAGTTTGAAGGAATAAAACAAATTTGCAAACATTTTGGACAGCCAAATATTAATTTTAATGTTGCTTCTAAGCCTATGCGTTGCATTAACGTTAACAGGTTTACAGAGAGTCAGAAAATAGCTGTTCTTTGGGGCTCCGCACAAACTAAAACCCCAGTCTCAAAGGGGAAAGATCTGTTTTGCCCAACTGTTCTCTCACACAAACTTGCCTATGTCACTAACTTATCTGACATGTTAAAGCTTTTTTTCCCAGAAGGCTTTGAAGGCAAAACCTGTACGCAGTGGATTTTCCCGACCTTGGATTGTCAGCCTGGCAGTGTCCTGTGCCTGGCTGTACGCGCTGCTCGCTCTGCAGATGTAAACTCCTTCATTGCTCTGCTCCAGGTTCTCAATCCTATAAGAAAAAGATGCATTCCACTCACAAGTTATTTTATTCACAAATATAATTAATAATGCACTTCCTACGGATGAAAATAAAGAGTAACTTAGGCTCAAAATGTTTTGAGATGTGCTTATGTTTTGGGTGTAACACCTTCATTTGTTTGTCTTGTATGGGTTATTCAAAAAAAAAAAACCAGAAGCAGTCACCTGAGCACTCCGTCTTTTATGTGGTGGTTTGGTGGCAAGGCTCCACCTTCCTTTAGCCACTCAATCTTTGTTTCTACACCACCTGCTGCTGAACAAGTGAACTCCACAGCACTGCCCTGGGCTTTGATTTCAACCTGGGGGGACACACGCACTGCCAACGGGGCTGGAGAAGAAGAAGAGACGTCATTTAGGTTTTAGAATCACAGTACGTCTGTGAATCCCGCTGTGGAATGTGTAGAAGCTTACATCTGATTGTGACTTTGGCGATGACTTCACTGCTGCCAGCGCTGTTGCTGGCCACGCACTTGTAGCTCCCAGCGTCCTCAGCGGTGGCCAGGTTGATCTGGAGATCGCCTCCGCTGACCTGAGCTCTTGGAGGGAGGTTCCCGTCCAGCTTGGTCCAGGTGTAGGTCAGGGGAGGGGTGCCATGTGCCAGGCACTGCAGCCTGATCACCTCCCCGAGCCGCACAGCCACGTCATTGGGCACAGAGGTGGCATAAGGAGGAGCTGGAGAAAGAAGAAAAAAGAAAAGAGGTATTAATCAAAGGCTAGAGCAGAATGATGAGACAACTGCGATGCAAACAGATGCTTACTCTCCACATCTAACATGATGGTGACTTCACTGGTTCCCATGGTGTTTGTGGCGCTGCAGATGTATTCCCCGGAGTCCTGTCGGCCAACACTGGGCAGAATCAGGTTGTTATCCACCACCTTGTGTCTCCAAGGCAGAGAGGACTGCAGCTTAGACCACCTGATCATCGGGGAGGGAAATCCTATAAAACAAAACAGGGACTTCTAAATAAACTCCTGAACCTCCTCACTTACAATGAACCTGCTTTCTCGCCCATGAAGAGTGATACAACAAGACAAGATTTAACTCGCAGTCAGACTTTACTGAAGACATTACCGTGGGCCTCACAGCGCAGTGATGCAGTTTGTCCCTCCTTCACGATCATCAGAGACTCAGGTACTGAGGCAATTGGTGCCGAGGGGACATGGGCTCCTCCATCAACAATCACCTCCACTCTGGTGTCAGTGGAGCCGTCCATGTTCCGGGCCGTGCACACATATGTGCCACTGTCTTCTGGACGTGCAACTAGAATCTACGACATTACGACAGATGCTAATTTCAGTACCCGACTCTGAAGCTGCGCCTTCAACTTGCAGAAGAAAAAGATGCAAACAAACAAGAGAAATAGTATTTTCTGCCAAATTGGAGTGGGAATGCTAAGTTCTGAAATTTCCCAAAGAAGTTAAAATTGAGTTATTTAAAGTTAAAAGTAGCACAATGCTAAAAGCAAAAAAGAAACTAGCGAAAGTAGTAGATGGCTGAATAAAAATATCAAAAGGCTAACTAAAAGGCTAAAAGTAGCCAAGTGGCAGCTTGAAGCTAAAAGCCCCTAACAGTTAGCTAAAAGCTGAAAGAAGCAAAATGCTAGTAAAAAGTAACAAAAAACAGATAAAAACTAAGGTAGCAAAATGGTAACTAAAAGTTAAAAGTACCAGAATGTTAGCTAAAAGCTAAAAGTAGTAAAAGGCTAGTTCAAAAGTTAAGGTAACAAAACAGAAGCTAAAAGTAGCACAAGATGATAAAAACTGAACAAGTATGGTAAGACAGATTTATAAAAGCTCAATGTTTGTGAAGGAATTTAGGAGATCTTAATGTATTTTTATAAAGGGAAACATTTTGTAAATAAAGGTAAATAGTTTGAGAAGTTTAAAGCACCAAAAACCAGAAGTCATTACATTCATCTCCTGATCGAGCTGAACGTTTTTATATATGAATGGCTTCAAAAAAAGGGCTAAATATGCAGAAGTAGTTAGATTGAAACAGTAGAACTTTGTTTACTTTTAGATTAACAGTACCTGCAGGACTGCGTTAGACTCCATGGGCACAGGGCTGTTCAGCAGGGTCTTGCGATTATTGTCCAGCCTGTGCCATGACACCGAGGGCCGGGGCTCTCCTGAAGCTTGGCATTCGAGGTTAATGGGGTCACCCGCCCTGACTCGCACAGGCCCAACAGGGGTGACGGTGGCCACGGGAGACTCTGAAGGGAAAAATACGCCAATTGATATCTGATCGGCCACTAGAGGGAACTCTTCTCCTACGAGTTTGAAAGCACACTGCCCGAGACCTAACTCACCTTTAACAATCAGAGACACTATGGAGTAGGTGATTCCAAACGGGTTGCTCGCCACGCAGCGGTAGGCTCCGTGGTTCATGGGGCGAGCGTTGCTGATGGTGATAACTGAGCCATCGGGGCCAACTCTGACATTGTCTGCAGAACAGAGCAGAAAGTGAAGCATCAGATGTGCTGCAGGAGACAGCTGGAAATGACTGAAAGGGTTAGCACAGCTTAGTCTGGGAAAATGGAAGGAATCTCAAGGGGAAGCATTTAACCCCGATGATATCATAATGATAGTTTCAGTTTGGGTGTAGAGAATTGGTTTACAAATTCTGACTGCTGAAAGCTGCCAGATGTCCCTGTCTTTCTACAACAGATCAGCTCCCTGAACTGTAATGGAAAGGAAGAATTTGAGCCACAAAAGTCAACCAACAAACCTTCCAGAGCTTGTCTGTGTTCATTATGTTCTTTTGTGAGTGTAATTTGCATTTTAAAGATTGTAAAATTGAGACAAGTGCAGGCACAGGTCTCAGAAGGAAATGTCTTGGAACATTTACACCACGTAAAACTTTAGTTTTGTAAACATGCAAGTGTACAATGCAGAGATGTATGTGGAGATCGCAGCTGCGGGGGCATGCAAATTAATGACATCATCGACCGGGCTGGCTTCTCGGTTGTTACCTGGCAGTGGCTGCTTGTTCATCAGTTTCCATTCCAGTCTTACGGGCTGAGCTCCACTGTACACCTGGCACCTGAAGCTGGCAGACTCCCCCACGCGCACCGCCGCACTGTGGGGCTCAATGCCGATGATCGGGCTCTGGAGGCCTGCAAAGGAAACCAGCAGGTTGGACTCTGAATAATCTCTAACTGAAGGGGAAAAAAAGGCCTTTTGATTTACATGCCGTATTCTTCAGAGTAATAAATCCTCCATTCAGCATGGCCGTGGGCTACTTTGGCAGTGAATAAAGAGGTGAATGAGGATGAGATCATGGGACAGTAGAGGGGAAAAAAAATCATTTAACATGAAGTCATACTGGAAAGATGAGGAGAGGGGGTGTGAGTCTGTGAACAACACCCTGCAGTGTACTGCCCGAACCTCGGAGTGAGTCTCCCCACTGCTGCACTGACTGATTCTGACATCTATAATAACCTGGTTAGAAACTGCTGGGAGGTATAGTCAAACGGTCTTAAAATGTCAACTATTGGGGGAAAAAAAAAATAAATGAGAAAGTTTCTCGTGTTTATTTTTCCACCTGAGAAGCATGAAAATCCCTGCATTGCTTGTGTTTTTTCAAACTTACGTGAAGAGGATGAGGTGACGGACACGGAAACAGAAGCCTGGTGGACATGAGGGCCCGAGCTCCCAGAGTTGTCCCGCACCCGACAGATATACTCTCCTGAGTCCTCCGAGGAGGTGGACAGGATGCGCAACTGACTGCCGTGAACCTGCAGGAAGGAATGGGAGAAAATGTGCCGCTTAACTTGGACATGAAAAGAAACTGGCCCAAAGAGCCGAGAAATTTCTGACTCAAAAAAAACCCAGGCCATTTGGGTGTTTACACAGTGAAGTAGGGACAAGCATAAACTGGCATGCAAAACTGCTAAATTTACTAATGTTTCCTGGGCTAAGATCTTTCGGATCAAAATATTTACAAAAAAAAAGAAAAAAAGAAATTGAACAAGTTAGCCTCATTTGACAGGGTTTACAAGGAACAAGCCTTTTTTGTTTAAAATGAAAACGGCAGCAGTGTTTTGGAAGCATGTCCTTCAGACAAACAAACGCTACACTGTAGATGTCTGGCCATGTCACAACACATAAATCTCACTCTAACTGTCAAGCATGGAGGTGGAGGGCTGACGATTTGGGCTTCTTTTGAAGCCACAAAACTTGGGCAGCTTATAGTGGTTGAGTCGCAACTCCTCTGCAGACCAGAGTACTCTAGAATCAAACGTGGGGCCATATGTCTGACAGCTGAAGTTTGGACCAAATTGGGTTATGCAACGGGACGAAATTCCTCCCCAACCTTGCAAGAGACTGATAAGATCATACAAAAGATGATTGCTGCTAAAAGTGGTTGAACAAGCTATTAAATCAACAGGTGGAAATAGGTTTCCACACTGGCTTTTCTTACATGAACCTAAACACTCATCTTTTCATGTTGTGCATATGAGATCGGTTTTATTTTCTTTTTATTCCCAAACATGTAAACTTGTACATTTAAAATGTGCCATTCTTACTTATTATCATGACCGCATGTGACCCAAACATCCCAAACGGGCGCAAAGGAAGAAAGCCATTGACTGAAATGAGCGAAGCCCTTTTTACAATTTAGGGACCTTCATCTATGAAACATTTATCCAGGGAAGCAATACGGCCAGAAAGTAAATGGGGAAAACGACAAACCAGTGCCAAATTCCTCAATCGGTCGGAGCAGGATGCAGGATGCACTGAGGCAACAAATCCAGCCTGTGACGGCTCCATCTCACAGGTAGCAGCACTTAGAGGAAGTCGTGTTAATATGTTGTTGCCACATGGCACGGACCCTTTCAGGGGTCTTTCCAAGTCCCCCCCATCCCCCCACCCCACCGGGTCAAAGCTGTTATAGGTGCCAGCATTCACAGACATCATATTAGGATGCTGGCACGATGTCAGCTAATTGGTGCTATACGCTTTTGTATTTGCCAAGAGAGAATTATGTGATTATGGTTTTAAAAGATTTAATTTTTGATAAAACTGAAATATGCCAGAGCAATGAAATGAATGAGCAATAAAATGTCCTGGGTGATCCACACAGAACAACTTTGTAGGTTAAATGTCTCAATGAGTCTCTGCGCTAACTTGTACTTAACATGTCTTGAAACGACTGTCAGCGAAGGCCACTTTTGTACTCCGATTCATTGACCACAGAGCCACAACAAAGTGCCACCGCGGTAAAGGAATCGGAGAGCAGAATGGGCTTCGGAGCTATTGTATCTTAGTAATATGAGCGAGACTTTTCCTTGGGAAGACAAAAGAAACTTGGCAGCAAATGTTCCAAAACTCGAGTATACTGCTGAGCATCATTAGTCCCCTCACAGATGTGCATATGTTATCCATGACGCACCGACGTCAGAAAACAGCTTGAGAATAAGCCAGGTGGCCCCTCGCTCATTCAGTCTACAGGACACAATAGCAGGGATTTTTAAAGAAATTTTAATTTGCCAGAGCAGAGGAGAGGTATCATTTTGCATCAGTCCATCAGAAAAAAATCTTGTATGGAACTGTCAGTCACTGTAAGTGATGTTACTTAACCTGTGCACGGGGGTTTTAAAAGGTATTATATAGCATAGGAGGTTACGTTTGACAGATATTATTTTTCAACTGCTGAATAAAATGCCCATTCAGCCTTTCAGAGTGGTGCACAGCTGAAAACTGGCGTGTGCATGCCTGGCATCTCGTTTGTGTGCTGACCTGGTGGTTGGCAGAGAGATGTCCGTTGGCTCTTGTCCACGTGACTCTGGGAGGAGGGTTTCCAGGAGCGAAGCAGTTGAGCTCCAGACTCTGACCCTCTTGGACATCAGCGATAGACGGCTGGATGGTAACAGCTGCAGAGCTGGAGTCAGCTGCTTGAACAGAAAAAAGCATTTTTTCTTCTTCTTCTTCAGATTCTTTTTTTTTTTTTTTATTATTTTTATTTTTATTTGGATCAGATATTGACATCAACATTTAGCATATCACTCCTCACCGACCAAACCTGTTGGTATGGCCCAGCCAAAGCTACAACAAATTGGTCTGGTACATTCTCGAATCCATGTGGCCCCACACAAGATTATCTTCCCATGTCTCTATTCGGGTTTTTCCCCCCTTTTTTTTTTTTTT
>NC_051437.1:6891782-7013731 GCF_001649575.2 Kryptolebias marmoratus | reverse complement strand
GAGCATTTTTCTTGTTTCTTTCTCTTGTTTCCATCCTGTCCTGCGCTTGCTATCTTGCAATAAAGTTTCTGAGTAGTTATAATAGGTTGCAGGGATTTTCTAAAATCTTTAAGGAGGAGCGCTCTTCTTAAGCGGCCATTCGGTTGAAACCGGAACCGGAACCCTCTCTTCAGATTCTTAAAAGAAATGTGCTTAGCAAAGGTAAACATGATAAAACTAAAAATTTTACAAACCAACTGGATCAAATAACAACTCATTCGAACACCAGTAGACCGCCTGCTTCCCTTTCCAATACGATGCCGCCTCACCTTTAAGCACGTTGACTCTGATGGGAGCGCTGTTCGACCCGACGCTGTTGCTGCCGACACACATGTAAGTGCCTGAGTCGGACATCTTGATTTCAGGGATGAGCAGAGTACCGATGTCGGTGCGGTCTGTTCGGGCCTGAAGGGGGAAAAAAAAAAAAAAACGCCATTGGGATTACAAAAATATCTTAGTTGTATCCAATTTATCTGCCATGATGGACAGCATAGGTCACTACATCTGTACCATAACAACATGTAGATATTGAATTTTATTTTGAAAACAAAGCTCATCACTTACCTGCCTTCTCTTCAACACGACACAAATATAGCATTGCTGACATGGAGACACAGCTAGCTACTAGCAACACAAATGCACTACAGCAGAGATCTTTAGGACAAGACAAGAGCTGTTACTGCAGCAGTTTGTTCGTTTATTTGTGATTTCAGCGCCGCTAGCCCTCGCACACAAAAGAGCGAGTCCAGCGTTTCTACAGTGATCGGTGGGGTTATAACTGTGAATTTATTATGATCAGTGATGATTAATTTATTACATTTGTTCCAACGGAAAAATAATGACTGGTGATTATGATAATGAGTAAGAAATTAGCACAGAAGTGACTGACAGTTCTAAAACAAATTAATCAGTGGCACGGGTTACTTGGACAGCATAACGAAGCGGGTCTCACAGGGAATTTTCTAGCCATTTTGTAGTGGCGTTCTGTGGAAAGTTATGAACAATTAACATCTTACCTGTTGTAGATAGCTCTTTGAACGACCTCAGTTTGGAGAAAAAGAGGCTGAAAGGACTGACAAACTAACAGCTAGTCTGAAATCAGCCAAGACCGAAGAGGATTCTGATGTCTTCCGAATTTCACATCGGCTTGTGCAAACACTATCATTTAAACCTTTATGTCATCTTTAGTTTTACATTACATGATCGTTTGAGCAGAAATATTACAGCTGGAAGTGCTACAGCCTGCTGCTGCTGCAGCTATTTGCACATACAAATAACCCTAAAATTAAATGGAACTAACCCTGTATTATAAAGTTAATAGTGGTGTAAATATTTTTAAACAGTGTATAAGAGTTTTGAGTTTGGAGCTGCTTTAGGATGCTAGTGAGTCATCAACTTTGGTCTCGGTCATGTTCAGACTAGCCATTAGCGCATCAGTAGAGCCATTTACAACAGGTAAGAGATTAATTGTTCACCGCTTGTTTAGAGTTCCTCTTCAAACTGGCCAGAATATCACTTAACCTTAAAGCTATAATCTGGGAATCATCACGAGCAAGTGGCCTTCATCAAAGTAGAAATACCCACCATACGTGTCTCTGAAAAGGTAAGGTGTGAGACAAAAAACCTGAATCAACCACATTTCCTTTCTTGACTTTCTAGCCCCTCAACAACCAGTTGCACCTGTTCTTAACTATGTCAAACGCTAGTGAAAATCAGCTTCGATGGAATTTTAAAGCACTTCAGAGAAGAAGAGAATCAGGGCGGGTAGGACCGGGGATGGATTACTGTATCGGGGGGTTTGGGGAGGGGGATGTTGGGGCAACCGTGGACAAAGCTGCTTAGCTGCAGCCCAGTCAACCGTGAGCGACGCTAAACCGAGCAGTGACCGAGGCGGGCTGCGCCTCAATGTGTGTCTGAACCCATTGAAGAGTTTTCAAAGCAAGCCGTTTGCTAGAGCATACAGAATTTCTGCGTGGTCGCACGGCAGAGCCCGGCTCCCCCTGGGAAAGGCTGACACAACGCAGCGGCTCTCTGAGGCAGAACTAAACGGGCCCTGGAGCTGTGGTCGAGCTGAGGAGGACAGCGCAGAGGCCAGACCTGTACGAAACCCCTCCAGGGCAAAGGGGCAAAGGGGCAATGGGCGGCGCCTCATACAGTGCACAACATGTCTAAAATACCTGCAGTACCTACTGTATACTTAGTGTTGTTAATACACGCAGTGGAATGATGGGAGTTCATCTGGGAGCTAAACGAGGATGGTGTGATGTGGACAGCACAAAAACGAGACACTATGGAACAACTTTATTAACACAACAACAAACACTGCGTGCAGGAGGTCAGTCAGACCCCGCCTGCTGTGTTTGGACTGAGTGAGCAGCTGTGGGACAATACAACTCACAAAGCGTGAATCAAGGACATGCACTTAGTGGACAGGATGTAAAGACGAGGTTAGATGGGTGTGAACTATGTGACAGGACAGACAGACAGCAGACAGATGGACAGACCTGCAGCTCCTCAATACGTCTCTGTAACACATCGAGACTGTTGCTTTTAAACTGATGGAAACCGTGAGAGGGAATGGCCTGAGCAAACGTCAGAACAGGACAGGATCAAAAAAAAAAGGAGGGAGGAGACAAACAAAAGGTAAATGGTCAAAATCCTGAAAAAAAAAAGTCTGATGAAATACCACAGGCAGTGGACATACCCTGAGGTGTAGACAGAGATACAGCACAGACAAATGTAAATACAGTTACATTACATTCCGTTTGTCATTTAGCAGATGCTTCTTTCCATAGCAACTGAGACGTTAAATACAGCCAAGGTTCGATTCATTTCCTTAATCAGTCCTTTTGATGATGGTGCGACATGTCTCACCTGTGAAGGGATTTCTCCTCCATTTTTCACCCAGGTGAGTTTTGGGGTAGGCGAGCCAGACGCTCTGCAGTACAGCCTCAACGTTTCGCCTTCATGGACTTCAGCATTTTGGGGACTGACTTGGACTTGGGGTACGGTGCCGAGGCCACTAGGGTTAGATTCTAACCAAACAAAACGCAATGTGATCATCCATCACCACAATATAACTACTTCATTCAACAAGGTTTGTCAGATTTTAGGAAAATCGTTAATAACTCTGTTATCAACCTAATAATTATACTGTCTATAAGATCTAAACATGGAGAAAGGAATTCATACCATTTGGCATTCTATTTGTCACTTTACAACCTGAAATTTTAAATAATTTTATTTGATTATTGATAATAAATCTGCACAAAAGACTCCAAATTACTGATGTTGGGAGGAAATAAACTGTTTTTCAATAAACCAAGAAAAATATACAGAAAATCTGAAAAGTACTGCCAGCACATATAATTAACCCACTGCTGCTTGTGTCCAACAATTTTTAAATCAAACCAGAAGATATCAGTTGGACTGAGGTCTGGACATTGACTGGGTCATTCCAAGACATTCAACTGTTCCTCTTTAAACCAGTGGAGTGTTGCTTCCTGTTAAAAGGGAGTTTTTCCTTTCCACTGTCGCCAAAGTGCTGCTCAGGATGGGAGACTGCAACAAAGTGAAGATTCAACGCAATCGGCTGGCTTCCTTAGATAAATAACTTTTACTATTGGCTTTCCGTAATGTATGTGCATGTTTTTGTACAGTACCCTGAGATGACTTCTGTTGTGACTTGGCGCTATATAAATAAACTGAACTGAATTGAAATTGCTTCAGCAGAGTGTTTAGGGCCATTGTCCTGTTGGAAGGTGAACTCTCGAAGAGGCAGACACATTTCTCTATATTTTGGTCTATCCATCTTTCCTTCAACTGTGATCATCACATCAGCATGATGCTGCCACCACTGTGCTTTACTGTTGGAATGCCTCCTGGTTGCTTCTCTGATTAATCTCCTCCTTGTCCACTTTTTAATTTCATAAGTTTTTTTTTAAACTTATAAATCACTACAATTATCACTACAATAAGACAAATATATTCTCCATCCAAATCCTTATCAGCATAAAAGTAATATAAGACTTCATCCCTTGTGACAAACTTTCTCTAAACTTAGTTTTTGAAACACGCGCAAACATGTCCGTGCAGCTAAACACCATCAGGCGCCACAGAAGCGTGCAGCTCTGAGTGTCTCTTTTGATTCTTCAGTTCTTGGAATACACCAAAGGGTGTATATGTGTACACCCTGTTTAATTCCAGTCAAGAAAAACACCCATCTTGAAAACTTTTCAAGACCCTCGACAACGGGGGACACCGGCGTGCCGCTTGTTAATTTGGAGCACTTTGTGTAGATTTCATAATTAAGTTAAAAATCTATTTAAATTCCAGCTTGTAAGGCAACAACACAAAGATTATCAAAGGGGTGAACACTTTAGAAACCCCCTGTACCTTTCTTCTGCTCTTCAGAAAACAGCAAGTTGACTTATATTAAATCACAGAATTGCTCCACCTGATATTCTAACCATTTGTGTGAGACAACAGCTTTCGGAGCTACAACATGTAACACACTCACACACACACTCGTATAACCACAGAGCATACTTTGGACATAGATGAACGCCCGTGCTGTGTGCTCGCCATGAGTGTTCAGGGCCTTGCACGTGTACTCCCCCTCATCAGCCGGGTCCACAGCTGTGAAAGTCAGGATGCCATTTCTTATCACAGCTCTGGGACTCATTCTGTTCCCAGGGCCTCCTGTAACAATCACACATGCATATCTCGTCACAGATTTCTTACTCACAGAATTGTCGTTGGCGCTTCACAAATTTGGCTGCACAAAAGAAATCCCAGTGACAGTGTATATCCCAACAGGGTCTGCAGTTAACTACAAAACAGAAACACTGTGTGGTCATACCGATCCATTCAACGGATGGGGTCGGGTTTCCAGTCACTGTGCAGCGAAGCTCTGCTCGTTGGCCCTGCTGGACATTTAGCACCGAGGGAGCGATGGTCGCAACAGGCTGGACCCCCTCTGTAGAAACAGAAGGATACACAGCAGTCAAACAGAGGTCCAGTGTGGAGACGTCTCGGAGAGAAATAAAGCATGATAACGCAGGGTGGTTTCAGTGTAGAGGTGAAGCAGAAAGGGATACCTTTTCGGCAGTGTATTATCAGTGCCACCGTGTCATTTTAAGTTGTGGGAATTGTTTTAAGCATTGTGAAATGACCGTTCTGTGGTTGAGTTACGGCATCTGCACCACCTTTAAACTTGGCAGCCAAGATGCTCGCCGCAGACAAAACAGATGAGATAAGGGAGGCGGTCATTGGCATTGCCCCTGGGCATATTGCTGTTTTCAATTATTTGGCTTGCTTCTATCCAATATCTTAGAGAGGTAGAGCAAAAAAAAAAAAGATACTTTTTTTCAGTACAGAGGGAGGGATCTGCATAGGAAAATCTCTGGGACAGTTAGACTGAACTGAGCATTGATTCTTTACTTTCAAAAATACTCCAGGGTGGAAAAAGGATTTGTTGTTCCTTTAAAAAATAAAAACTTGGCACATGTGACAGAACAAAAAAGTCACAGAATTACTTTAATGGTGTTTAATGGTGCTTCCAACATTTTGTAAAGCCTTGGTATAAAGTGGAAATTAGTCTTCAAATATTGAGACTAGCTTAACCTAAAACTGAAAGCAGCTACACAAAGAGGTATTTTCTTTATATACAATTTATAAGATTTCTGTTTGCCAGAGACTTGACTTTACAGGGATAGTTTAGACATTTTGAATGGAGGTCTAAGGTTATGAAGAAATAAAAACCTGTCACGAGTTCAAGTATTTTTGCGTTATGTTTTCTTTTGCTCCTTGTATCTTTGTTTCACTGTCAGTATTCACCTCCCCTCAGTCTGCACTTGTTTATTCGTCATGCCCATCTCCACCTGCTGTAATCACTCACCTGTGCCTGCTTCCCATAATTACCCTGTGTTTAAAACCCGGTCATCTCCTCCACTCACTTGCTGGTTTATTGCTTGTGTCACCGCTCTTGTTCCCTTGCCTTGCCTTGCCATTCTCTTGTCTTTAGTTAGATTTTGGTATTTGTTTGCTGCCACGTCAGCTGTTTGTTTTCTAGTTTTGTTGGTTTTATGAGTCTGCACTCTGGGTTCCTACTGCTCTCCACCGACCTTGACAAAAACCTACCTGTTGCAGATAGCTTCAGTTTGAGTTTACGTTCGACAGGAATGATGAACTAATGCTACTCTGAGCATGGTCAAAACCAAGAACAAATGGACTGGAGCCATTTTAGAATGGCAGCAGTCCCCTAAGTTTCATAGCAATTCATGCTATATCATAGACCTTTACACCATTGTCAATTTCTTTGTACACAGATATTTACTAATAATGTTATGATTACTTACATCCACAAATAGCAGCAGCAGCAGCAAGTTGTAGCCTGAAGGCACTTCTAACAGGAACATAATATTTCTGTTGGAATAACATTGTACTGCAAAATTGATGGTGGTGTTAAGATTTTTAAAATAGCGTTTACATGAACTGCTATGTATTTATTGAGACTAGAGTTGTTATAAAACAGCAAAATTGCTTTGCAAGTAGGTCTTCTAGGGCTAACTAGTCATTATTAGCTTGTCAATGCGGACTCTTCAAAACCTCTCTATAGAAACCCACTTCAGAATGTCTTAACTATGCCTTCAAAGTAAAAGGACAAAGTATTTGTGCTCTTAAAAGAAGATTACTATCTTAGAATTTGTAAAAGTCCCAGTTGCCTATTTAATTTGAGCTAAATGCTAAAATTTAGCAGTTTCCCATGTTCTCAAAGAAGTGCACCAAACTAACACCATAAGATATGCCAATTAGCACAGCTGACGAAAATAATGTGATTTAGCACATTTTTAGGCCACAAATCAAAGATGGATTTCAAATTTGAGCTTATGACATGAAAGTTGTTGGTCTACAAAATGAAAAATTCCTTCTGTAAGGTATGAAGACAATAACAAAAAACTAAGGTCATGCTAAAGTTGACCATATGCTGTTCTAGGGAAATATATTTTCTCGGTACTTTGAGCTGTTGACTTCAAACTTTTAAGCTAATATTAAGATTTGTGGCAAATGTGTCATGATCTGAGGTTGTTTTGTTCTGTTGGTTCAATTTGTTTTGTCTTGATGTGTCCCGTGTCTTCTTTTTGAGACATTTTTAGTTTTTGTTCTGTTTCTTTGTGATTGTATATTCAGTTATTTTATCAGTATCTTCCCATGCCATTGGCCACTTCTTCTTCAGTTTACCACTCACACCTGTTCCCTGTATTCATTAGTCTCAGCTGTCACCACTATTCTCACCACTCCCAGATTACTCACTTACTGTTCGTCTCCATCATGTTCCTTGAGTGATCCTTGTGTCGTTGTTTCTGTGTATCTGTTTTTGCTGCCCTGACAGCTTTGGTTTTATTTTTATTAAATTCCTTGAATCAAGTCTGCATCCTTGGGTCCTTTTCTCTCAAAACCTGACAAGGTTACGCAAATATTTCCGTTGTGATAAGCTATTTCAATTCAGTTCTGCGTACTAAAACTAGCTTCATTGCTATAAAATGTTTAATGCAATTTGGTATTTTTAATTTTTTCTTTCAGAACAGTTCATCTTGTGTTTCGAAATACATGCAATATGAAACACACTTCTTCCCAATGGAAGCGTGGACAGCAATCTGCTCGGCACATGATGTAATAAGGTTGTGATGGGATGTATTCAGCACAGTTATGATGTTTGAAGCCCAGAGGACAATTACTGAGCATGTTACCTTCAAAGGTAAAAGACAGTGTAGAAGACAAAGCAGAAGAAGTGAGATCCCATGTTTCGGAATGTGAAGATTTATTATTTAACCTCCCCAACAAAAAACAAACAAAAAAAAAAACATCCAAGTACCAATTTGGATGATTTCCTAAAATAATGCACCTTTAACCTGCTTCTGTTTTGTAGCTGAACTGTGTATTTATAGCATCGGGTCTATGAGGTCTATTTTTGTAGCAGTGTCTATATTTAGTGTGTAACAGAGAAAGTGGTCCTTTGCAAAAGTGGAAAGTAGACTCGACATTCATGAGGAGGTGCCCATGAGAATGAACATGCACTTTTTCCTGCAGTGATGGACCCAAATGAACCCAAAAAGTCAGGTGGGAACCACTAATGCTCATGTACAACTTTGACTCTCAAGTAAGGGCAAAACAATCCGTTGTCAGATATCAGTTTAACATAAGATGACTATTAATTGTTGGAATTACTATCGACAGTACATGGGCATCAGCAGGCCACCAGTGTATCCATGCTGAGGATGAGTGCATGCATAACAGAGGAGGAGGAGGAGGAGGAGGAGGAGTCTGGTCCAACCACGGAGCCCAGCAGAGAGGAAACCATGCGGACTTACGCTTTCTGTGTTCTTCAAACATTTCATAGGCTGTGTAAAACATCTGAGTCTGAGAGGCCTCTGGAGATGGAGGAAGGGAGGTGGGGGATGGAGACAAGTAAACTGACAGGTCAGCTTTTCCAAATCAGCAGCAGTTTACTGTACCTCCTATCTCCCCCAGAGAGACCTACAGTACAGCCTTCTCTGCAAGCGGGCCACAGTAGTTTTATCCAGTTGATTTCACACACACAGTAAAACATGCTAGCAACCACAAGCCTGAATTCATCTGGCACCACTTCGACATCACTGTTTTGTCCTTGCAACATGGCATGTGTGGCCCCACTGAATTTGGTCTATTAATGCATTCAATTTTCACACTTACCTGATAAATATGCAAAAAAAAAACCCAAAAAAAACCCAAAATGCACTTAAGTGTGTTGGTGAAATAATGTTACGCTAGTTTCAAAGCCAGAACAAAAAGACATAAGCACAAAACATTTGTTGCTTTAAAAATTAAGATGGGCAAACACACACATGTACATCAGGAGAGATGGACACACACTTTGTGCAGAGTAGCTCCGTGTTAGACATGCAGGTTAGTAGCAGAAGCTGACTTAAACATTAAAAACTAACTTTATCTCAGCTGTTAAAAACCAAACATACAGCTTGTGGATATCTTGAACAGTTAAAAAAGGTGGCATCCCATCCATATATTTAGAAATTGCTTTAGTCTGGTGTTTTAATCCTTTTTTTTTCTTTTTAACAAAACATGTTCACAGTTAAGATAAATACATTACAATGTGAAGTGTACATTGCATCAGTTCGGTGTCGCTTAAACCAAATTTCAAAACGAAATTGGTAAGAAGTTTTCATTAACAAACACGTCAAAAAGTAGTGATGATAAAGGTTTAAAAATGTGACCTGATTTTTCTTTGAAATATAAGGACATATATTATTACAGAGGCACTAAATACAAACACGCATCATGCATCCACTAAATAAAACAAACAAAACTAACATGTTTGATAAAATACAATGTCATAATAGAGTAAAAAAAATTGAGGAATATTTTTTATTTGTTTCCAGGTTTTAAAGGTTAAAGTAAAAATGTTGAGACTGGAGTTGAAATGTTCAGCTTAAGGTCTGAATATTGAAATTAGTTTTGAAATGCTCATATTGACGTCAAAATGTTGAATTTTAAGTTGAATTGTTGAGATTCAAGTTGGAATATTTGTTGAAAGGAATGTGCAAATGCTACATTTTTTAAAATTATTTAGCTCAGGGCTAGTGGTGCACTTTTACCAGGTAAGCCACAAAATAACAACATGATCCATTTTCATGAACAGGCCTCCTGCTTCAGCAGAAATCACAGAACTTCCTTCAATGCTTCACAATAAAAGTCTCAAACATCACTGAGTGTTGAACCCAAAATACTGTCAAATCACCTGAATCTTACAAAAAGAGTTTCTAGTATTATTGTCCTCTGGTAAGACTCATACTGAAGCCTAAACCTCTAGGAATTCTTAAGAAGTTACTGACAGGTTGTGCACAGCTCCAGACAATAGTTAAAGTGTATATGTCAGATTGTCTTTATTATGAAAAGCTATTCTAAAGTATAGAATCACTACAAATTGTTTGGCTATTTATGTGTGCCAATGACGGTTTGGTGTTTGATTTCCATTTTAATCTCAAAAGATCTTTTTTTCCCCCCACCATTATGACTTTATTCTTTAAAAATAGTATGACTTTATTCTCACTTCAACTTTAATCTCAACACTTTAACTTTAATTGTGAAAACAATCTGTGACACTGATATGCTGTCATACATGCACATGATTTCAGTCGATTTCAAAATAAAACACTCAAGTAACAATGACAAGGTGATAATTATTAAACATTACACAACAGTAGCCGATTATCAACAAAGTCCAGATTAAAATACTCCCTCCCCCCCATTTCTTTCTGCAATTCATGTCAGAACGAAGATCTTTTTAATATTAAAATTTGAAAAGTAAAAAAAAATTAAAATACAAACAGAGACATGAATAAAGAAAGGATATTGCAGCAGAGTTACAACCAGCTGCTTGGA
The DNA here is from genome assembly GCF_001649575.2 of Kryptolebias marmoratus. Lineage (NCBI taxonomy): Eukaryota > Metazoa > Chordata > Actinopteri > Cyprinodontiformes > Rivulidae > Kryptolebias > Kryptolebias marmoratus. Next base: position 7,003,252 of record NC_051437.1, on the reverse strand, counting down.
TATTAGCACCATTTTGTTCATCAACATTTGCCATCAGGTGATGATGGGAGTAAAATAACAAGCAGTGGTTTACGAGAGGAATACTGGAAGGGGTGATACACAAAAACAACAACAAAAAAAAAGACATGTTCTGGAGTTTTCCTCCAGTTCTTTATTTATTGCAGGTAAACTGAAGTCTTCTTTGAATGCCAGTCGCACGCTGCACTCCCTCTCACCACGCTCAGGCAGGAGGAGCCCAGGAGCCCAAAGTTATAAACGTACACCAGAATCCAGCGCCCGGACAGTAAAACGTTTGGCAGCACCAAGGCAAAGCTCTGTCAGTTCACGAGAAGCAACTGAACCACCACCGATTAAATCAACCCGTGTGAAAAATAAAAACCTGCTGCAGCTTCAGCACAGCGTTGGCAGAAAGCTTGACTCGTAAATCACATGTCTAAGAGAGTGGTGATTTGGCCTTTGAGTGCCTATTAGTTAAATTTAAAACTGCTTACTAGATCCCATATGTTGTGGAAATTTAGTGCCCTATAATTTTAGTTGTTACCAAACCCACAAGCTGTATTTCTTCATTTTAAACTCCAAGAATATCATGTAAGAAGAGACAAACAAAGCAGTAAAATAAAATTTAAAAAAAAATCATAGAAGAGTAGAGAAAAGAGCTGGGTTATCAGTTTGATGATAAGAAGGCAAAACAAAAGCACCAGGAGTTAAACTTGCAAGCTTATAATGCTGTTAACCCAGAAAGGAGCGTTTACATCAGAGAGTGAGAAATGCACTAAAACAGACAAGCATGCACCATTCCAAGCTGAAGGATGGGGGGGGGTCATAGCCCGAGCTGGGATGGTACCAGGTAGGGGGGGGGTGGTGATGGGGAGTGTGCCGAGGATCACGAACCTGGCACGTAGAGGATGGCAGTGCTCTCGTCCATGGCAAACATGTTGGAGCCCGTGCAGACGTAAATGCCCGCATCCTCGGGTTGAACGTTCTGAATCGTCAGGATGCCGTTGAAGTCCGTGGCCCGGTTGGGAAGTCTCCCGACGCCTCTCCGGGTCCACACTAGGGTGTAGGCTGGAGACTGTGCAGGGGTGAGCAGATAAGGCACACATATAACAGGAGGGGGGGACAATCTTAATAGTTTAAAGCATAAATTAGACCGAGTTACAGCTTGTATGTAAATACAGGTCAAGTTGAGGCCCCTTCGCACTGGATAAAGACCCTGCTCTTTGTGACCTACATGACCTATCAAAATATGGCTGAATCAAGGCAAATTTGGAAAACTAGGCATGAGGCATGAGTGGCCAATCCTGCTCCAAATTCTCAATGAACAAGCCTTGTCAGTGTTTGGACCCCATATCATGAATACGCTGCTGCTATGCTCTCCTATACTCCCTCAAGGTCCCTAGTATGATGCTTCCACAACGATGAACCATCACAACCTTGCTACAAAACGTTTATGCATACTCAAAATCATCTTGGACCAATCACATTACATGTCACACAACCGGGAGCCCACTGCATTCTAAATATGCACCTGAAGACCTCATCAGGACCCTGCAAAGAACATCCACATTCTGTTGCACGGTCAGCATCCGGTATGTAGGGGGCCTTAGCTTTGGCTGAAAAATCAAGCAACTAGAAAAGACAAGAAAACCCAATAATCAACAACAAGCAGTTACCTTGCTCTTTGCAGTACAGATAAAATTGACAGTAGAGCCGATCCTCGTGGTCTGAGATCTAGGCTCCTCCACTGTGACCTCAATGGGTTTAGTTGGCCCACCTGAAGAAATGAAGAGACAATGACCGTTTAGAAAAGAGGAATTACAGAAGAAATGTCTTTTTAAAGAACCGTTGAGTTGTAATAAAAAATAAATCAAAAGATCCAAAACGGCTAAAATGGTTGAGGACTGTAAATGTTACCCAGTTCACTAAACGGAGCAGTGATATAGTGTACAACCCCAATTCTGAAGAAGTTAAAATGTAAATAAAGACAGAATGTAATGATTTCCAAATCTCATTAACTCATATGTTATTTACAAAGAAACATAGTTTCAATGTTTATGAAGAAATTGTACAATTTGTTTGGGGTGGATGGCAGCAACATATCTCAAAATCAGGAACAACAAAACAGATGAAAGAGCACTTTACAAGAAATTAGGTTAATAGTGAACAGGTCAGTAAGAGGACTGGGTATAAAAAGAGCATTTCAGAGAGGCGGAACCTCTCAGAAGTAAACATGGACAGAGGCTCACTAGTCTGGGAAAAACAGTGTCTAAAAATAGTAGAACAATATTGGAATAATGTTACTCAAGGGCAAATTTGGAACACTAAATATCAACAGGACAAAAGAAAAAATCTAATGTATGCATGTAGGTTCGCTTACCACCCCAACATACTATTCAAACTTTAAATAAGATTCCAGAACAAAACCAACTTATTTTCCTTCTGATACTTGTTATGCTGCACATTGATCATAACATTTAAATTGCTGTTGTTATTCCAAGACTGAGCCCTTGAAGAAAAGCAACAAGTGCTTTTTTAAATTTTTAAAACATTCAGTGAAAAACAAGCCGTCAAACCATAAAGCAATAAACCTAATAACACAACAGCCATGCTGAGACTGATGGAATGTCTTTACCAGGTTCATATATAGCTATATCCTCAGCATACTTCTGAAAATCTGCATCAGAGCAGGTTTTAGATAAAAAAAACTGGGCCAAGAACCAAGCCTTGTGGTACACCTGGATTAATTTTAAGACCAGCGTGGATCAGAACAGAAGAATGGGGAGCGGCATAATTTTTTAAACGCAAATTTAAGGTGACAGCACCAATTTGTTGTAATTATTACATCCCTGACACACAACTAGCATGTAGCTCCAAGGATATTGTATTCTTTTGATGTTGGTGAATGTTCCAACAGAGGTGAAGTGGCCACAGTGACTGTGGGCTGACTGACACAATGTTTGCCTGGTGGTGCAAAAACAAACAAAAGATAAACACTGTCGGGGAACTAAGAGATCTTAAACCACTCAGAGAGCCCTTAGAAAACACCTAATCTGACACACTGAGGGGTGAACCTGGCTGTTCATATCCGATCAGGATCCGGAATCACCTGTGACGATAATCTCAGCGTGGCTCCTGTTACTGCTGCGCTGGTCCCGGCAGGTGCAGACGTAGACGCCGGCGTCACTCGGCTGGATGCTGGGGAAGAACAGTTCTGCTCCTGCGCACACAAGGAAGTACGGCACAGTCTGAGCATGTTCGAATCCCTACGAAACGTTTTATGGAACATGTTTCAAACGTGTCTTTCCGCACCTTGCTTGAGTCTTTCGGCACTATTTGAGACGGGCTGTCCATCCAGTCTGGACCAGTAGTAGTAGTGTGGAGGAGATCCAGACACCTGGCAGCGCAGAGTGACGGAGCTGCCCTGGGTGGCTTTGAAGCTCTCTGGATACACTTTTACCACCAAGGAGGCTGCAGCTGCAAAATGCAAAGATCATAGACAAAAAAAAAAATATATATATATGAAAATTTCAGATAAAATTATATAACACATCAATATGGAGTCAGAATTCATCCCCCTGATTGTTTTTCTCAGTTCACCAGTAATGTGTCTTAAGCACAGAAGCTGTATTTCCTTCAGGGAACATGGAGCACTTTGTATCTCCTGATATTAGAGCTGCTTTGTTGTGTTTTAGTGCAACATTACCATCTTTTGGTTGACACTTTTCCCTCCTCTGTGGGTTGCCAACATATCCAGGAGCACAACTAATGATGAAAAAACACACACAAAGTAGTTTCTATCTTGGGCAAACGTTTACTGAAATCCATGTTGGTGCCAGTCTTTTATACAACTCTTTTCCAAACATGCCACAATTCTTAAAGACAGCTGATGGAGATGGCTTGTTGTCAGGAGAGAGAGCGGCCTTACCGTTCACAGTACTGGCCAGTGTAGCCAGGCTGACAGGCGGTACACTGGTAGTCTCCATTACGAAGGCTCTGGCAGGTAGGAGAGAACCTGGGAAACAAGAAACAAAGACAAGAAGCTAAAGTCTAGCTCAAATAATAAGGTTTAGTATCATGAGTTTTTGGGACTAATTGGTTGACAAAAGTTATATCTATCCTTTCATACAAATAGACTAAGAGTGAAAGTTAAATTCAGCTAAAGGTAAAAGTAATTCTTTAAAAGAAGGGACATATACAAATTGAAATGGGAGGAGAATGGGTGCCGAATCCAAATCTCAAAAACTAAAAGCCTGAGAGCTTTTCTGTAAACAGAGGAGCTGCGCACAGAGCTGTCTGAAGCTATAATTGGAGGTGGAATGTGAGCTCTTGGTATGTGTGCCGGCACTCACTGGTTGTCTGGGTCAGTGTGAGGACAGGCGCACGGCTGGCAGTCCACAGGAGTTCCAGCAATCGGGTCGCCAAAGAAGCCAGAGGTGCACTGCTCACAGAACTCACCCTGCGTGTTGTGCAGGCAGCTCTGCAGCGAGACACACACAAACACACACACACACACGCTGCCTTTACACATCTGTCCATCTCATCAGAGGGCTGTACTTCAGAGAGCGATCTCGGTCCCGTGATGGACTTGCGCTCTTTACCGTGCAGGATCCAGTCTCAGGGTGGCAGGTGTCCGAGTGGCCGTTGCATTCACAGAGCTCACAGTGACCCAGGTACAAACCTCCCCCAGTACGAGTGTACCCAGGTGCACAGTCCTAAAAATAACATCCACCTATTTAGGCACTGGTACACGTATTTTACACAGGAATTCATGTGCACAAAAACTAAATGTTATTTGCACCCTTTTGCATCTAAAGCCAGTATCTCACTGGGCTGTGACTGTTGGAGACAAGCTGGAGTCTTACTGAACTTTGAGTGTTTGAGACCAAGTGGCCAGCAAAATTACCGTTTATTTCTATTTGTGCAGCTGACAAAACTGCATTCTCTACCATGGACATTATCTCATTGCCCAACTTTTCTCATATTGTCTCATATCATTGATGATTTAATCTACTGGAGTACATCTCTGAAATGAAACTAGGCAGATCTGAATAAAATAATTAGTATTTATCATCTGTGTGTTTTTTAGACGTGGACATTTGGGACTGTAGATGATTTCTATCGTAAGAAAGGCTCTTTATGCAGTTGTGGAAATATAGCTCCAGTGCTCTAGAATTGCAAAATCCAATTTGAGGAGGGCCCGAAACACCCACAACAATGCTGCAACTATTTTCAGAAAATTAATTTTTTAACCATGTTCTAAATTCTAGCAACAAGTAGTAGTGGTGTGGAGGAGATCTAGTGGTTATAACACCACTGTTCGCATGAGTCACCATCCTCCGTGACTCATGCGAGGACAATGGGAATCTCAGAAAAGTCCCAAGACATTCCAAAGACTCCCCCATGAATGCCGCCAACAATCTGCAGCCCAGTGAGATGTAACCTTTACTGGCTGATGACAAAAGGAAGGTGTTAGAAAACTTTTTGAGCAAGTAAGAAAGAGGCCTCAGTCTGCACAACTCCCACCAACTTCAACAATTTAGAAAAGTATATAGATGTATATTCAAAAATCGGAATTACTTGGCAGGAGAGTCCCTGATATCCAGGCGGGCAGCGGCACTGCTCCACCTCAAGTGCCTGCGCCAAGCCGCTGTAGATGGGCACGGCGATGTCCATGCTGATGTCAGAGATGCTGGAGGAGTACATCTCAGTGGAGTAGGAAGCTCGAATCAGGATGTCATCGAGATCAGCCAGAACCATCATCAGGTGCTCTCGAGTGGCAGGCATGCCATCAGGCCGTTGCCAGTGTTCCTGTAAAAACAGAAAGGAATCTGGTTTTTCCATCACAGATCAGGGCTGTGACTTGGTAATATGTTCACTGGAAACCTTTATTTATTCCCCATTTCCGAGTCACACTCATGGTCATTTAAAAAGTGATGTGACGGTCAGTTAGGAGCCGTTATGAAACGCTCACCTCTCTGAAGATTATCTCAAACTGTTTGTTCTTTCTGCCGCCCTGCTGACTCCTCTGCCAAGTCTGACGAGTTACCAGGGTGATGTCGTTACCCTACGGGAGCAACAAAGGTGGGGTGGGGGACGGGGATCAGTAAATCCAACAAATCCACTCAGCTGTGACAGAAAACAGCACATCAGCTCGGAGGCGTACTTACAATTATTTGGACGTCAGCATCTTCAAGTTGTGTTCCTCTTGGACCGGCCACGTAGGAAATTGTGTATTTAAGTTTACCACCATAAGAACCAACCTGAAGGATGAAAAAAGCACATAGATACATGGATTTATTTGAAATATATACTGTGTGCTAGAGACAAACTAAATAATTTTCAAACACTCACTGGAAGCTAGCCACATTCTGAGACACTAATGTCTTTAATGATGATGTTACAAAGTGGTAAAAATAAAAACTTTCATTATCAGCCCACTAATTTTAGCTTTAGAACAGAATTCTGGTGTGCTTAGAGCAAATGCAAAACAAACCCTTCCTTTATTATTGTTGCAGTGAAATTTTGGGAATGTCAAAGTTTCTCCATTTTTGTTCGTTTTTATGTGTTTTTTTTGTTATACTCCTTTAACAAGAATACTGCTTTAAGGTTTTAACCCACCTTTATTGTTATTACAGTTTGCAACCAATCACCAAAACCTCCTTTTGATTTTAAAAAGTGGTCCTTTTTCTTAAAACATGGGAACCCTTATTTGCCATATCTTTGAATTATTATTTAATAATTAATTAATACAAGGGTTTTTGTTTATGTACCTGCAGTTTTCCCTAATGTGTTTATGGGTCAAGTGTGTTTTTTTTTTTTTTGGTTTGATTCTGTTATCTGTTCTATATAACTGATAAAACATGATAAATATCTTTTTTTAAAAAAGTGGTCATGATTAATAGTTTCCCAACCTTTCTAAAGCTTTCTTTAGCTGCTTTTTACTCATTTTCTGTCTGGTTTGTGTACCCCGATCATGACAGCAGCATATTCTGCAGTGTGTGCTTAAAACATCTGAAGAACGAGGTGGAGGAAAGATGAAGAGTAAGGCCTAAAATCTATCTACAGCAAATGAACTGTGTCTGGAAATCATGTTTTTAAGAAATAGAAACAAATCCATCAAAAAACTGACAACAGATGCGCCATCCTTCAGCTGATCGTCTGCCCAAAGTCACGTTTTCAGCAAATAGCTCTTTGGGAACCACTATATTGATGCTAAAACACTTCTCTTTTGTTGGTGTCAAACTGGGTTATCGTAGGCATTTTTCATACAGCAAAAACTAAAGCACCTAAAAATGTGATTTAAAATGGTTCACTGGTTCCTTCCCTGAGTTTAGGAGTCTTTTCACGCCTGAATAATTCAAAGGTAGGACTAAAAACGGCCAAGTGAAAAAGCAGCTAGAGAAAAAAAAAAAGATGAAATTCTTAAGAGATATTGATGAAGATCGCTTTAAAAGAAAACAGGGAAGCCTGGCTGCTTGAAAGCAAAATATGAAAATAATAGTAATAACAAGATTTTTGCACAAAACTAATGACTTTTCTCTGAAAGAGGGATTTCTTTTTTGGCCATTTCAAAGTGGGGTTCTGTGAAAATAATATGATCAATTAATATCTATTAAGGTAGCTCTTTAAATGACCTTAGACCAAAGTACATTGCTCTCATTTTGAAGCAGCTCTAATCTCCAAAATTTCATAGCAGTTTGTGCTAAATAGATTTTCTAATCCTTCACACTGCCATTAATTTCTCAAAGCCTGATTATTCACATTGAATTTTGTAGTTTTCTGTCATCATAAATATCTGCAGCGGCAACAAGCTGTAACACTTCTGACAGGGATATCATAACATATCTGCCAAATTAACTATGTAATGCAAACTGATGGTGATATAAAGACGGATAAAATAACATTTGCATGAATTGCTATGAAAGTTTTGACACAGTTGCAAAGGGGGATCGCTGTTGTCTTTTAACTCCAAACCCTGTTCAGACTAGCTGCTGACATAGTTGACATCATATATTATTATAATCATAAGTTCAGTAAGAATTCTATCCTAAAATTTGTGAAAAAGGATGCATTTGGATTTATAATCTGCCCTCACAGGGGATGGGTTCCTCTTGGAAAGACCTCATAAATAGACTGCATGGAAACTGAAGGTCACTGGTTGACTTTTACTAACTTCACAGCAGAGACTAAAAAACTCCCCACATGACAGGGTCCCTCCCCAGCGGCCGGGGGCTGTTTAGGGAGGAGAGGAAGGGGGAGGCTCAAAACACCACAAAGCGGGCCTCAAATCAAAATAACCCAATCAGAGTTTAAAATAAACCAGAGGAAAAAAATCAACCTTCAACAGTATTACTGTCCAGGCTAATCCTTTTTCACTCCTTTTATTGGATTACTACAGTGTTCTAAATCTTTGGTTGATAGTTTGCCTGTGTTTATATGGTTTTTGGCAAAAAAAAAATACTTAAAAAGTCTTATGAGTTCAAAGACCTAAGAGTGTACATCACCAGGGTGCCATGTCTGTTCTTGTTTTTAAAACCCATCAGGAATCAAATGCACTTTATATCTAAAATGATGTGTGGCCCAATGAATAAAAATGAGAATAAATGAAAAGAATGAAGACATTTGATGTGATAAGATGGCCAGTGACTCCTCCTGTTAATCCAGATCTGGAATGAACAGCAGGAAATCAAACTGAGATGGTTTCTGAGCAGACAGGTGATGGAGGAGAAAGAGATGACGCAGTAACACTGTGCCCTCCACGTCTACCAGATGTTTGTCGGAGTCTCCGCCCAAGAGTCTTTACATTTACCTTGTCCCCCGTGAACTGCTCGGGGAGCTGCCAGTAGAGCACATCGTCCCGCTGCGAGCTGAAACCTTTGTAGACCAGAGCGTACTGAGAGGCGAAAAGGTGGAAGGAGAGGCACAGGAGAGTGAGCCACAGACACAGAGGCAGCAGGGACAAAAACTGCAAGCAGCCAGACAGGAAAGCACAGCACGGAGGAAGCTCTTCAACACGTTCTCAGCTGCAAACTACCTCAGACGTCACACTGTGTGTGAGCCAACAGGTAAAACATCCACTCCTATGGAAAAGTTTAAACCAAACAGCAGACGAATAAGATCTCACTGTAAAAACTCTTGTTACCTGGACTTCAGAGGATACTTCAGACATTTTGAAGTGGTATTCTATGGAAACATTCTGAGCAGTTAAGACTCTTTGCACTGTTCTTGAGCTGATCTGAAGGCCACATGAAGTTTGGAGGTCTGCAGCTTTTAACTCTGAAGAACATTGTTGACCTCTGTGCTCTATGAGCCTCAACATCCTCTGAGCCCACTCTGTGGTTTTACATGGACGACCACTTTGTTCCCAATCTCTTCCACTTTTTAAAACCCCACTGTGGAATATTTAGTAGAGGGGAAATTTCCTGACTGGACTTTTTGCACAGGTGGCACCCTATCACCCATTCTTTCACTAATGTTTGTAGAAGCAGTCTGCATGTCCAGGGGCTTGATTTTACACACCTGAATGCAATGATTTGGATGAGTGAGTGAATACTTTTGACAATATAATGCATGTTACTGAGGTTTAGCAGTTAAAAAAAACTAAACAAGGGTGTCATGCAAAAGTGTAGAGCTTTAATATTAGCGTTCTTTCACATTGGTATGCCATGTTTGAGAAAGAATTGTTTTAAAAGCCTGACAATTTTTTTTTTTTTAAAGCGGGCACCTGTTTGGCAAGCCGTTAGCTTAGCATGGAAAAAGGCTTTTGGTTCTTTCTCCAGACTCCATGTTCTAAGACTGAAGTCACAGCTGATAAGGTGTTAACTATTGATAACTGTTTGACAGAACATCACTTCAAAGTTGACTGGACTATCCTTTTAATGGGGACTTGGAAAAATTTGTTTGTAGCTTTTTTAAAGTCCAGACACAATCTTGATTTTTTTTTTTTTTTTGCTTCCAGGCTGAATAAATATCTTGCATGTGAAGATCACGTTTATGGAAAGAAAGTACGTGGTTGAACTGCAGATTATAAAATTGCGTGTCCTTCAAAGTAAATTTGTGTTTTTCTTATGATTTTTTTGAGTGGTAGCTGATTTGCTGCCATGTTCTGCTGTGAACTGCCAGGCTGCATACTAAAGGCTCCCTTCAAAGGTTAGTATTGGGGTTGTTTTTGTATCCAACCATATCCAAAAACACACTCCAAAGAAAATAGGGGTTGGCCAGGGTCAAGTGTGTCACTGTACCAAAAAACAAGCTCCTAACACAGGCTGTGTAAGTGTGTTTCGGAACTATAATCTTCTTTTACTTTGTCTATACTATCATCCAGATGTTTCATTAAGACCTTAAGCAAAAAATTTGTGAAAAGGGGGGTCAAATTCGTCCTTTTTAAAATCTTAGACAATTTGTTTTAAAACATAAATGTGCCCAGAGCCCGTCATGTCACTCAGCCATGCTGCTGTCTACCTTACTGCTGCCTCCAGAAGCACTAGCAGTCTTGCTCACAGAGTTCTTGCTCTGTAGATCCACAGCAGACCCCCACCCAAAAGGAAAAAAAATGCATAAAGTTACTAATATAATCCATCAACAGGAAGGTTTACTTCCTGCACACCACAGTCCATCAAACTATGACAGAATGTACCTTAAGACGGGGAGCGTGGCCTGGAGAGTAAGGCTGAGGCCGGGTTGGTCTGACTGAGGACGAGATATCAGACGGGGTAGAGGGGGGGCTCAGGCGGTGAAAGGACCATTGGGAAGAAGAGGAAAATGGGAGCCGAGAGGAGGAATGTGAAGAAGATTTAATAGAGGAGCGATTGTAGACATTATCCAAGAGCTCCCAGATCTTAGAGTCCTGCTTTTTGACATCAGCCTGCAGAAGTAGGGCAACCACAGATACAGATGGGTAACTATGTGGACCGTCAAAGACAGAAGGTGGGGGTCCGAGAAGTTAGTTCTTCTAGTGTACAACACTGTAAAAGGTGGACATGCTGAGTCATGCAAGCCAGTGACTGAAAATCCTGCGGCTGTTAAGGTTTTTCTGGGTGTCACACTAATTAGCAATTAGTTACAAATCTGAAACTTTTGATTAAAATTGAAATGCCAGACTGCTTCATAAACTAAACACATGCAATCATATGTAACAGTAAGCTCCTATTAAAGTGCTGCTACCTTAAGTCACAGTTTGGTGAAGAAAAAAAAAAAGTTTGTTTTTTTCTTTTTTTAAACAGAGTAAAAACAAAACACCATTGCTAATGAGGAGGATCTATGACAGTAGATTATATACAGAACAGATTTGCCAAATGTTGTCTTTGTTTTATAATAAAAAAGTCACATTGTACTGTTGTTTTCATTCAATTTGCTCTGTAAACAGTGTCCTAAACTCCAGAATAAAAAAAAAAATACACAAATAGCTACGTTCCAAAGTATGTTCCAAAGCATGCATTATATGACATAACTGCTTGCCATATAACCACGTCTCTTCGCTCTCTGCTGTAGCTGCAGATCATGACTAGGAAACTTTTCCACTTAGCTAATTTGAATCAAACATGTAGCCATGTATGTTATTCTGAACCAGTCATTTATGCTTTGTTTGATGTGTGAATAGGATATTTCTCTGTTTCTTTTCTGTCATGGCAGTTAGAAACATGCTGTTAAATAAAGGTGTGCCCATTTCTAGATGGGGGCCATAATCGCCTGTGACTGATGTCTTCATCGTGTACTTCAATGTACTGTGACAATGCATTATGAATACATGTACCATTACTCCCCTAAATATTTTATCTTTCTCTGCAAACTCTCAGTGAGTTACCATACATGACGGAAACACTGCACCAGTTATTGTTGTTAGAGGTGTTAGACCATCTACACTCCAGTGCAGGTCATCTCAAATACCTGTCTGGCTCTTTTGGATCTTTGAGTGGCTTTGCTTTCATTGGCCATTAGGTCCCAAATGGAGGCATCCTTCCTTAGCTGCTCCTCTGGCAAGTACGAATCACTCTATCGATGCAGATGAAGGAAGCGCTTTGATCACTTTCCTTTTCACTGAGCTTTTGGTATTTGCAAGTGTTGTGGCAGTGTTACTGAGGCAAAGTTAAACTTTATGAAGCTCTTAAATGGACCATTAATGATCAATCATTAATGGTCATGTGTGGTGAAGCAGAAAGCTATTCCTATGTTGGGTATGCAATGCCGCATCAGTGAGCCATTCCAGAAAAATACTCAATGTTCACATTTAATAACTAATTGATGTAAAATACCCATGCTGGCAACATAAGTAATCACTCAAAGTTGAGATTTATTATTCACAAATAGTGCCATGCATTGTATAATGCAACCTCAATGCTTGGACTTTGTGTAAAATGTAATAAAAACAGAATCCAATGATTTGCAAATCTCATGAACCCATATTTTATTCACAATAAAACATAGTAAACATATGCTGAAACTACAAAACCGACCCATTTATTTAATAAGAATTTAAAATTTTATGGCAGCAACACATCAGGGTCGTGTTTCCCACTATGAAGCATCCTGTCTTTTGGAACAACTATCTGTAAACATAAATGAACTGAGGACAGCAGCTGTTTGAGTTTCTGGAGGGGAATGTTGTCCCATTCTTATCTGATGGAGGATTGTAGCTGTTCAACAGTCCTGGGTCTTCTCTGCTGGATGTTGTTCCAAAACCTGTATATACTGTTCTGCATTGACGGTGCCTTTCCAGATGTGTAAGCTGCCCATGAAATATGCACTAATGCACCCCCATACCATCAGAGAGGCAAGCTTTTAAACTGTGTGATGTTAAGAGAAATGTGATGTTAAAAAATGGTGCAATTTCTTAATTTCAACATTTAATACATTTCCTATGATCCATTATGAATATAATATGGATTTATGAGATTTGCAAATCATTGCATTCTATTTTTATTTATATTTTGCACAACATTCCAACTTCTTTGGACCTGGGGTTGTAAATTTAAAATATTCCAGTCAGTATATCTTAAGAAATTCCATATTATATGTTATTTAAAACATGACTGTCAACACTGTTCCCATAAAAACACTCGATTTTATGATCAAACAACACACCATTCACTCATGGTCTTTACAATACCTGATGGGCTCGTTTCATACGAACAAAGGAAGAATCTTTCTATAAGGAACAGCAAGAAGGGCAAACCAAGAAAAGAGAGCTACATTATGTAAAATAATAACACTGAGCCACCAAATCTCAAAATACCGTCGTAGACTATGAACAGAAAGAAAGGAAAAATGCTGCACATAGATTGAAAAGGCCGTTTGTAGAGGTTTGACGGAAGAAAAAGCAGCAACACAAAGAGAGCAGTAGAGTACGAGTGGTCTACAAGTTTCTGATGTGCTGCTTGGCCCCTGCGTGACGCCACAATCCTGCTTCGGCTACTTCCACTGATCTCACTTATGCGGTTTCCTTTTGAATACTGACCTTGTCTTCCTGGTAAGCCCCTGGAAGCTGCCAGTAGTGAGGGCGCTGTCCCACGTAGTTGAAGTTGCTGTAGGACAGCTGAGTGCCTTCAGTGGAAACTTCAACAGTGAAACCAGTAGTAATGCGACTGTTTCGCTGGCGGTTCACCAGAGCGAAACCCTGGAAGTTTCCTGGAGTAAAGACTGAGGAGACCTGCAGAAAAAAAAAGAAAAAAAACACAATAAAGTTCAGATTGTATTTTTAAAAAAAAACTAACAACAAATAAACAGTGTTTTGTGCCAACATGTTGGTTTTTGTTTGAGCATTAGGTTCAAACATCTCTACTTTGGTCTCATCTGACTAAAGGGCATAATTCAAGACATCCTGTAGTTCATTCAGATGCAACTTTGTCAACCTACGTCATGCTACGTTCTTTTTAGAGAGAAGTGAGTTTCCTCCAACCAAGCCATACTTCTTCAGGCTTTTTATAGTTGTGAACTTCAACACTTAACTTGTTAACTGAGGCCTGCAGGGTCTGAGATTTAGTTTCTTGTAATATCTCCAGGCATTGTACAGTTTGTTTTTCAGTTGAATTCGTTGGGATGTCCACTCCTGGGAAGATTGGCAACTGTTTTACATGTTTTCCACTAGTGAATCATCTAATCTGTCTCACTGTAAAACAATGGACTCCAAATAGTTTGGAAATGACCTTATAACCCTGATCTGCAGCAGCAGCTGCTCCTCTGAGGTCATTGCTGATGTCTTTCCTTCTTGGCATTGTGGTAACACACATCTGAATGATGATCAGTTAATGAATACATCTGATCAGAAGCACTTACGTGCTGGTTACTCACTTTATCCACATGGAAACAGGAATGGTGAACCTAGTTTTACCCACACTGCTTCTGCATTTTGGCTAAGGTTTTGTCCAGGAAATAGATACAGTGTATTCTTTGTCTGAGGTTGTATTTACCTAATTTTAAAAACAAGAAATTCTCATTATGTCCCAATACATAAAACTTGGCCTGGAAATACATTAATCTCTTTTCACCATCACTTCATTTACTGATTTACTTTAAAAAATACAACAAAACGACAGGAAACAACTGTGAGGCTTGAAAGGTTTTTGTTTTATTTCCAAAACATCTAAAATGGTCTTTAAATACTATTGCCCTTTGAGGCTGATTTAAACCACTTTTAGCAGTTATGGAGGATTTTTTTTATTTTTATGAGATTAGACCAAACATATCTTTTTCTAAGTAATAACTTATTTTCTGCTGAACTTTGAATACCACAGCTGCCTTATCAAAAATAAACTGGGTTTGATGTTTCAACATGTTAAGGTAATACTAACTTCAAGAACCATGTCTTTGTTCCAGTGTCTGTCTAAGTGAAGGCACTTACCACCTCTCTATAATATGTAGAGCTGGAGCACTGCTGAGTGACACCCATACAGAAACAGGACAAGCAGCCATCTTTGTTTTCCTGGCTAAGATGGAAGGTTCCAGACTTACAGGATGAGCAAAACTGGCCTTCAACATTCATCTGTAACAATAACAGGCAGTCAGTTCAGCCTTGGAAATCCACAAAGTGGGATTGGTGTTACCAAGAAGTCTGTTTGATCACCTTGCATTGGCATGCACCACTGTAACAGTTTTCACTTCCTCTTTGGTCGCACCTGTAGCAGTTGCCTGTAAGAATGTAGTTGTTTTGGTAAGTGTAGATGAATTAAAATGAGACTTTTGCAACCTCTGTTGCAATGAAAAGAATAATAGAGAATCAGACAGTCTATTTCCTGGATCAAACTGAAGGATTTACCGTTGACTTCATTGGTAACACATCTCTCTCCAAGCAGAGGGTTGCCAGTGTATCCTGAGGCACATCTAGAGTCAAAATAGACAATGTGTTACAGAAAATATTTCCAGTAAGAATGAATGCAAGTCTTAATCCAAAAAACAATATTACGGGAAGCTAGGATGTCTGTAGGAAATGATAAATCTTATGAATCACATCCTTTAGGGAGTACTGTTGACCAGAGCCGAAGAACCAAGACAGCTGAGCTATTCTGATAAAGATCAGAAATGAAACCGTCTTATGTGTGCATAATCTAAAAATCACAGATACCCCAGCCTTTGTAATGCTTTCTAACAGCATTTCAAGAGAAAACATAACCACTGGATGTTAATTCCACACTGCCTGCGCTGGAGATGGATGAAGCACTGCTGCTGCTAAAAACGTTCAACATGTCTCCGATGTTGACTCCATCTCTCGTGTGCATGTTGCACAACTGAAACAGGAAAAACACACACTTTCACAGGATCAAAAACATGAGAGGCTACTGAAACTCAGAACAGATATCACCAGGGTCATAAAACGAAAAAGGCTTTACGGGTGCAGAAAGGGAGACCAGAAGGCACCAGAGGTAAGAACAGTCGACAGGATGAACTGCAGATGGAAATTCTAATGAGGCAAGAAAAAAAAACAAAAAAACTCGATGCTGTGACACAGCAAAGCAACGCACCAGCAACCCAAGCCAATAATGAAAAGAAAGGTGACTACAGCCTCAGACGTGTTCAGCTGCAGTCTTTCTTACCTCACGTGGACTCTGGCAGGTCCACACGTCAACAGCTCACAAAGAGGACTGCACTTCTATGAACTCACTTTGGCAAACCCGATTAAAACCAAATCCTGAGGCATTTGGTAGTTTCTAAAATGGCTATCTCACCACATCAAATCAGTGCCGTTTAATAGGTTTATTAAGATATTAAACTGAGAACTACACAACACATTAGAAGCGATATGATTACTTCTAATGAGTCCAATAACTGTGTAATAACTACATTCATTAAGAATAACAAGCACATAATGCAAACAATGGGGTCCTACAGCATAAAAATAAAATATTATCAAATATTATAAAATGATAGTAAAACAAAGTTTGTACATATTAATATTTGCGGTTGAGTACAGGAGCAGGCTCTAACAAACAACAAATTCTTTTAAAACAATAAAAACAGCATGAAAGTTGAATCAAAACGTTTCACCTTCCAATAATACAGTTAAAACATTTGATACTTTCAGCACATACAACTAAATAATTTAGATTTGCAAATATTTAGCTGAAAATGCATTGATGGTGGAGGGTAACTTGAGGGTGGAAGGTTTTTCCTAAAACACTGGCACAGAAATGTAATGACTCGTACAAAAACTGAAAAATTATGAACCGAAAAACTCGGGCTCTAATCTGAGGTAGTTCAAATTAAAATAAATATGCACACATGTGAGGTCCATTGTTAGTTCTTCATAGGATCTTTTGGCGAAACAGTTTTGACAATATTCTAATAGGTAACGGACCTTAAAGAGACATATTGGCCATTTTGAAGTAAGGTTTTGTGGAAAAGTTCTAAATAGATATTTTACTTGTTGTAGACAGTTGTTTGAACGACCAGAACGATGAGTTAATGGCTAGTCTGAACAAAGCCAAGTGGATTTCTGTCATCTTATAATAGCTTTAATCTTCAAATTTTAAAGCAATTCATGCAAACACTATTTTATGCCGCCATTTAAATTTTTATGCTGCGATCAGTTTCACATTCTACATTTATTTCAGCAGAAATTTATTCTTGCCAGAAGTGCACCAAACTTAAATAGGTGTTAATGCCCTGCTGCTGCTAATTGCTCTTGCAAATAACCAGACTTCTAGTCTATGTATTTAACCATGTATTGAGAAACTGACGCCAATGGGATGGTCTATGAAATAATACATTGTTCACATGAATCGCTATGAACATTTTTGAGTCTTGAGCCAGTTTTAAAACTACACCAATCCACTTTGATCTGGTCTGCATCCAGAATACCCGTTAGCTCTTCAGTCCCTTCGGACTTAAACTATTTCTCCAAGCTGAGGTCGTTCAGGTAAGATATATTCAACATTTATAACTTTTCCGCAAACCCCATTTCAAAATGGCCAAACCACATGTGAAAAAGCCATTAAGAAATAGGTGTTACAATAAATATCTTAAAGGCTCCTTCTAAAACACTGGAAGAAAGGATGCCTTCATTAAGCTTTATGGATGAGGTTGCAGCAACAGAAAGTGACCCGGATCAGAGCTTAAAATGAACAACTTTTGGAGAATAAAGGTAAAACTGAGAAACATGGCACATCGTTCTTTAGTTATCTGGGATGATTTTAATAGGAATGGCAATTTTTCCCAAAACAATATGAAGAGAACCCTCTTGGTTCTTTCTGTGCTTCGCAGACTTATAATCTCCATTTAGGAGCCTCAGCAGATCCACAACACCAGACTGTGTTTTCTTTCTAGGCCGAGTCTTTTTAGAGGTTTTCTTCGCTGTGGTAGTCTTGGCTTTCATGGGAGCTGATGTTCTTTCTACTGTTGAGTCAGATTGCTTTCTAGCAGCAGTGGTGATTTTAGCATCGTTCAGCCTTTTTGTTGTTGGTCTGGTCTTCCTGACAGTCGTAGCTTTAGTTGGTTCTGCAGTTGTAAACAAGTCTTTAGTAGATTCTTTGGTCTTTTTCTCAGTTTGGCCCACATCTCCTATTTCCTGTCTTGACTGTTTCTTAGAACTGTCTCGAACCTTCTTTTGAACAGGTGTGCCTGATCCAAAAGCCTTTTCAGGTCTTTTGTTTTGGATAAGCGGTGTAGAATCCTGCTCCTTGGCCTGGACAGACTGTTTATGCAGCTGAGGGGTCGGAGTCTGCTTTGATTTGTGAGCTGGTGGCTCCAGTTGAAATTTAGTGACTGCTGCCTCTTCTTTAGCTTTCCTGGATTTTGTTTGCCTTGGCTGTGAGTCATGTTTAGCTGTCACAGACGACCTGTGACCCTGTGGCCTTTTTGTTTCAGGCTTCAGAGGGGGTTTCAGTGTAGACTTTGGAACAGATTTACATTTACCAAGGGTGGTCTTTGGCTTAATTGTTTGCCCTGATGTGACTTGACTTTTGGATGTTTGGGACTTTGTAGAACTTTCAAATTCTGCCTTCAGATTTTCTTTGTCTATGAGAAGACTTAGGGTGGGTGTACTTTGGGGCACTGTGGCTCTGCCAATGAGTGGCGCTTCAGTGGGTGCAGCTCTGATCATAGACGGAGGCGTTGAATGCAGCGGGACAGCAACAGCTGTGGCAAGTGGAGGCAAAGAAGTCTTTTCTTGGCGCAAACGGGGGTTATGCCTTGCACGTTTCATCCTGTTCATCTCCTGAGCCAGGGCCGTGAAGCCATCGATCAGAATCTCCATCCGTCCCTCCAGTCTTCTGAGCCGAGCCTCCACATCTGTGTAGCCCCTCTCAAGCTCAGCGACCCTCTGGTCCTTCTCTTGGGTCGAATGAATAGAGATAAGCTCCTTCAGCTGGGAGCTGAGATGACTCTGCTGGATCTCCATACTACGAATGCTCTGTTTCATATCAAGCGTGTTGCTTTCAAGCATGCTCAGGCGTCTGTTAAAGGTGTTCAGATGAAGCTGGATGAGATGCTGGAAGCTGGTATGCCTGGTTTCTGGACTGGGTATGAAGCGTGGTGGGAGTCTGGGTGATGATCTGTTGGTGCCAACACTAATGATTTTCGTAGATTCTTTAGTGTCAAGATGAGGGTCAGATGCTGTAGGCCATAAAACCCTCATAGGGACGACAGTTGTTCTTAATGTGGAAACTGGATAATCAATATAATCTTCATCATCATTCTCATCATCTCCACTGCCACTGGACACTATCTCTCCATCCCAGCTCAGGTTGAACACTGGCTCTGCTCCACATCCCACAGGCAGGAAGCCGTTAATGTTCTCCTCATGGAAGAGCTCCCCACAACTGTCCGCCGGTAGCATTTCTCCTCTTAATGTCAAAACAGCACAATCAGGCGTGACGCAGCCAGAGATGCCACAGCACAATGAATAACTTAGACCCAGTGTCACCCGCTCATCTTTGCCCTCCCCATGGGCAAAGATTGATCAGCCAGACAGGAGTCTTCATAAATGCCCCATTTTACATTTATGGTCCAGAAGATGCAGAACATGTGGCCTTTGAGCAGAGAGATTTCACACCTTACAGTTTGAAGCAGAAAATGTCCTCTCACAAAGAAAGTACAGGTAAAATAAACAGCCAAACTGAAGTTTCGCTCGAGCCAAATTTATGGTCCGAAAACAACAAAACCTGATTGTATTCTTAATATCACCAAAAGGTCTCCAGTCCAACAACACTTGTATTTTTCTGCCAAGCGAAATAAAACTCATACATTAAAAAACAAAAACAAATTTTAATTCTGAAAAAGTTAGGATATTATGTAAAATGTCAAATAAAAGCAGATCGCATGATTTGCCAATTTCATAAACCCAGATTTTCTTTAAAATGGAACATAGTAAACATCTCAAATGTTTGAACTAAGAATTTGTACCATTTGGTGGCAGCGACATGTGTCAAAAAAGTTGGGACAAGGCCATGTTTCCCCACTAGAAAACAGCTCTTTTTCTTTGAACAACAGTCTGTAAATGTTAAGGAACTGAAACCATTTGTTGGAGGTTTTAAAGGGAATGTTGTCCCATTCTTGTCTGATGGAGGATTCTAGCTGTTCAACAGTCCTGGGTCTTTGCTGGATTTTTGTTTCATGATGCATCAAATGTTTTCAATTGGTGAGAAGGTTTGACTGCAGGCAGGTCAGTTCAGTTACTGGACTCTTCAACTACAAAGCCCTGCTGTTGTAATGGATGCAGTCTGTGGTTTAACATTGGCTTACTGAAATATGAAAGGCCTTCCCTGAAAAAGATGTTGTCTGGATGGGAAATTTTTTTTTCTTCCAAAGCCTGTATATATTTAATGGTGCCTTTCCAGATGTTGTAAGTGTTCATGCCATAGACACTAATGTACCCCCATACCATCAGAGAGGCAGGTTTTTAAACTGTGAACTAATAACAGGCCGGACGGTCCCTCTCCTCTTTAGTACGGAGGACGTAGCCACCATGGTTTCAAAGAAGAATCTCAAATTTCAATTGATCTGACCACACAGCAGTTTTCTGCTTTGCCTCAGTCTATTTTAAATAAGCTCTGGATTTCTGGATGGTGTTCACGTGTGATGACTTCTTTCCATGATAAAGCTTTAACCAGCATTTGTTGACGGAAACAGTGTTGACTGAGTTTACAGACAATGATTAGTGGAACTGTTCTTAAATCCATGCATTGATGTCCAGAACAGAATCAGGCATGTTTTGAATGCAGTGGCCCCTCAGGGCCTGAAGTTTCACAGCCATCCAGTACTGACTTTCAGTCTTGTTCTTTCAGCTCAGAAGTTTTCCCAAATTCTGAAAATCTTTTGGTGTTATTATGAATTCTATATGCTGTCTTTCCAATTTTCTGTTCATGAACAATAATCTGAAATTGTTTTAGATGTGTTTTTTTGCAGACTGGAGAACCTTTGGCCATCTGTACTTCTTGGGGATCAAAATGCTCTTTTTACACCCAGTCCTTTTACTGACCTATTGCCAATTAACCTAATTCATTGCTAAATACTCCTCCAGATGTTTTTTATTTGTATCACTTACTTTTACAGCCATTTGTTGTCAGTGTTTCAACTTTTTTGAGATGTGTTGCTGCCATAAAATTCAAAATTATCTTACTTTTTCCTAAAAATAAAACCAGACAATTTCTTCATTTAAACATTTGATGTTTACTGTAGTTCATTGTGAATAAAATATGGGTTTAAAAGATTTGCAAATCATCGGATTTTGTTTTTATTTACATTTTACACAACTTCACAACTTTTTTAGAATTGGGGTTTTTCAGCAAACAAATAAAAATAGAGAAGGCTATGAGGGAACATTAAGGATTTAGTGACACAAACCTGCATCTCCAATTTATCCTCCGACACCATTTGATTGAAAATGCCATGTCAAAAGTAAGAGAGATATGATTTGCAGACATGCACGTATCCCTTTCTTGTGAAGCCAGTGGGAACTAATAGCAGCCCACCGCTAACCTTACTGCCGGCCAGCCAGCGAACCCCAAACAGAATCAAGATGACAGAAGAGGAAGAAAAAAAGAGGAAAGGGGGAGGCAAAAAAAAAAAAGGGCAGTGCTGGATACCTTTCACAACGTCTTCCAGTGAATCCAGTGGGACACCTGTCACAGACTGGCTCACCATCAAAGCTCAGATGACAAACTGAGGAGAATCTGTGCAAAAAAAGAAGGTAAATCAATCAATCAGTCAAATTTTATTTGTATAGCACATTTCAGCAGCAAGGCATTTCAAGGTGCTTTACATAATTAAAAGACAAAATAAAAACAGCACGTGACAATGAATAAACAGTAAAAAAGAGACAAAAACCCGCACTCTAACCCTAATTTAGCCATAAGTAACTCTAAACAGGTGGGTTTTAAGTTGAGATTTAAAGGCACCCAGTGTTTCAGCTGTTTTACAGTTTTCTGGAAGTTTGTTCCAAATTTGTGGTGCATAGAAACTGAAAGCTGCTTCTCCTCGTTTGGTTCTGGTTCTGGGGATGCAGAGCAGTCCAGAACCAGAAGATCTGAGGGGTCTAGACGGTTGGTACAGCGATAACAGATCTTTAATGTATTGTGGTGCTAAACCGTTCAGTGATTTATAAACTAACAACAGTATTTTAAAGTCTATTCTTTAACAATCTGCAAGTAAAACACAACTTGCAGATTGTTGTAACATTTCAAACAAACTTTTTTGAAAATAAATGCTTTGATTGGAAAAAACCCAGATAAAGAATGGTAAATATAAACATACTGGTTGTTGGGATTGACTCCAGGACAGGGGCACGGCTGACAGGGCTGACCCCTCACAGGGTCTCCATAGAAACCACTCAAACAGAGCTCACATCTGTCTCCAGTAGTGTGGTGAAGACATTGCTTCAGAAAACACACAAACACAGGAAGAGGTGGTGAGCAATTTGGAACAACTGAGCACCAAACTCCCGTTTACACATGTTGGAATGAGCCAAGAAATCATTAGCACATTCCACACCGCTGAGATGAAAGCCGGATCGAGGGCCGAGGAAGAGGAGCGCAGAACCTACCAGACACCTGCCGGTCTCCGGGTCGCAGCTGCTGGAGTGACTGTTGCAGTTGCACCTCTCGCACGTGCCCAGGTAAAGACCAGAGGTGGTCCGTGTGTAACCTTCATCACACTCCTGGAACAAAGAGCGCGGAAAAACACCCGAGGTGTGAGACGTGTTGTCTTTGTTCCACTGCAGCTGGGAGACACTGTAATTATCATCAGCGACTAATGGAAAACAGAGTTTTATTTGTAACAAGCTCGGGCACATCGTTGACTGCCATACCAGCTTGTTTTTGTTTGGTTTTTTTAACTTATGTAGAGTTGATGTTCTTTAATTAAAGTTAATATACACAGATCAACCACAAACTTCACAGCACTGACAGATAAAGTAAATACCACCAGTCATTTCATCTCAGTGCAGTATTCTGCTCGAAGCCTTGAAGAGATGTAGGAAAAAGACAGAAAAACCTCAGTTTGATGTTATAAAAACTGGATTCTAATTTCTGCTATGACTGTTTGTTGGTGAACAGATCACCTTGAAAGACTTTTTTCTACCTTTTTATTCACATAACCAAGTTGATTTCTAAGTAAAACACTTGAGTAATTTTTTTTGTTTTGTGACAGTGCCATGAATTCATGCCCACCTTTCACTCCCCTGTCTGATGAAAAGTGTGTTCATGAGCTGAGAAATGTTAGAAACAAACGACTGATTCACAGCAGATCATGAACTTCACATGAGCAGTTTGACAAACATCTAAGGCAGGGGTGTCCAACCCTGGTCCTCGAGGGCCACCATCCTGCATGTTTTACTTGTTTCTCTGCTCCAACACACCTGATTTGAATCAATGGGTGATTATCAGGCTTCTGCAGAACATGAAGAGGTGATTAAACCACTGAATCAGGAGTGTTGGAGCAGGGAAATAAGGAAAACAAGCAGGATAGTGGCCCTCGAGGACCAGGATTGGAGACCCCTGATCTAAGGAAAGATCAGCGTACAGTCACAGAAAATAGAAAGTCCATCCTCTTTTAATTCTTTCATTTTGCTTATCAAGACATAATAAGACATTCTGGTCTTTACCAGGTTTGAAAATTATTCAAATCTAACTTTAAGTGTACATAAACACACAAAAGATGACAGAAAACAACAACTGAAAGTTGTTGCTGCTAAATGGAGTTCTACAAGATACTGAATCATAGTGGACTTAGTTTTTCACACACAACTTCTCTATCTTGGTTTTCTTTGATAAATAATGACATGGTAGAATCTGTTGTGTGGTTTTGTACAATTCAAGTTAGATTTAGATCATTTTAGAAGCTGGTAAAGACCGGATCATTTTCTATAATAAAATTAAAAGAGACAGACTTTCTTTTACTCATGGCTATATTTGTGGACAGACTGCCATTTGTTTCTGGGGGTTTTAAACGGTCTGCAGGGTCCATTACAATATTTAGTCCAAAATATAGAATGTAGTCACTATTAACGCATCTGACGGGAAGCCACATTTAGCATGATGTATTCGTGTCTTTACTCACTCACACTAGCCAAACATAGGCAGTGCGCTGTTGTCTCGTGTTTGATTTCAACCACAGCGCCGGTCCTGGTGTCTCATGACTCGTGCTTGTCCTACTTTACACACACGTTGATTACCAGCGGTGCGCAAAAATCTCAAGCTACCCCTCATTTGTTTAAATCATGTCATAAAAATCGGACGTAGACACAAAAATAAACTAAAATACAGTTTATAAGGCAAAAATAGTTTGGGCTATTTTAACAAGCTAGGAAGTCCATATTTGGTCTGACCAACGTTACGCTTCATAACAGTAAGAGTTTATGTATATATACACTGTTTATATATTAGAATTCATTTCTATGGTTCTATTTAAAGGATATTTAAAAGCCTATCTTTGGAGGATCCTAGAATGATCCTCCAGTGTCTCTGTAATGCTGATCTATGGGCTCTGAGGAGCTACATAAATCTCAAAGTGTTACTATGTGTTTTCAATTCAGATATACTTTTACTGGATTGGCAGTATATTTTGGGATCAGTGTCACTGTAGAAAATGAAGTCTTTCCCATTTAGACTCCCTCTGGATAGTTTTATATGGTGGATCAAGCTCTTGCTGCATTTTGGTTTTGATAAAATCCGAAACATTACTGGCTGAAATGCAGCCCCAGCTAATGACAGCACCTCCATCGTGTTTCGCTGGTGGCAGGACATAACTGTCAGGATATTCTCCAGATTGATGGCAATTTGAATAAAAACCTTTGAACTTTTATTCAGCACTTTAAAAGACCTGGTTTTAGAAAAGACCCACTCTTAGAGGAGCTCCTGTAGAAATTTGGCATACCTCAGCCTCTTCCCCCTTTTTCCCTTCTTGAAGACTGGCTGCTTGACACTCAGACTTCTATTAATATGTTTTTATTAAAGCTTTGATGAACAGTTGATTGATTATCTGAAAGTTGATGCAACTTCTGTTCTCACAGACCTGACAGGTCCTCTCTGTCAGGTCTATGCGAGTTAGTTCTTGAATTACACTTCAGTTTTTGCAAAGAGCTCTTAAGGAATCACTGGTTTGATACTAAAATTTTATTTAGTCATTTTGAACTGAGACAATCTATTTCCAATATTCTTTCACAATTCAATAATTTATTAATTGACTCGTAAAAACTTACTATCTGAAGATATAAGAGAATATTTGAAGTTAGTGGTATCTTTCTTTAATCTAATCAGCTACCTGGCAGGATGGTCCTCTGTATCCCTGAGGGCAGGCGCACTCCTCCACCTCCAGAGCTTGTTCGTTACCCGTCGAATGAGGAACAGCAATGTCCATCTTGATGTCTGAGATGCTAAGTGACACAAAAAAGCATAAAAAACATGCATTTGTTCAGTTTACTGGAAATATTTGTAAAAAAAAAAAAAAAAAAAAGTGACTTTATTCTACATTTTCAGAAGATTTTTCTACATTACCTGGTTTCAACCATACTGTCTACATAGGTGGCCCTAATCATGAACAAGCTAACATCAGCCAGGGCCATCAGCAGGTTCTCACGGGTGCACGGCTGACCGTCAGTGCGTCGCCATTCCGCCTAAAAGCAAACATACAAGAGTGACAACCGAACACACCAACGCTTCCTAAAGATTCAGCTTTCAGCTAAACAATGTCGCGCACCTCTCTGAAAGTCACAGTGACAGTTTGTGGCAGCCGTGGGAGAGGCTTTGTCTGAGAGAAGTGCTCCAGGAAGATGTTGTTGCCTTGGAGAACCACGTCTGGATGCCCATCAATCACCAGCGAGTGCTGGTATGGCTCGAAGCTCACCGTGTAGCGCAGCTCCCCGCCGTATGCTGTCACCTGGTGGCAAAAATGATGAAGAGAAGAGCTCAAACTCAACAAAGCCCACATCGTGGAGAGGCATTTCATCTTGTTGAGTCTGCAGAGAATCACAAGGCTCCCATGATGGGTTTGACTGAATTCAAAGAAGCTTATCTGTCTGTATGAGTGCAGCCTTTTTACTCAACATGTTCAGGCTTGACTTCTTTCCTGCTCTTTTTGTCAATGTTTTTTTTTTTTCCCTCTCACCTTATCTCCTCTGAAGCTCTCAGGCAGGACCCAGTAGTAGATGTCACTGGAGCTCCTTGGGAAGGGCCGGTAGACGACTACAGAGCCCCTCTGCTCGATTCCTTCAGAGATAGTTTTACTGTTGGTGCTGTCAGTGAGGGAGAAGAGCTGCCCATTGACTCCTCCTCGCACCTGAGAAACACATACAGTGGATACAATACCTGAAAAACTCCTGCAGAAATTCTGAATCATTTATTATAGACGCACATCCAGTAATTACTTTCTGAGAGTTTCATTAAAATTTGTCAAGTAGTTCATGGGACATTTTGGTAATACACACAAGCAAAAGCATTATTGCCTGCTTGTCATGGTGGTGGGTGAAAAAAGTATTTGTCATGTGACCTCTCACCTTTGCGGTTGAGAGTTCTGTCCATTGACATGCATTATAAAGTCAAAAACTATACAAAAAAGATATCTAAAAGCTGAATCACCTGGTAGTAGTCCACCGACTTGTGACCCATACAGTGCATGAATGGTGTTTTTAGCTGAAGGTTTGAAAGCCATAACCTTTCAAACATCACAAAGTTTTAAGGCAGTTTGAGGGATTCTCTGTTATTCCCTAAGGGGGTTACATTTTGGGGCCCAATTACATCACCACGGTAACTCAAAATGTCCCCAAAAGTAATAGCACCCATCCTGCAACCAAGCTGCTTGTTTTGTTACACATTTCATGTGGGTGCACTCTTCCAAAAAAAAAAGTTGATTAAAGGGATAGCCTAGTGATTTTTGAAATAGTTAGCAGTAATTAGTACCTGATCAGCCATGACATCAGTCATAGAGCACAGAGAATGGAGAAAGAGATAATTAATAATAAGTTAATTAATTAACGTTTAGAGGTGCAGAGAAATACTGTATGTGCCTCCACTGTAATGCAATAGAAGGCTGCAGTAACAAAACAAGTCCTGAGTGAAACTTTATCATCCCATGGCTCTGCTCCTCACCTGGTCTCTACTCCACGAGGAGCTGGCACACTGTTTGGTGACCCCCATGCAGAAACAGCTCAGGCAGCCTTCCGGGTTGGCCTCCGATAGGTGGAAGAACCCCGGCTTGCATGCGTCACACACGGCGCCTGCCACGTTGTTCTGCAGCGTACACACGAAAACAGAACAACATGCACATATGTAATCCATCTGCATGGTATGCCTGTCACTCCCTCCATGATGAACAACAGCAGAAAGAAAGAAAGAAAAAAAAAAAAAAGAAGTGCATCCATACCTTGCAGCTGCACAGTGCGCTGCTGGAGCTGACAGTTCCTCTGTTATCACAACTGGAGCTGCTATCTGCAGGGAGAGGACGGTGGAAACAAGATGACATATAGGGAGAGACGTGCACCTGGCAGTGCTCCAAACGGGCTGAATACCTAAGCCATGATCACGCACTACTGTAACACAACCCTGTCAATCATTGCACAAGGTCACGACCCCCTCATGGTCGTATTACTGAAGCAATTCCCAAGCTGCTTCTGCTCATTTATCCTTGCCTGAAATGTTTGTATTGAAAAACTGAACCTGCACATGGACTCACCGCTGCGGAGACATTTTCCATTAGGCAGGAGGGGGTTACCCTGGTAACCAGGAGCACACCTGAAATAAAAACAAACAGAAAAGTCCATTATACAGCAGAAAAATGTATTGAACAATTCATTCCCTTACACTAAAGCCTGTTTTATTTATAGTCTACTTTAAAGTTATTAATATCTTCCTAATTTAATAATGTTATGTAAGGTCAGTAATGCAGCTGTACTGAACAGTGACGTCACTGTTTCCTCACTTTTCACAGCGTCTTCCTGTGTACCCGGGCCTGCAAGCGTCACATGTTGGCTTTTGGTCAAATCCCAGGAAGCAGGTGTCAGAAAACCTAAATGAAATGAACAGAGAAAGGGTCACAAAAGGCAGATAGATGAGGACTGTAGGTTAACTGAGTAAAGAAGTGCAACTGCGTTTATCCTCTTGGACATAAACCTGTGCTCAACCAGTTCGTGCTGTAGGTGTGGAACCTTACCGCCGCGAGGTCTCGGCGTACGGGCAGGGGCAGGGCTTGCAGTCATCGGGACGACCTCGGCTCGGGTCGCCAAAGAACCCGGGGCGACACTTGTCACACTGAGGGCCCTCTGTGTTGTGTTGGCAGCTCTGAGGGGGAGGGAACAAACACGTGGCTCAGCATTTGCAAGGGAGTCTCAAGGATGTCTTGAAACATTCACGGAAGTTCACGAGCCAGCAGTGGAAAATTTGCCTATTTTCTCACAATGAGTCAAGTTTGAGTCGCCAGCTAGTTTCTAGCTGTCGCAGCCCAGTGGGATACTACTTAAAAAAACGTAACTACAAAGTTCCACCTTAATGTTTAGCATACAGACACAAGAATAGCTTAAAATCCTTTCAAAAGTATGAGATCCTGTCTGTATTTAAAAATCCATCGTCATGTTTTAAACTTCACTGTCAGCCCTTACCAGACAGTGCCCACTGATTGGATCGCAGGCCGTCGCATGTCCATTACAGTTACAGCCAGCGCAGGTGCCAAGATATGAGCCGCCGGGGACACGCTCGAAACCAGAGGAACACATTTCACAGGACAGGCCCGCGTATCCCGGAGGACAGCTGGAAATGAGAAATATAAGCATCATCGTCCAAGGTAACAATCCAACCACTTCTGAAAGAAACCAACATGAAGCAAATTACAACATCACAAACTGTGAACACGCTTCATGTTCTAAAGGAGGAACAGCTGTGGGACAAGCTGCCAAAGCCGAGGAAAATCAGATGCAGCGATGATGTTTGGTTGGAATCAGTCCCCTCATACAAAAAACACAAAAAAAAACATGACTGTCTCTAAAAGGCAGCCTTGAAGAATCAGTCATTTGATTTATGACTTCGTTTCTGCCTTTGTAACTATTCCATTTATTATTTTACATTATATTACAGCACTGCACTTCTTACATGAACAGTCGGTTACAAAAGTATTCACACCCGACAGTTTTGTTGCCCTACAACGTGGAATGTAAAATAAATTTTGAAGTGTTTTTTTTAATGCAACATGTCTATCCTGTTTAAGTTCTACAATATTTGTATTGTAAAACAAACAGGAAACAAGAACAAAAAAACTGAGCATGTCTAACTACTCCCTCTTCTCCTTAAACCAGGGGGTTTTTCTTCAGCAGGGTGTTCTACCATGACACCCACATTGTCCAGCTGGAAGGTGAAATACATATAAACACGCCAGTTTTCAATTCAATTCTTAAAAAATGTTTTAAAACAAGTTCTTAACTTAAATAATTGAAAGTATTTTGTGTAAGTTCAGTACTTCTAAATAAATTATATGTATATTAAATTATATTTCTTTAAATTCTAGGTTGAAAGGCAACAAACACTGAATACTTTCAGGAGCCACTGTAAATATGATCTGTGGGGGCATCTGACTGCAAACTGCTGGTTTTATCTCACTAAACCCTCCAGGTCTTTTCTTGCCTGCATTCCTCAACATCTTTGGCGTGACCCAGAGTGCTGAACTCCGCGATGGTGGTATCCATGACGATGTCACTGAGGCCCACGCTGACCATGTGGTTGTCGTAGATGGTGCGGATGCTGATGCTGTCCACGTTGGCCAACGTCATCATCAGCTCCTCGCGGCTCACAGGCTGACCGTTGGAATGCTGCCAGTTGTCCTGTAGCATTGAGCGGCAGATTTCATGTGTAAATATTTTAAATGAACTGTTTTGGTTTTTTTTTTTTTATAGTTGGACCTGCTTTACCCAGAGCCTTACCTCAGTGAATCGGATCTGTTTCTGGCTGGCCACATTGTGAGGGGTGTTGAAGTTCTCTCTGCGGTACAAAAGCCGGCGCCCGTTTCCGACCAGGATCACGTTGGACCTCACCACCGGCTCAGACAGGCCGCGCGCCAGAGTGTACCGCACCTTGTACTTCAGGGATCCTCCATAGGAGTCGATCTAAAGGCAGATGGAATGATTTATTTAGTGCTTCCTCATTTTTTATTTTTTCACACTTTGTGTTATTTTAGGAATTTTTATTTTTTTTGAAGAAATAGACTGATATCTCAATTTCTTAAAAAAACAATCTTGCTTTATTGTGGTTCAGCATCCTTGCTTTGCTTTTGTCCACATTTAGCTCTTAGCTAAACTTTTAAATTAACGTCTAGCTACTGTTTTGCTATGTTTAGCTAGCCTTTTGCCTCATTTAGCTTTCAGCTAGCCTTTTTTGTACCTTTAGCTGGTGTTTTGCTACTTTTAGCTAGCATCTTGCTACTTTTGGCTTCTAACTAGCATTTTGGTTCTTGAAGCTTTTAGGTAGCGTTCTACTTTTCTTAAGCTTTAAGCCTGTCCTGCAAATTTCAGCAGTCATTCAGCATTCACACTGAATTTTTGCAGAAAACTCCCTTTGTCTAGTATTAAACTGTAATTGATCCAGTCATTTTAAAACAAGCTGGTAGGTTTTCAGAGATATACTTTGTTGCCCAGGAACTGGCGAGGCAAGGTCCAGAAGGATTCAAGGTTGAGGAAGCGGCGTGATAGGTCGACGAGCTGGAACTCCTCCATCTCTGGGTTAATGAGGAGCTGAGTGGGGGAGAGAGGAGGAATGCCTGGCCTGGAGGGGTAGCTAACATTTACTCCTGCAAAGGAAAAAGCAACAGGTTCCAGTCATTTCAGATTTAAATTTCTGGTCTAGAAAACGTTTAACTTCAGGTGACGGTGCGGTTTCATTTTCTTTGCGCATTAAAAGCTTCTGTGCCTTTAAAGTCCTCCTCCTGGGTGAAGCGCAGGCTGATCTGGTTGCGGTAGCGTCCCGTGCTCCTGCAGTTCTTGGAGATTCCAGCACAGAAGCAGGACACACAGCGGCCGTCCACGCTGAAGTGACCACTGGAACAGTTTCCTGAAAGTGGAACAAGAGGATGAAAGGCTTAATTTGTGTTTCTGCACAAGACACACGATTTTAATAGTCTACTCTCTCTAAAACAAAACATTGTTTTCTATTCTTACACAATTCTTATATTACATTTTGCACCTTCTATTATTAGTCGTATGATGGCTAGTCAATGTTAATTTTTGTTTTCGTGTGTACTATCTATAGTTTATAAAGTAACTAGTGTGTGAACCTTTGTACTGATGCTCCTGTGACACCTGAATTTCCCCTGGGCAGGACAATAAAGGCTATTTCTATTCTATTATATTCTATTTCTGGTCTCACAAATGGTTTGTTGTTAAAACTGCTTTCGTCTGTCTGGATTCCCCAACTTGTTTTCAGTACCTGGGTTTGGATTCAATGTGAGGGTTAAAACTCCATCAGGGATCCCGAACACCAGGCCTTTAGCGTTGATGGCCTCGCAGGTGTACGCCCCCTGGTCTGACTCCTTCACATCGTGGATGGTGAGGGTGCCACGGCCGTTCTCACTGGTCATGGTAAACCTGAGGGGGGGGGGGGAAAGCCCAAATGGCTCCTTTGACAGCAATAAACTCACTTTTAAGTTCAACAAGGCAAAGATTCATAACAACAGGCACTCTCTTACTGATTTTACAGTGGCTGCTTTACAGAAATCCTTAGAATTCCACTGTAATTGTCTAACCACACACAGCAGGGTGCTCTCAAAGCGAACAGCCTGCAGCCACAACCATCGGAGCTGGAGCACACAGCGAATATCTCGGTAATTAAAATCACAGGCGCAGAAACATGGAGTCAGCGCTGACGCACCGATGAAGGTGGGCTTGGTTTCAACAAAACAACTATCAGCTGAGATAAAGGGGAAATGCATTCAGAAACACCATTTGTTACAGGAAAGAAATGGCTTTATTTGTCAAAAAACTACGTCATCAACAAAATATGCTTCAGAGATTTAAATCATTAAATACATTTTGGTCATTTTTGCTCATCGTCGAAGACTGAAGGGTGACAATGCTTTGCCCATGCCCATGTTTGTTTCTTGTATCAACAAAATACTGTAACTGATGAGCCACTGTATGGAAACTCTCGGAAAGTAATTACTTGATGTACGTCTTCAAGTGATTTAACTTTTGGAGTCAATGTAATTGAACATTATGCAAAACTAAAATGGCTACAACTTGGTCAATTTGACAGATACTGAGCTAAAATCGGTGTGGCAGTAGCTGAGCGTGACTCACAACACATACCCTGAGAGCTAGCACATCAACATCATTTTCAAGGTTTGACCAAATTGTTTAGATTGTCGTGTCCCTTTTCATCATATATTGATCTTAGTTTAAAACTCTGACATGAGAGGCTGCGGCCGATATGCATTCCTTCATGGAGTGCTAGGCCTTGAGTTTATTTTCATTTTAACAAACTCATTTTGTAGGTAGCCTCATGAAACCCACCTGCTGCCAGGAGGAATGTGTCCCCAGTTGAGTCTCCAGGTGATCATGGGCGTGGGAACTCCAACAGCCTGGCAGGTGAACATCACTGTCGAGCCCCGCGCTGCCTGGATGGCCTCCTCTGGGGGGCTTATTACAGAAGGAGGGGCTGTACAATGTCAAGAGGACAGAAATGGTTTTAATCACATGATAAATGTACAACAAGGGCTGTAATGGGAATGGAATTTGGGGATCCTTTGAGGTTCCTAAATGCCTGACAGTCAGATTGCTGATTCTCTGCTGCGAACAATTTCCTTCAGACTCTCACAAACGGCTGCTACAAGAAAAGCCCTGTGTCTCAGTCGTGTGAGAAGAGCCTGGTGTCACAGCATATTAGCCGTAGCAATCGAAGGAGAGTCAGAGCAGCAAAGTGCAGACAGAGAGGAACGAACTGTGCATGGGGGAGAAAAAGAAAGACTGTGAGAGCAGAGAGAGTCCAGCTGCCGGTGTGAGACTTACTGCAGCCGTACTCATCAGAGCGGTCGACGCAGTCTGGCTCTTCGTCACACTGGTAGCTGGCTGGGATGCAGGTGTGATCAGTCTGGCATTCAAACTGCTCAGGGCCACATCTGTCAGAAGGCCCCTTGGTAGCTGTAACAACAAAAAGACGGGAGCTAATCAGCAACCTCTCACTCACTTTAAACAGCAGGAGACATAAAGCTTACAAACCAGACTAGAAAAAGGCTAAATTTGTTGGAATAGTTGCCTACAGTATGTAGCATATGGTGCAAACCTAGTCTCGTTACCATCACGCATGTTCGGAAAAGACTTACGGCAGTCTGATTCATCGGAGTTATCTTCACAGTCGTTGTCGCCATCACAGCGCCAAAGCTTGAGGGCACAACGGCCATTTTTACACCTGAACTCGTTGGGCTCACAAGGAGACGGAGTTCCTGTCAAACAAATCAGAGTTAGGCACGGGCTGGTTTCATGGTACATCATGGTGTTAAAAAAGAGACTGTGTCAAAATCAATCAATTTTTTCATTATTCTCTTTCTGTGACTTGAAGTTTGAACGACATGCCAAACACAGTTACGGGTTTCCTCTGAGAACTAGCCCACTAACTGTATACAGTATTTAATACTAGACCTTGTGTCCTAGTTTCTTCCGTTGTTGAGAATTGAAGCCACAAAACCCCCTTTTATGGGCGCTGCTACGTTGTATTTGTGGGACTAGACTCTGTGCACTTGGGATGTGGGGCTCCTCCTACTCTACTGCACACAATCATGGCAACACATGACCTTTCTTTTAAGCACAAAATAATTTATTACAGCTAAACTAATGGGAAAAAAATAAATATCTGAACATTTTGCAGCAAGGAAAGAACTATGTGAATTAATAAGAGTCAACACCTGGGAAAAAAAAATTATCTGAGGTGTATGGGCAAAAACCCATTTGTTTACGTGGAGGAGGCAGGACTTAAAACTTGCACTGAGATCAGCCGAAATGACTTTCAGCTTCCCAACGGTCATCTAGATTTCTTCTAAGGTCAAGGATTTAGCTATCCATCCCCCGCCTGTTCCTGAAAGCAGTCAGTCAGCTGTTTGACCAAAAAATGGATCATTCTCACAAAGTTTTTCCCTAGTTTAAATAAACAAAAAAACTTCTAATCATTTAAAAAAAAAAACTTCACAATAATTTTGCTCAATATCTTACACAGAATGTTTAAACCCAATCTGAACTCTAAAAGTGTCTTTTTTTAAAAACCACATTTAGGTCTTTATATATTCGTGTTAGGACATTTTTTAATTTGAGAGCAATCTCTCAAAAGCAGACATACAGACAAAACACTTTCACCTCGCAACTTTAAAATTTTCAATATTTTCAAATTTTTGCTGCCTAAATTTCATTGTTGGCTGATTTTTTTATATATGATGTATAAGTAAAACAACAACAATGTGGCAGATGTATCCATTTCAAAGACATTCTTGTTTTCATTAACAACTATGACTAGTTAGTCTCTTTAAAATTCAGTTGTTTCTAAACACACCATGAAATTCAAATAGTTTGCATTTTAAAACTGATGTAGATTCAGTCCTTTTAGTTTTAAGATTGGGAAAGTTCAAGTTGCTTTAAGATTTTTTGCGTTGTTCATGGGTGAAAAGACTTTGAGGACGTTTGTTTTTGAAAGCAGCTCACAACCACGATCGGGCTGCAGCTGATTTGTAAAAGTAAAAAAAAGAAAAGCAAGTACTCCCACTCTTCTGATGACCTGTCAATAGAAAAAGCCCCAACTGTTTTTTCCCCATGTAGCAACCATTAATGTAAGTCGCTCTTTTGGAAGTCCATTCATCAGTTCATCTACCCCCCGGATGAAGGATCGACTTCTGGATGCTAACAGTACTTCTCTCTCATATTCATGTTCAAGACCGTCTTACTTACCACATCCAAATTCATCGCTGCCATCTGAGCAGTCCTTAACTCCATCACAGACAAAGTTCCGATTGACACATTCCCCACTCCGGCATTTGGCTTGATCTGCTCTGCAGGGTGAAAATGGGGGCCGGGGGCCCAGTACAAAAGCCGTTGTGGTGGTAGTGGTGGCAGGTGTTGTGAAGACGGGCACGATGGGACCTGGTGAATCTAAAACAAATCTTTGATTAAACTTAGCGACACGCAGAGGGGTCTCAATGAGCGATCATATCGCATGACAAACAGGCAGGACCCTGGGCTGAATGAGTTACGAGCTGCCAGCCTGTCAGACTGAAGCCACTCACCACAGTTGGTCTCATCACTCATGTCTCTGCAGTCCGGTCTGTTGTCACACAGGTATTCCCTCGGGATGCACGTCTTATCACCACACTGGAACTCATCAGCCATACACGGTCTTTTAGAAGGGATTTCTACGAGACAGGCAGGGGGACGGTGGGGAGAGGGGTATTTTGAAGGATCAAAAACATGCAAGCCAAGGGTACCTGCTGCCAGTATACTACCCTAATGTCATATTAAAGCACAAATAACGCACTGAGAGAGGAAAATCGACCATACCCTAAAACAGAAAGAGCATCCTGTGGTAAAATCTTCAAAAATTGTAAAACTTAAGCTTTGTGAAGAAACACTGTTAAAAGATATAAAAATGCCACTTCAGTCATGTAAAGCCCAACTTTCTGTGACCTGTTTGAACTTCAAATAATGCCTTTTCTTACTTATGTCACCAAAATCCCACAGGTATCTGTGGAAATTTGTCTACATTGTACAAGTTACCATTACCAAAAGTCATAGCAACTTCCTCTGACTGTATTTTTGGCGTGTGGTTTTCTCGTGCTGTGGGAAGAAATGCAAATCAAATATTGTGACAGCTCCAGGAAAATAATGGGCAAAGAGTAACAAGAGCACTTCAAAGATCATTGGCACCGTTAATTAAAATTTCAAGACCACTGAATTATCTACTGCAAGCTCACACTGGCACATCCTGCCGCAGAGATAAGCCTTACAGGCACACAAATAGATATAAGCACAATGATTAGACTAGAAAGACCAAATTAAACACAATTAAACTCAAGCAGAAAGCCCAAACAGGACTAGACACCCAGATTTACTGAGACAAACTGGGCCCAAATTAAAAAACAAAACACATAGGAATAGATGAAACACTGAATGCAGACTGATCGACGAAGACTGGACTTGACACACAAGACCAGGCAGATCACATAGGTTTTACTAAACTACCCTGACTAAATCTAGGCAGGACACAAATGAGCTGTTTTTACACATGAACATCAGCCATGAAATTTACCAGAGCAGAAACCTGTACAAATGCAAACTTTGGGTTCAAACTTATAAAGGAACTTACAAGAAGCAAAGAAGTGTGTGTGTACTGACAACAGCTGCTGCCTAAAAACATTTTCTGCTTGTCAATATTGTGGATCCATCCAAAGATATGTAGAGTTTAAATCAACAGAAATTACATTTAGCATTATGGATGAGTAAGGAGTATAAATCCAGCTCTTTCAATGTGCTTAAATCAGGGGTGTCAAACTCCATTCCTCGGGGGCCACTGTCCTGCATGTTTTACATGTGTTCTTGCTTTAAAACACCTGGTTTAAATGAATAACTTGTTGACATTCTCTTGGAGAACCTAATGATTTGGTGAGGAGTTAATTAAACCATTTGAATCAGGTGTGTTGGAGCAGAAAAACCTAAAACTCCCAGGACAGCGGCCCTCGAGGCCTGGAGTTTGACACTCCTGGCTTAGATGATCTCACACACTGACTGAAATCAAACTGTGAACAAGCAATTCCCATACAAAGCCTAGAACCCATTCTCCAGTAGTTCTCCAATGTTCATGTGTGAAAATGTCTAGGAATCTCTTTCAAGAGTGTAAACATGTTGAAGTTCTAATCTTATCAGCTGCCAAGCCTGTTTATCGAGCTGGTAGGACTTCACAGAGGTCAAAAAGCTGCTTTATAATGAAGTGAACAGCAGCATTCCGAATCATATTTGTGTCATGCAAAGGTCCTGTAGGTTTAAAACCAAAAACAGAACTCTACGTTGATGCTCCCATGCAAAACACTCCCCAAGCCACGTGCATGTCAAAGGGCATCATGAAATGTCAACACAATCTGGGCACTACAGTCATCCTACAGTTTCTACAGTGCAGTCGAGTTCATCATCATGCAGCAGGCATGGTACAGTACAAACCTGGCACCACTGTAGGTTCCACTGAAGGCCGAGAGTCTAATAGAATTAAAGAGAAATGTTGATGAAACTGTCTAATGTTCTGATAGGTCTTAAGTTCGCTGAAATCAGAGGCCTTACCTGTTCCAAGCCTCCTGAACTGAAATCCCTGGACCGATGTGACGTAGGAAGCGATGGTTCCCTCGTCCACCACGTTGTAAAGTACGCTGCGGATCTGCTCCTCATTGGTGTTGTAATCAGAACCCACGTCCAATTCCACGAACACATCAACACCATCGTCTCTTATGATTTTTCTGCAACAACAAAAAAAAAGGGATGATGAGGCTTCATGCTGGGTGGCAGCAAAGGAAAGATCTTCAAGTGTTTGGATGTTCCTTACAGGACTCACTAATTGCTGATGTATTACTGACTACAGACCTTCTTTACCGCCCTTGTGTGATTTGGGGGGGAAAAAAATAACCTGGCTTAAATAGGACATGCATGCACCAGCAGCACACAGCTGCAGGGTATCTACTTTGGGTGTCAGCAGGCATGATTTACGAGCTTTGTGTTCTTACTTAATGAGGACCACGTTGATCGACTGGACACCTGGAATTTTGTTGTACTCTGACTCCAGCTGTGGAGGAAAAAATTAAACTCAGTTACAGTGAGAAAAACAGGTCTGGACACTATTTTCAGAACTACTCACACACGTCCTTAAATCAGCACAATCATAAATTAACATGTGTCGACCTTAAAAGGTAGGAATCGTCTTAGAAAACAGACTACTGTCCAGTGGTGAGGTAAAACATACCGTGTCCGTCACAGCCTCAGAAATCTCCTTAAACTCTAGAGAGAAGATGTTCTCAAGTTCAGCGCTGTACACCACGGAGTCGGTAAAGTTGACAAGAGCTCTGTAATAAACTAGAAACAGAAAGAAGGGGAAGCTGTCAGCCAAACTGCACAATAACAGACAATGACCACAGGCTTGCCATTGGTGTCCATCTGTTGTTGGTTTTAAATATTTAATATTTGAAATATGTAAGCCACAAATTTATCAATGCGTCTACATGTGTGACTTGAGATTGTTGGGCATTTATTTGTCTTTGGTTACATGACAAAAAGTCAACAAGTAAAAACTGAGAACCAACCATGACTATGGCCTAAACCTGAGCCATGTGAGAACTATGGAATCCATTTCTCTATCTCAGTTGTGGTTGGGTCTAAGCAGCGCTGCAGCACACACACATAACACATTGCCATAACAAGAGGCAATCCCAGGCACCTGCCTTCACGTGGTGCTGTAGTATAATACCTAAACTGCTGTACCTAAGCAAGTCTTTTTTGTGTGTTGTTATGTTGCTTCAAGGTTTCCTTTTTCTTCTTTTGGCTGCTTCCTTCTGGAGTCTCAATAGGAGTCATTTCTAATCCTGTCTATTTTGGTCACTCCCAATGAAAATCAGTTTCATCTCTGCCACTTCCAGCTCTGCCTCCTAGGTTTTGTTAATGCCACCATACAAACTGCTCTCACTGTCATTTTGTGAACCTCTCCTTTCATTCTTCCTTCTGTTACAAATCCTTCCTGACACTCCTGCCTGAACTCTCTTCTTCAGCTCTCTAGTGCACTTCCAGTTGCTTTGGATGTTTGACCCCCAGGTACTTAAATTTGTCCACCTTTAGTACCGCCACTCCTTCCAGCTTCACTGTTCCCCCTGTCTCCCTCTCACTCACACATGGATTCTGTCTCGCATCTACTGAATTTCATCCCTCTTCTCTCCAGAGCATACCTCCGCCTGCTCCGTACTCTCACTTCAGATCACAATGTTGTCTTCGAACATCATAGTCCATGGAGACTCATGCCTGTCCTGTCAACCTGTGTGTGCATCACCTTTGCAAACATGAAGGGGCTTCAAAGCCGTAGAGACAAAACTGAACAATCTGAAGTGGTGTCAAAAATTCAAACACACAATTTGTGAAACATCAGCCAATACAGCAGGACTGTAGAAGAATTGATGTCTTCCTTAGTTTACTTTATGATCACACTAACAGCCTCAGTTTGTGTAGTAAAACTGGGACTTAGTGCTTACATTGTAACACATTGTAATGTATGCTTATTCTTCTTTAGTAGTTTTGAGCTCAGCAATGGAAACTGATAATGGATTCTTATCAACAACAAATGATTTGGGGATCATAGTAACACACTGTCTATTCCTTGGTATTAATCTGATGATACTGTGTTACATTTTGATTTGCTCTTATCCCAATGTGCCGTGTCCTGTTTTGCGGATTGTATTGAAATTATTAAATTGCCTCAATTATATTCAATTTCAAAGTCTTTACAAAAGATAAAATAAGGACTTTATGAATTTATCTAAAGTCTACAATATAGTTTGCAGTTGTTTTTGAACTTTGAGTATGATTTAAGAAAAATAAGCCTTCAAATAAGGCAGTTAAAGAAAGAGGAGCAGGTTATATCAGTTCTTTTCTCTTATTCCCATTTTTTTTCAGTCATGGATTGTGTGCGACTTTGAGTTTTGTATTTGTAGAATGAATATTGATCTTTGTGCACTGAAGTAAGTGAAATAAATCAAAAGAAATGAAATATCAGGTTTTTGCAGAGGACATTTCAGATCAGTTGGATTGACTTAGAGGCATTTCAGAACTTCGCAGGCAGCCTGTCAGTTTAACTTCTTCAGGGTCTATATCACCTCAGTCAAGACCTTGAGTAAAGCACGAAACCTGGAAAACTGATACACTTTGGCTGAGTTCACCCTGATATAATGGAGTGAAGAAAAATTAGTTTTGTTCAATATTAACAGAATTCTGTTTTACTGAAACCTTCACATATGAACAACTTTCTCTGTACCTAATGTGAAAACAGGCCATAAAATTAGCTTTTAGCAAAAACAAAACCCTCCTGATGTCAGCCTGATCAATCCCAGTGTTCTGGAAAACAAGCAGTCATAATGGGCTGTCATGACCCCATGAAAAACAAATTAATGGAGCAAGACATTAAGGATTAACTGTTTCTGAGCTTGTGTTGACCATGATGATCTTTTCATCGCAATCCTCAGCTAATTACTTTTTCCACTCCTTGTTCAGACAGGCCTATAGAGCACCTGTATACTACAGTACATACTTACAAACTTTGTGGAACTCATTAAAAGCCCAAATGTCAGCTGTACTATTATAATTCCAATGTGACAGGCCAAGTCCATGAAACCCAGAATAGACCAGGGCTGCAGGGTGCCCCATTCACCGACTGCAGCCGGCACTTTGTGAAAGCTGGCCTCTGAACTCAAGCGGGCACTGTAACTTTAAAGGGAAGGTCAATATTTGTTTCTTACAGTGAGATGCTACCTTCCACACCAGAAAAAAAGTAACAAAAAAAATATCACTGGACCTTCCTTTTTAGTCTACCAAAAATAAAGTGGACGTTTACTGGATACTAACGTTAAACATACAAGTAAAGCAGAAAACATGGAGTAGTTACCATTAATAAATAAATAAATCTGTACACATACTTGATCAGCCATTGCAAAATATGCCACTTCTTTACCTTCAATACCTTCTTTGTTTCTTTTGTACCATTAGTCATGGTCCATTTGTACTGAGAAGCCCTGTCTCATCAGCTCTGCTGCTGCAGGTTGTGTATATTTGTACTCTTAAAAAATCATCCAGCAGCACCATTGGATGTCATACATTCTTGTGCCACCACACTGCCTCCTCCATGTTTTTTATGAATCTGAACATTTTAAGGCTTTTATAATTATATATATATATATATATATATATATATATATATATATATATATATATATATATATATATATATATATATATATATATATACATATTTTTAGAATATAGCTACTTCCTGCTGCTTCATATTTTTCTACAAAGACACCAAGCTTCAACTACATATTTTTTAATTGGTTTTAAGCTGTAGTTCTTCAGTCATTTCTTTAACACTGACTGCCTATTTTGTTTCTGGTTCTCTGTCAAGTCTTTGTTCCCAACCACAGTTAGAGAGGGTTATTAATAATAAAAATTAAACACTGGTTATTTGAAGTCACAGGTGGCACAGTCGCCTCACAGCAAGAGGTAGAAGAACCAGACTTGGGCCTTTCTGTGCAGAGTTTGCATGTTCTGTGCATTAATTTGTTTTGGTTTATGGCCTGTTACACTAAAAACTCCTTTGTCAAGGGCCAACAGCAAATGCCAGAAGATTGTTTTTATTCCTAAAATTATTTAAGAAACAACGAAAGTATACCTCACACATTTTAAATTATATTTAAGACTAAATGTTCTACAGCAAAACCAATTTATATGCATCAGTGACCAAATATTTTAAGACCTGACTTGGTATAGTTGTTTATCACCCGTATTTGGAGCAATTTCATGTAATGATTTTTTTGTCTCACAAACGGACTGTGTGGTTATTTGGTTAAAGAGCTGTCTTTTCTGAACACCACTGAGTCTTGTTTTCTGATCGCACAACATTTGTTCCAAAACATCCCATTCCTGGTGAAGAAAAGCCTAATTTATGACAAAATAAACTGAAAACTGCCTATGAAAACACACTGAGGTGAACATGTATCAACAGAACTGCAGACTTTAGCCCAGCCTGGAACGGCGGCTGAGTGCTCGCTCTGCAGGCGGCTACTGTAAGATTTAGAGAAACAATTGCACGGCATTGAATGGAGTCTGAAAAAACAGGCAACATCAAAGTTACTCATCAAAGCATTTTATTTGACCTGCGCATAATCTAATCACTTGCGTGGGTACTTGCCGCCTGGTCAACAGCGGCTCGTAGCTCTAGCTCCCTCTGAGCTTGCCACTACAGACTGGGGCAGTGGGATTGAGATCTTTTGATCAGAGTGCCAGGATGTGCCCCGCGGCTAATGAGCGGCACTTTTACTCCCAAACTTATTCATTCCTATGCATCGCTTAGAGGGGAATCCCCTTTTGAGCCCCACCACCATCAAAGGTGATGAAACTGTGGGTGTGCAGACGTGACAAGTGGGGAGAAGGGGGGCTGAGAAAGACAGCATTCCACATTTTTAATTTACAAACTGATTTCGCTTTTAAAGCTGTTCAGTAGGACTGTGGCAGCATTGTGCATTGGGCCCCATCTGAACACATGGAGGCCTACGCAGAAGACAAAGACTTGATTGAGCAGTTAGCTGAGAGTGCTCTTTAAATCCCAACCACATTGGGTTTGACCTTTAACCCCAAGGCAGCACCCACAGCACCAGTTGAGTCATTTATAGAGAGCGCAAACAGAATCTCTAAAACCAAGACCCACAACGCATGGACTGTTTCCCTGGGGTTTTCTTTGTTTTTTTATATTTTGTTGTAGCTTTTTCTTAAAGGGACAGTACATGCATTTTAAAGTGTTTGAGGAAAAGTTATGAACAATTATTATCTTACTTGTAGATAGCTCTTTGGATGGCCTCCGTTCAGAGAAATACACTTTACATTCCTCAGGACTGACAAGCCAACAGACATCTTCAAACCACTCCAGTCTTCTAAAATTCACAGC
This sequence comes from Kryptolebias marmoratus, assembly GCF_001649575.2. Taxonomy (NCBI): domain Eukaryota; kingdom Metazoa; phylum Chordata; class Actinopteri; order Cyprinodontiformes; family Rivulidae; genus Kryptolebias; species Kryptolebias marmoratus. The sequence continues at coordinate 6,960,650 of NC_051437.1, read as the reverse complement.
GGTTCATGCAAATGCTATTTTAGAAACTTTTAAACAACTGTCAGTTTTGCATTACATAGTTATTTACAAAAAAAACAGTGTTTCTTTTTTTGCAAGCTCAAGTACCGGCAGCAGCTAGTTGTAGCATTTTTGATATAGCCTGAAACACTTCAAGCAGGAAAATTACAATATTTCTGCTGGAAATAACTGTGCAATTTAAATTTGACTAAAGTTCAAAGGTTTACAAAGTGGTGGTTGCACGAATCTCTAAAATTATAAAAACTAAAGTTGTTATGAGAACAAAACATTCACTTTAGAAGAGAGAGTCTGCTCAGACTGCGTGGACCAGCGTACAAAGCAGCTAAAAACAAGTCCAGTCTACGAATTTGATAGAAATTTATGCATGGGTCATTATTTAAACATTTACATAGTTATTCTGACAAAAATATTAGGAAATCTCTGCCAGAACTGACCCCAGGCTGCAGCAAAAGTGCTGCATCTAGCTGTTGCTATTTGCACTTGCAAATAACCATATAAATCTATGTAAAAAAAACAAAAACAAAAAAAAAAGGGTATTGTAAAATTGATGGCAGTGTACATGTCTATGAAATAATATTTTGGAGCTTGGAGCTGTTTTAAGACGAGTGCAATTCACTTTGGACTAGCTGTGTTCGAACTAGCCATTAGCTCATCAGTCCTGACAGACTTATACTCTTTGTCTCCGAACTGGGGTTGTTCAAAAACTATCTACAACAGGTAAGATAAAGCCGAAAATAAAAATGTAAAAAAACAGAACAACTGGACTTCAATACTGTAGTTAAAGATGTTTCGCTTCCTATCCAGAGAGCTTTCTCAATTCAACACTGGAGAGTGTGGAGTTCCAAGTTTTAAACTATATGAAATGCTCCACTATGCAGATTACTCTCATACCCCTCCCAATGGAGAGTCGTTAGGGTCTTCGTTTGCCCAGCTCACAAGAGAGACATTTTGGTAACATGCATAAAGGTGTAAATTAGAGGGAAAATGCCTGCATATCAAGTCTAGTTAACTGTGAGTTTTAGAATTGTTAATTGTTAAATTTAGTCAATTAAATTTAAAGTTTGGAACTTCCCACTTTCCAGTTTGGAACCAAGATGGAAAGTTCTTTTTGTTTGTTTGTTTGTTTTTGTGGTGGATGACTGAAATCCTACACCAGCAACAGGTAAGGTAATTGTTTATAAATTTTCTATGTAACTATAAAATGCCTGGACTACCCCTTTAAGCCTCTTCTCTTTTAGCATAATAGCTTCATTTGTCAGCGTCTTCCATCGTAGCTTAACTCATGCAAACAGGACCCCTACCATCTAACCATTGTGCTGATGACCAGCCAAAAAACTCTAAGTCCACTCCGTGCCCTCTGGGGGACTTTTGAAAACGAATTCTGGATTCACTGTTAAGTTGGTCCCCGTGTGCTTTAACACAGATAGCAATGTCTGAATCAAAACCACTACTGTGCATATAAAAAGGGACATTTTTTGAGTCCAGCATCACAGCTGGTTTGTCACACTGGAATAGAGCTGAAAGTATTTAAAGCCGTTTTCTAATTAAAATGAGGAGCACATTTTTTGCACGTTCCACAGCAACGTTGTTTCTAAAACATTTTCCAAACACTTTTTTTTCGCTAGAAATGGAAGTGTTGTCACTTGATCATGATGAGCTCTATTACTCAACGGAACAACTCCATCATTTTCCACTGGCATTGGGTCATTAGGAGAGGCCTAAGACACTTGGAAAAACAGAGTCGCTGGATTCGAAACACAACATGCCCAAGTTGAGTCTTCCCTGAAATTTTATCCGAGTGTTTGGCAACTTGTGAGCAGGTGACAGGGCAGTGTGCCAAAGACAAGAAAGGAGAAAGAAGTGCTTGGAAACTTGCTGTACTCCGGCTCAGGTGGGCTCCCTAAGTTTCCCAGATACGAAGAGCTCCACCAGTTCGCTACGGCAAGCAATGAGAGGCGAAGCACAGAGAGCAAGCAACAGGAGGGGGCGAGGCGAGACGAGACACAGAGAACACAAACAGGGGCCGGAGGTCAAGGACAGAACAAGAACAGCAACACAAGGACCAGGCAGAAAGATCAGGTTAGCCAGGCAGGTGCACGGGGGGTTAGTTTCAGGAAGGGTAGAGAAAAAAAATAATTGGATGTAAAAAAAGAGAAAATTGAAAGTGACAGTCAGACAAAGTATTACAAGTTATCTCAGCTGAATAAAAAACACAGTCAACAGTTTGTTAAATACACATAACTAAGACCTTCTTCATACCAGATGATGAGCTTGCAAAAAAAAAAAAAAAAAAAAATTCAGCCAGAACATGGATGGTCTTTGCAGGGTCTTGAAAGGGTCTTCAGACATGTACTAAGAATGCAGTAGGTTTCCAATTATGCATGTTGTTTGCATAGCAAGGTTGTGGTGATTTATCATCAAGGTGGCAGCGTATCAAGGTCTTGGGACGAGCGTGGTGAGAGCATATATTCATGACATGCAACCTGCGTGCACACGTCTGGATTGGTCATCAAGAATTTAAAGCAGGACTGGCCATGTTGACCTGACTCAGTCCTAGAAAATTGAGGCAGGTTGGGCATATAAAGCATGGTAAGGGAGTGCCTTGGAGACATTGGAAATAATAGGAAAAGTGTATTTGGCAAGTATTAAAAGCATAATGATGTCATGAATGCCTTCACCCTAAAAGAGTTTTTTCTAAATTTACTGCAATCCAGTCATGTTCTAATAGGTCGGAGAGAGGGTAGTGGGGTTATCATCCAGTGTTAAGGGGACTGAAGATCTTTCTATACTCCATGAGAAGTAGCAAAGTTGGCTCTCATTCAATTGGTTGTATGACGAAAATTGCTTAATTTTTGTTCGTGTAGCTTCGCCCGCCCCTTCACAACACAAGGCTGTGGTCAAACTTTTTCGCACAGAGGTTTCCAACAAGTATTGTATGATTGGTCAGAAGTTCCTGTGGGCGGGTCTGTGTATTTATGAGGAAAAGCCGGTGAGCTTTAATGGAGTCATTTGGCTTCTTCTGCTCCATTGTGAAGCAGTTGTCCGAGGCTGTTAGAAAATACAGCCGTCTTTACAACTGTTCCAGCAAAACGTAGAAACCTATGAACTTAAAAAAGACCGCAGAGACAAAGGCGGCTCTTCGTGGCTGTGGTGGCAGGGAGGAAGTACGCCTCGGTCAGGGCAGCGTAGGGACACTATCTCTTTGTTCGCTCATCATTGTCCCCTGTCAAATTTGCAAATGCCAAACGACGTGTACCGTCTCTGTCTGTTTAAGAAACACGTCTGGTTTCGGTAAGGGAAGCAAAAATCTGTACAAGGACAGGAGAGTTGAGAAGCTGACGAGAAGAAACCTGTTTTAACGCTGTAGGAGGAGGAAGGAGCTTCCCGGGAGCGCAGATTCAAATGTCTCGTGAATGATGAAAGGTGTGTGTGAAAACGAGCTTCCAAAACACATGACCGCAAACTGACTTCTTGACTTCTTATGGAGTATGCCGGAGCCTTTAAGCGGAAAAAACTAACAGCAAGACGGGAAAACAATGTTGCCCTTAGCAGTCACATTCATCATTTTAACATTCACGTCATGAATAGACATGCTTAATGAAACAATGTTTTGTGTGGGCCAACTGTGTGTCCAGACACCCAACAAGGAAGTTAGAGGAAAGGTCGGAGGGCATCATTTCAGAACTGTAAATCCTCGTTGAACAGTTGGACTTCCTTTGTGTACAGTCCAACTGTACACACAGGATAGTCTACAAACAACTCACTGGCATGTCTGCTACCTGACACCAACATCCACCATGGGATTGTGCAGCCATGCGGGGAGGAGCTGTTTCCTGTATTGGTTTTTTAAATGGAAAAAACTGAACACTGATAAAAAAAATTTCCCCCCTACTTTTTTTTAGACCACAAGTTAAGGCCTCTACATTGGCACTGGCAATAATGACCAGTCTCTGTTGGGTGGTGACTCATTGCTTCTTCCACTGCATTAGAAACACTTCCATTGTTGGGACATGCAATGAAATGTCAAGTGAAGAGGGTGTTGGTATGTTCAGAAAAAAATGGAGTGGAGCAAATAGTACAACATTTGAGTTTACAACACTTTTGTTGGATTCTTGAAGATGTTTGCCAGTTTTTTATTTGTCTTTTAAAGAAATTAAGGTTTCTCCAATTTTCCCTATTGGCTCCCTAGTTTGGCTATCTCCTTCTCGAACTACAGTATGCTTAAAGACTTACTGTAGATTACTGAAGGACCTACTGACTACATTTCCTCACTCTGCTACTGTCTTTACTCTCTACTCTCCATTAATATTGCTGCCATTAACCTTGTGTTCTCTGCTTGTCTTACCATAGAAACTGTGCTTGCTGTAGGCACCTCCACTCCACCTACTGACCAGTTTTTGTGTGATTTGAAAGTGGACTGAGGCAACAAAGGCTGTTGAAGCCAACCCACCATTGATGTGCCTTTGTGCCTCAAAGTGAGGTACTAACAGAGCCATAAGGGTCGACATGTGAAAAGGTAAGCCAGCTGTTTGGTTCAGTAACATGATGAAATAATGACATATGGTCTGTGTGACCACCAGGCCATGGGATTAAATAATAAATAGATTTCTTATCAGGGGAAGATTGATGATGACACACAGAAACATTGTATTTAGATTAAAACCTGGTTTAATCACAAAGAGGCTCACTACACTGAGTTTAATTCATCATGTTTTGAAAATGACAGGAGGAAGACATTCGTCACACATTTAATGCGTTGCGCTCCTTGTCAGTGCAGCCGAGTTCTGCTCCACGCCACCTTTGGATCTGCTCAGCTCACGTCTATGTAGGATGTGCCTGACTCGATTGGTGATTTATGAATGGTCAGAGCCAGCATACAGACAGTCTTTATGGCCATTTCCCAGAAGTGTTTTGTGAAAGTCCCTTGTGTCTCTTTTTTTTGTCCCAGCCAGTCAATGGAGATGACCACTCAACCTGAGCCTGGTTCTGCTGGAGGTTTCTTCCTGTTAACAGAGAGTTAACCCTTTCCACTGTCACCTCTGTGCTGCTCAGAATGGGAGAATCCCCCAAAGTGCAGTTTTGATGCAGTCTGCTGGCTTTTTACAAATTGGTATAACACTTTGTGTTATAACTGGTATGAATCTGGATCCGTTTTGAATTTGGATTTATGATTTGGACTTATTTCTTTGAATAGAACTCTGAGATGCCTTTTTGTTAAGAACTGGGACCTTATAAATAAACCGAATTGAACTGTTTAAAAATGACTATCACGTGCTACTCTAGAACTACACTGAAACAGATGTTCATACTCCGAACTAGACTCTATAGGAGTCCACTTAATAAACTTCAGACAACAGCCAACAGCAACTCGTTTGTAACCAAGTGTGTTTGATCCAGCTGTTTCACAACTGCACGTAAAAAAAGCACCATATGGCTTTTGAAGCTCATTACCGTTTTTAGAAAGATAGCTGCTTTAGAACAAGTTGATTTAAAAGGAAAAAAAAAGTACTTATAGATTGACTGTAGCTCCTGCTGTCTGGTGCTGGAGTCAAGTGAAGATAAAAATCGAAGGACTAATGAAGCAAGAGGACACACATCAGACCAAATAACTTTGCTGTAAATCTACAAAGCCCATCCAGGAAACAGATGACAGAAAACATAGCCTATTCCCAACTGATGTAAGGTCTCCTTCAAGAATAGTGGCCCAAACTAATTAGAGCTAATGAAGCTTTTGTACTTCAAAGTCTGCTGATATGTGGAAGTCCTTTTCAGAATCCGAGCCAGAGAGAGGAGGGTTACAGCTTTAATAATGCTCTTTTATGTGTTGATTAGGCCACTATCTATCAGTGAAACAAAGCGAGCACTATATGAAGAGTAAACAAAACCCTTTTTACTATTTTAGTAGAAAGGTCACGTATTGAGTTTTTAACCGCTCAGAAGAAGAAAAAAGCCTTAAGAGTTTAACTACCCCCAGGAGAGCCATTATTTGATATGGATGCTCCCTTGTGTTCAACCAGGAAGCCACTGATCAGCTGCGGGGCTTTGTGCAAATAAACTCACAGGTTTGGGAAAACCACAGAACAACCGAATGTCAAGCTAATAACCACCATTCCCAAATCCGTGTTTGCTTTGTATCACAACAAACCATATTCTGCGCTTTAGTTTCAGGTATCAGCTTATGTTGCAGCACAGATCATTACACAAGGCAATATACACAAAACATGGAAACTACAAGTCTCGAAATTACAGAGAGGAAGAAGAGATTATCTTCAGAGCCGAACACATGCTCGCTGAATGATACCCTAAACATCTTTTTCCTCACAAGGAGGAGCACACGGCAAAACTTCAAGGCAACTTGTTTGTTGTTGGCACAACAGAGAAGAGGATCATGGAGCTAGGTTCAGTCACGGGACTCAAATCAGAGGCAAAAACTATTTTAAAGGGGTCGGAAGAAACTGTACAATGGAGGATATGCTGCAAACAGTTCAGACATAAAACAAATGTGTCCTTCAGCAGCTTTGTTTTGTCTACTTCAGTACTACTATCTTGATTTCATGCTAAGCTGATCCATCCCGACAGTGTGTGACCACCTTGACAGCCTTCCGTGGACAGCACAACAAAGGTCCCACTGAAATAACCACAGCTGCCACCGTTCGTCCCACTGTGGCGATGGAGTGCTACTGAGACAGACATCACCCACTGGCCACTAATGGCAGTCAAACCAAGTGGGTGGTCAGGCTGCTGCTGCCCACCCACTGCCCCGGCCAAACTGACAATTACAAACTACATTACCCTGATGCATTGCACACTTCTGCTGCAACATCTGTTCTCCCCTAGAGATAACAGAAGAATTCAAACTTGGATTCTGTTTTGTCAGCAAGCACCGAGCAGTAATTGATGCGATCAGAAAGTAAAACCAGCTGAGGCTTTACAGGAATGGAGTAATTTGTTTGTGAGGCATGCAACAGCAGCCTGACAGATCCTCAACTTTTAAATACTATAGTGTAGTGCATATAAAAAGTGTACACGTCACCGGTAAAATGTCAGGTTTTTGAGATGCAAAAAAAATGAAACCATGATGAATCATTTTAAAACATCTCCCACATCTGAAGTGACACATATCCTGTACAGTTGTACTAAAAAACTAAAATATGCCAGGGGAAAAAATTCCCCACTATTAGAAAACCATTAGGTAAACACCAAAGAACCATGGGACAAGAAAATAAGAAACAACAGTGACATTACAAAGAAACTGATAAAAAAAAAGACAAAACCTTGTCATGGAGGGTGCCAAGAGGCCTACAGAATCACTGAAGGAGGTGCTGAAAAGTTCAGACAAGTACTGGATGTGTTCTACATGTGACAACTATCTCCAATATTCTCTATATTTCTGAACTATGGGGCTAGATTGAAAGATGGAAGTCTTTTCTTACAAAATAAATCAATTAATAAAAGAATATATAAAACAAGTCTCCCAAATGCACGTGGGTAAATGTGTCATGGTCTGATGAAGCCAAAGTTGAACCTTGTGGCCACAATTCCAAAATGTACGTTTGGTGCAGGAATAAGACTGCAGATCACCAAATGTACACCATAACCAAAGTGAAACACGGTGGTGGCTGCATCATGCTGTGGGATTGCTTCAGCTGGAACTGGGGTTTTAGACAAGGTAAATTAAACTGATTTATGAACAGTACAGTACCTGTTTATTCTGGCATACAACCATCGATTTTAATCTTTTTTTTTTCAGGTTAACTATGAACTAAACATATATTTAAATCAACAAAAAAATGGCTTCACCTAAAAAAAAAAAAAAAAGTTTTGAAATGGCCTAGTCAGAGTTCAGACCAAAATCTGTAGGGTGACCTAAAAATGGCTGCCCTGCAGTCTGACTGGTTTGAATCTGACTGGTTTGAAGCACTCTCCCAGACATTTATCCAACAAAGACTAAATGCATTAATAAAGTCAAAAGCTGCTACACCCAACATATTAGATTCAGGGTGTACACATTTGTGCAAACAGCTAATTGCACCTTTTCTTTTTTTATATATTTTCCGCCACACAGATATGCTTGTTTTTCCAGTTGAATTCGACAGGCTGTATGTCACACTAAAGGTGGTAAAGTTTAAAAATGATTTATCATGATCTCATTTGTTTACATCACAAAACCTGGCATTATAACAGTGGTTTGAAGACTTTTTCATAGACACTGGATTTTTATTTCACTACAAAAAGACACTGTAAACATTATTTTATCTGTATCATATGGTCTTAAAATTAAACATTTAAGAAAGCTCAAGTTGCCTGATGTCAAATCCAGCTGGCAACTGTTTCCACTCTGATTCCAGCTTTAAATTCAGTGAAGTGGATGGATGTAAAGAGGTAGAATCAGACGACTTCTGACTGAATATGTTTGGGTTAAAATCGTTTCTGTTGAATGAGAGGAAAAAAAATTCCACATATGTTACATAAAGGGTGAAATAATAATTTTACCATAAAAGGTAGGACATGAACATATCTTAAATTGATTTAAATCTGACACTTGTCTGAGACAAAGATGGGTTGGGTCCAATTTATTGTAGCATGATTATAATAAACATAACCATAACTTCTGGTTTGTGGTTCAGCACAATAAAATATTTAAAATTGCACCATTAAAAGTGCCAGATAAAAAAATATTTTCAAGTTGCATTAAAAATGCACAGAATGGGACAAATTAACTTGTTTTTGTCCGCAATAAACGAGTACTAGCACCATTGTGAAGCTTGTCTTTTCCATCACTTTACTTAATTTTACTTTTAATTATCGGTTGGCAAATTTCTGCATGTCACGAGAAAACAATTCCCCAGTTTTTGTTTTAGGATTAGCACTGGGAAAAAACCTGCTCACATTAATCATCTCTATTTAATAAGTGGACACATAACCCTTGTGTCTTTAGTTTCCAAACATAATGGCCAGTATGCTTGGTGCACTGGGAATGTTTTTCAGAAAGCCTGTAATAAAAAAAAAAAAAAGAAAAGGCTCTCACAGATGAGATAAACTTGATTTGACTACCAGAATTCTCTTCAGTGCTTTGAGTTTGGAGGTTAGGAGGACATGTGATATCACTTTTCCATCTCTGAAGTAGATCGCAGACTTTGGTTACAAAGGAGGACAAAGAGCAACAATGGACAAAAGATGGTTTAAAATAGTCTCATTTCAGAAAGTCAGGATCCCAGATGTTAAGTGCAGATTCAGCACAGACGTCTGGGACAGAGAGGATACGGGAACTGCTTAACCCTCATCAAACAGTCACACAACAGGAAACAAAGCATAATGGGGGCAACTGTGGCAACTTTGCCTCCAACTTTTTTGAGTTGTGGAAAAGGAAGGAAGGCTGAGGCTTGGGTGGGCAGTGTGGACAGCCCACAGGACAGAGACACTCAGCAAAGTATTCTGAATTCAGGACAGGAAGCTGGGTTTCCTTCCCAGGGCTGTGCTGCTCAGATCTATATATGGAATTACTCTTCTCTTCTGATCATAGTGCTGCGATCATACTGAGCAGAATGCAGATGTTTAGCCACCTTTCGGTGCAGCCACCAAAACAATCCTTGTGGCATGATGTAATCAGCTTCTCAGGCTTAAAGTAAAAACCAAGGCCCCCTTCGCACTGGATACCTACCCTGCTACGCTCTCTAAAGCCTACATGACTCAACAGAACTTGGCTGGATGGCATTAAATTAGCGAAAAATTTGTTCAGAGTGAAGGTAATCATGACGCTGCTATACTTTTAGTACTGGGTTTCACGTCTTCTTCTTCCATACTACAGTGCAACAATGTCAGGATTGTACCACGCCAGCTAACTTGTTGTGATCTACAGAATTTTACTATTCTTATATGGGAGGTTTTATGGCCTCCATCATCACCTTCAGCATTGCTGAGGAGAAAGAAATAGGACGCAAAAATCGGTGCCACAATAAGCCACTACAACCTCACTAAGAAGGTTTTGTGCGTGTCCAAAAGCAGACACAAACTATCTCACTCTTTCTGAGTGTAATGGGAATGTTCTTAATACATGCCTGAAGACCTCACCAAGACCTTGTAATGACATATTTCATAGGGCATTTTGTCCCATTCTTCTTACAACTTGGTCATAAGGTGAGCAACTGTACAGGGATTATTCATGGTCCCAATATCCCCTCATCATTCTCTGTTCGATAAAAGCTCTCACGACTGCAGGCCAGGTCTGTACCTTCTTCTTTGCAAAACTGACAGCAAGGTAAAGGTTTATAAAATAACAAATACAGGATCTGCTCTGAAGTTTTGAAGACTGGAGTTGGTATAAAATGTCAAATTCTTCTTTGGAAGTGGGTCTGCTTTGACAAGCCAATACCTCGTCAATACAGCTGTGTAAACTGTTTGTGTGTAAAGTTGCTTTAAAATGGCAGAAATCCATTTTAGCCTTGGCTGTATTTGGACGAGCCATTGGCTTGTCAGTCCAGTCAGACGTTAATGTTTTCTACTAACTGAGATTGTTCAAAAAGCTATCTACAACGGGTAAGATATTAATTGCTCATAACCATCCATCCATCTTCTACCACTTATGTGTGGTCGGGCCACGGAGTAAAACAGATTCAGATGAGAAATTCAGACCTCCATTTCCCCAGTGACACTCTCCAGCTCCTCCTGGGGGATCCCAAGGTGTTCCTAGGCCACAGGGGATAAACAATCCCTCCAGTGAGTTCTGGGTCTGCCTCAAGGTCTCCTCCAAGTGGGACATACCCGAAAAACTTCCAAAGGGAAGCATCCAGGAAGCATCCTGATCAGATGCCAGAACCATCTCAACTGTCTCCTTTCGATGTGAAGGAGCAGCAGCTCTACTCTGAGCTCCCCCTGGATAACAGAGCTCCTCACCTTATCTCTAAGGCTGAGCCTGGCCACCCTATGAAGGAAGCTCATTTCAGCTGCTTGTATCCGGGATCCTGTTCTTTTGATTATGATCCAATCCTCATGACCATAGGTGAGGGTTGGAATGCAGATGGACCAGTAAATAGAGAGTTTTGCCTTTCGACTCAACCTTTTCTTCCCCACGATCGACCGGAGACTTTTCACAGAATTCCACTTCAAAACGTCTAAACTGTATCCAGTGTCCAAACACGTTCGGCTCTAAGCATTATCCTCAGTATGTCTGCATCTAAAAGACAGATAATGACCAAGTATTCATGTCCACACTGCATCCAGGGAAGATGTAAGAATTCAAGAACAAAAGTCTCAAGCAAATATTTCAAATTACTTTTTGACATTTAGGTTCTCCTGTACAAGATTCTAGTCCCACCTACAGTGTACTGTGATTTAGGGGATATATTTTAGGGTACATAGTTATTCTTCAGTGGGTTACATCTGATAGTGAGATCTAAATTAACAACCTGTAAGGAAAATCTAACAAACAACTCAAATTTGTTTCAAGCATTAAGCTACAGACTGTGTTAAGACTGTCTGCAGTGAAAACAAAGTTAGAAAAGCATGGCAAAATTAAAAACAACGAACCACAAACAAAAGGAAAAGGAGTATTTTGCAACAGCAAAGTCCTTAAAATGAACGAAGAATTAAACCTTAAAGCTACATTTAGATGATTAAACCATGTTTTGGTGCCACTGCATGCTGTCATACAGTGAGCTACCCACATGCAAACACTTCTCATGTCTCCGTTTAAAAAAAAAAAGAAAAAAAAAGTGAGGCCTGGAAAAAAAAGTACAGCAGCAAATGAATTGCATAACAGAGGCTCTCTGAAGTAGCTTTTATTGCTCATCAGGCTTTCGTGGATCTTATTTTGCTGTCACCTCTGCCAGTGGTTAAAAAAGATTAAAAGGCAGCGAAGGTGTTTGTGTCTCAAAGACAAAGCCTTGGGCCCGTGTTATGACCAGACTCTGGCAAACTGGCGACAAGGGAGGAGAGGGTGCAGCAGGATGTGAAGGTATCATCAGTTACGATTCAGACACACAATATGCTGGGAGACCGACACACACACATGCTGCATGTCTAGGTCTGATTCACAGATGGTGGAGCTGAAGAGAGTTAAGTGATCTACCACACGTAAGCATGATCTTTCACAGAGAATTGTTCGATTCAGTAGATTTTCTGCTTTCTTACTTGTGATGTCAGGATCTGGAGTGCTGCCATCTTCCTCTCCACTGGGCAGTTCTATGGAGGACAAAACACAAATGTAAGAATGAGGTCAGTAGCTACATTCAAGGCCAGGGAAAACGTATATTTTATTCACCTAATAAGAACACCATCTCTACACAGGAGAGCTATATTCCTTTTAGAAATTCTTTTAGTTTTATTGGGATTGTTTAAGCAATATTTCCTAATTTTCCTGTTTCGGGATGGGTTAACACACTAAGGAATGCATAATTAAAAGCATGACTCCAGTGAATTAAGGGCAACTGTTGCTGTGGTTTGTGGCAAGCCATCTTGTAGCAGAACCCACCTCCTGAAGCTCCGTCAGCTGCAAAGTCCTCATCGTCATCCAGCAAACTCCGAGATGCCCGGATGTCTTTTTCTGATTCCAAGTCTTCCGGCAGTGGGACCTCTCCCCACACCTTGGAGGGCTGAACCACCTGGGACAAACAAAGAGATTTATAGGGGTTGAAGTCTCTACAGAGAAAGGTTGCAGAAAGGTTGCACCCAGTGCTATACGTGGGATCTGGAAGGGTGGAGGAAAAACAAACGCTGAGGCAGGAAACTGGGCATTGTGATGTGTTTACTTTTACCATTTATTATCTCTAAGAGGGCTCTGCAAAAGTATGCATGCAAATAAAAGGTCATTTGAGTTTGTTCACTGGACATGGTCAGGGATATCATTCAATTATTGTTAGTGCATTTTTGCCTTTTCTACATGAAGTCTCTGTCCAGATGTTCACAGCTGACTGAGATGACCCACAAATGAATCCCACACAAATCCATAACAAGCAGCTGGGGTGAATATCTAAACAACACTAATCTGTTTAAGTATGCTTTTAATTCTGTGCCCCCCAAGTAAAGAAACACACCCAACATACCGTGACTAGTCCTTTACAACTGCCTCATTAATCTGGATCAGTGAAGGGGTCTATCGCTGAAATATTAGGTCACCTTTGGCAGCAGTTAAAAACACTTTGGATGAAGCAGCATCTCACAGTACAGACTTCTTCAAAATCATACCTGGGGTCATCATGTCATTCAGGTTGGTAAATGAATAGCAGGGTAGGAGGATGAAAACTGAGAAGCGTAGTGTCTGGCCCCCAGCCATCATGACATTAAACTCCACAGAACACAAACTGTGAGCCCACACAGTGAATCAACAGAAAACAGAGCCAGTAATGAAAACAAGAACTAATGTGAGCCCAGAACTTACACTTGTGCTATTTTCCATTTTCCTCTGAAGTCGAAACTAACAGTTGGGGAAAATGTCCTACTCGAGCTGTTCCAGTTTTGGGATGGAGAACAAGTGAACTTAAACATCATACTATATTTTTACATAAACAATCACCTCCGTAGCATGTTCATGAAGAGAAATTGGAGCCTAGCACTTTATCGGAGTCTAGTATGACCAAGTACAGGTGATGCCGCCACTGTTACTGGGTCATAAATAGGCTATTTATTATTGGTAAATAGCCTATTTAGAACAGCATAATAAACTAGACTAGAATTCTGTTATGGCTTATAGTTTTTGTGTATCCCCCTATGATTATGAAAGGCCCCCTATCTGGATACCCCTTTGAAATCTTTCTGTAGTCACCCCTGGAAAGTACTGTATTGTGCAATAAATTTAAATATAGGAAAGGACTTTACTGTTTTAGTACCCAACTCCTTGTACTAAACCAGTATTAGTTTAAAAACACATTTTATAGAACTAATGCTCAAAGGTCTGTTAAGGGTCAACTCTGTTTAACTCGGCTTCACCAGACTTTCATCAGGTCTTCCTCTGCTCTACACATTACAGCCAGGACAGATCTGCCAAATGCCACCTCCTGTGTCATTATTTCAAATCGAAAAGAACTACTGATTGTTCTATTCATCGAGAAAAACACAGTTCTGGCAATAACACCCATTTCTGGCTTTGAAATGTCCACCAAAGTTCAACTTTCCATCACAATGCCTCCCAGTCCATTTCAGAATACCCAACCCTGACCAAACATCTTTGGCAGAGATGACCTACTCTATCTTAATGCTAAAACCAAAGCCCATCTCATATAAAAAAACTAATATTTAGCACAGAATGGATTGTCCAATATTTCTTTAAAATCAAATATGATAAGATGGCAAACACAAAATCTGAATTTTTTTTTAAAACAGGCCTTTAACAAATCTGGGAAAAGAGATTTTGCTGTTTATGCATTAATGTTTTAAATCTTTTTTTTTTAAATGGCAATAAAGGTCACAATAATTTTTTTCTGTAACAGATAATATCGTTCCAAAATATCAGCTTCAGTGAGTGATTTCTTTATTATCATTTTTCACTGCAGTGTTGGACAAACTTAGTTAAAACCATATAATCACTGAGTCAGAAGGATGGTTATCTGTTTATACCTGACAAACATCAGTCTCTCAGGGATGAGGCCCAAAGCCTAACCATCCACTCTCGTATCTCATCATCTTGATAAAGTTCACTGTGCCGCCAGACCGAAGCACAGCATGAGTTTATCTCTGCTCTCACCATCTCAGCACCCAGACTCTCCACACTCTGGCCAGACGTTTAGATACGACTCTGGCAGAATGCCACCCCTAGCATTTCCAGTTGGCATGGCCCGCCAGTTCCTATTTCCACCCAACTCTGTCATGGAAGTTTTCCCATTTAAAAGGCTCCAGCTAATAAATAACTAAACCTATCCCTCCAAATCCCTTCTCCCCTGAGTGAACACCCATACAACAACACTCCCGGGCCATTTTCAAAAGGAAACTGCTGACTAACCAAATTCTTTTCTGTTGTGCCGACCAGACAACCACTGGTGTGATCATCTCCTGCTTCCCGCTCCCTTGGGATGAGATATCATCTCTACGTGCTGGATCTGGGCAAAAAAAAACATGACAAACCCTGATGGAGAGTCCATATTTGAGGTGGATCTTAAAACTATCAGCTAGATTTGGTGGAGAATTTCAGTTTGACCTCATGTAATGGAGAGCTGAGAACTACTTAAAAATGTGCTTTCCCACTTTGCACCTGCACTCAAGTTCAGAAAGCTAACATGACCTTTACTCTCAGTCTTGGAGTTGAAACACTCAGAGGACACATCTGTAGTGTTAACGTTATCTGTCTCTTAAGATAAAGATCTCTGGAACTCTTTGAACTTCACCACGCTCAGAGGACACAGGTAACTAGTAACCTCTAGTACGCCAAATGGTAACCAGCATATGCCTTTAAAACATATGTGCAGAAACAAACAGGACACACACACAGATTCCCACTAAAATAAATTCCTCTGGTTAATGAGAAATTGGCCAGTTAACAGCGCACGGCGTTTACCTTGCAAGATATTGTTACTACAGGTCTTAGAAACTGGTAGGAACAGAAAAGATAGTGAATGACAGAAGACAATTTTTATTTTTAATCCATGAAGAATCGATAAGTAGAGGCTAAGGCACAAAAGAGTTAAGAAAAAGACTGATTCATCGGTATTAACTTAAGTCAAGTTCAAAATGTACAATTTTTGGCTGTGATTGACAAAAGATTTTATCATGAAAAAAAAAGTATTTGGTTGAGCCTAAATCAGTGATCTATGATCATTTTCACCAACAGCTGAGTTTGCAACTAAAGACAGCCTATGATGAATATCAAGCATGTCAATAACTTTCTGGAAAATATGTACAGAGTGACTGCTGCTGCTGGGAATCCTTCCCAACCATGATCACATCCATAGCCGTTTCCTTTTTCCTCATCCTCCTCCTCTTTGTAAGGCGGTATCTTACAGGGCTTTGACTGTTGGGAGACTAGTTGACGGTTCAAAATTGCAGAAAAAAAGCAAGAAAATATGCAATTTTTCTATTTTAGTTTTATCAAAGTCTAAGTGCTTGCAACTCGGCAACAAGTGAGCTGTGAGGCTGACCAGGTTTTAAAAATGGCCTATATTGGGGTGCAAAGCTTGTGAAACTGTAATCTTGGCTGTGCACGTTATTTTGTCTTATACCAGCATTGGCAGCCACCCCAAAGTTTATGATTTAACCTGCTGATGAACACTTTGAAATGAAGAGGCATTTTTGAATCAGTTTTTCAATAATTATTAGTTATCATCAGTTTGTTTGCCTTGGATGTGTTCTGTCAGATGAGAGCTCCTGTGCAGGTGTCAATATACAGCTTGAGCCAGGTTCAAGATGCCCACGACAACTCTGTGACCAGTTTGTGAGAAAGTTTGTCGCACATATGTTTCAAACATGTTTAAAACTCAAGCAACAGAAGTGCACATGTCTGCGACTCACGCAAGTAAATTGAGAACATTCGGGAAAATCTTTCATGAATGAGGTTCGCCAACTAGTCGCAGCCCTATGAGATACCATGTCATTAGTACTTGGTTTTCAGTCACTGTTGGACTAATATCCAGTGCTCAAGGTGGGCTTGTACTCTCTGGCACTTATACATTTTTGTCCTTACAGTACAATCACTTTCTATAGCATACCACCACTTTTCATTAGCCTGCCAGTACTCAGAGTTAGTGTCACCAACTGTAAGCTACAGGCAATTCACAAAAACTGCATCACCCCCAGGACATCAGTTAAAAACAGGACGTCATGACTCAGTTAATACTGGGTCAAATATAGGGGATCAGGTGACGCACGACTCATAAGGAACAATGGTTGGTTAAAAGTTAAGCACAAGGAGCAAATCAAAGGCAGAGCTGGGCAAGGGTCGGGAATCGGATCTCTGGTACTGAGGACTGTAATAGATTTAGTCTATACACAGAGAGGAGGATTGTTGCTGTATGGAAACAGTAACTGTTGGTAATTTAGGCCTTTGCCAAAAAAGATATGATTGTTTAACATGTGAGTGGAGGAACAGATCTGGGTACTTAACCTCTGTGCATTGCTCTCATCTTCTTTTGGGTTGAACAATCCCTCCACTTTGACTGGCAGGAATTAAAACTCCTAATATTTTTGCAAAGAAAACTGCTTCAAACAAAACTACAGCACTATTTTGAAGCTTTTAAGAGCCTAAATATTATGGCCTGTCAGACAAATAATTATTTAATGTCACTGCTGATCAACTATCATCAGAGTTTTATAGAAAAAGTCTAATAAATATGGGTTGAAATTCATCAGATTGGACAAATGTCATTTCAGCTGCTTTATTCGGCTATTTTGGTTGTTGGTCATGAGTGTTAGGAACAGTAAACAAAGTCATTATTATAGAGCATGAACAAATATCCTTTAAGGTACATTATGGTGGGGGAGAGGTGTAGCGGCACTTTTGTCCTCCCACTTCAAGCAGTGTTTTTATGTCCCCTGGATCTTTGTGATGTACAGGATTCTGACATGGCAGGAAATCATACAGTCTGTCATCTATCAAATCTTATGGGTAACAATGAAAATATTATATCAAGCTTGCACAGTATGACACGTATACAAGTTCTTTAGGAATTTTTGAAGTTGTGCAGCTTGTGTCAGAGTTTAGCCAGGATCTTTTGAATATGGATCTATATTGGGAGGGATCTGCAATTGTAGTTGAGTCTCACAGCTGGAAAACTCCTATTTTTTTTTCCAAACAAGCGTTGGCTCCTGCTATTTATATTGTAAACCCATTTCTTTTGGGGCTTGCGGTAAAAATCCTTCAAATCTAAAGATTTGCCTTCTTTATGTTTGAAGCACATGCAGCTAAGCACCTTCGGCCTTACACAGCCTCACATAAGACACGCTATCACTCACGCACTCGTCAACATTCCCATCCTGGTAATATTCCGGGGGACATCCAACGCCTGTCAGAGGAGGCGTGAGAAGAGTCCTTCAGGGAATCTCCACTCGCCCACTCTGCTAATAACCCGACTGGTGCAGCTGCAAGGACAATCTGTGAGAAACATTTTGAAGGCATAGCTAGTATGTAACACAAGTGAAGGCGCTGGACTGAGCTCAAGTTAGAGTTTCACACACAATCCTCTCTTGTGAAAACGTGAGTGATAGCAGGAGTGGAAATGTAGCATTTAAGGCACCTCCTAAACTCACACAACCCATCAGCTCTTGAATACATCAAAGTGTGTGATAAGCAAACACGGAACTGATCCATGTGCCAAGATGTGACTTCCTGAGCAAGAAGAAACAACCCTCACAAGATGAATTCCCAACCTTTATGACCCACCATTCCTCCCTAACCACCGTCCTATCTCATTTGTACTCTACTCTTTACAAACCAACAATATCTGCTTAAACCTGAAATAGCAGCATGTGATAAACAAGCACCCTCCAAGCACTACCAGGCACAAAGGAGGCCTGAGCTGCAGAATCCCTACCCCACCTTTTACGCAACCTGCTGCTATCTGAAGAATAGGTGCAAGAGTATTACCAAGGCTTCGTGAAATCAGCTCTGTTACAACACTTTCAAAATACTAAATTATGTGCATTCATATATAAAAAGATTATTTTAATCCCAAACAACAGGGCAAGGGTGTAAAAAATCCAATACGTTTAGAGTAAGGGAGAATTACAGTTCCTATTTATGGCATAAAATTAACATTCAGATTCTACCAATACAACAACCTGGTTTGCAGACAAGGTGGTGTTGACATGTGCATTGGTTTTTTTCTGATATCTCTTGCCTCGTGTTGCAAGAGTGATTAAAGACGAGAAGAAAACCATCCATCCAAGTGAAATATTCTTGTTGCACAATTTTTTGCAGATACACAAGAGAAAAATTGTGGCAAGGAGACTATAGTCAGTTTCACAAAACTGTTCCACAATATGAACGCAAAGATGAACCCTAATTCGAGGTCCTTCTGGTCAGTCATACATCATAACATGCATTTTATGATGTATGACTGACTTTATGGCAAGAATTAGAAAGGAAGGATAAATCATCTTCCATTCTAAGCAGCTGGCTGTTTGTGCAGGCCATGGAGTTAATCAGTCAATCCCTCACTCACTCAAATTTTATTTGAAAAGCACTTTTTATACAGTAAAGTGTAACAAAAAGTGCTTTACAGGAAGTAAAAACGAGACAAAACAAAAAAACAGCTACAAGCGCAAAAATGAATTACTGAAGTAAGTTGCAAAAGTATTAAACAATGATGAGGAAACAGTATAAAGTGTAAAATTTATATATATGTAAATTGTAAATGCATGAATTCCAATTTATAAAAACACAAACCCAAACTGAGAATAAGTAAATGAATGCACGTTAGAATGAGATAAAGTACATTTGATTTATAGAAAATAAGACACTGAGGTAAAAGATAAACAAAATAAAATAAGATTATAGTAACACAGTGGGAAGTTGAGTATTTACCTCCAATAAAACTAAACAGATAAAGTGGCCATAAGGTTTGCCAAAATTTGTGAAAAATAATTCAGCTAAAAGCCAGACTGAACAAATACGTCTTGAGTTTGCTTTAAAAAAACATCAACATTATCACTACATTCCACCCTCACATTACATATCGACACATCAACTGCTTCAGCTCTGTGACTACCTTTCCTATAGTGACTCAGAGGTTAAACAGTGGTTAGTCAACTTCCCCTCCAAAGGTCCTTTCATAAATCACATCGTGATGACAAGAAGACATTTCAAATCCAGCTAATTTGTGAAATAAGCTTGTGTGAGAGAAATCTTTGCTTGGATTTGTTAGTGAATTAAAACCTCTGATGCCAAACATCGACCTGAGCTCCTGCTGGGCAAAGCGAGGCCCTTCTGCTCCCTGCAGCTCTTTGACATTTCTCCAAAAGTGCAATCTAAAGTGACAGGACAAAGAATAAAAAGGAAGGACCCTCATCATTCAACAGACAAACGCTCTTTAACAATGCCCATGATTGTGCTCTGAAAGTGTTCCATGACTAATACTGTGGGTGCAACAAACATGCCGGGTTTTTTTTTTTCCTGGAAGAAAGGACTAAGAGAGCAGGGAGGAGGCCAGGGAGCCAAAAGTGAAGGAAAAAATCCACATTTTTTTAAACACATGCTTGGAGTGCCTGCCTGGCCATCTTCCCCCAGGACATTCATTTTCTCTCCCACACACAGTCATGCCAAGCAATTTACAATAAGCCTGGTGTCCTACTGGAAATAAATACTGAATATGGCTGTAATTGCTATGCACTTTCTTTAATTTAGTGTATATAAAACAAATTGACAATGCCTTTATTGATATAAATCAACTTTCCTTAAAACCGTAAGGTACTTTTATACTGTACCAAACAGACTGGTTAATAAGACTAAGACGTGTAGACTGACTCAAATGTGTAAAATCATTGGAGTTCTCCTTTATCTTATATTTCTGGAAAAAAAGAAACACTACGCATTTTGTCTAATCACCTTCAGTTTTGATCAGAGCATGCATTCTCCGTGCAATTGTCTTAAGCTTTTACAAAATCACATAATTTATTTCCAGTAGAGTTGGACTTGTTTTAATATTTTTATTTATACTTGAGTTTGCAAAATTAAACTGCAGCTATTTTTTTTTCCAGAACATCTTAAAGACAAAACCAAAAGTAGATAGTTTTGTAGATAGTTCCAAGAGTGTAAATAACATGTTTGAACATGTAGATTTAGGCTTACATGAATAAATCTGAACTCTGACCACTTTTTCTGTTC
Source organism: Kryptolebias marmoratus (assembly GCF_001649575.2). Lineage (NCBI taxonomy): Eukaryota > Metazoa > Chordata > Actinopteri > Cyprinodontiformes > Rivulidae > Kryptolebias > Kryptolebias marmoratus. Next base: position 6,939,889 of record NC_051437.1, on the reverse strand, counting down.
GCTCCAAAGTTTAATCTTTATCCTTCCTTGCAAATTAAACCCTGGGTTTTTTTTGTTTTTGTTTTTTTTCTGGGGGTGATCTAGTCAGCACTAGTAAGAAATTGTTTTATTAATGGTCTCCATAATGCTACACAACAATTGAACTTTTTGGCCTAAATTCAAAGCACTACAGAAAACTAACACTGCACATCACCCTGAACACACCATCCCCGCTGTGAAACATAATGGCGGCAGCATCATGCTGTGGGGATACTATTCTTTGGCAGGGACAGGGAAGCTGGTCAGAGTTGATGGGAAGATGGATGGAGCTAAATACGGGACAACCCTGGAAGAAAACCTGTTACAGGCTGAAGACTTGAGACTGGGGTGGAGGTTCACCTTCCAGCAGGACAACAACCCAAAACATCTACTCATATCTACAACGGAATGGGTCAGACCAAAGTATATTTATGGGTTACGACGAGCCAGTCAAACTCCAGGCCCTAATTCAAAAGAAAATCTGTTGCATGACTCTATCTATGCTCTCTATCCAGTCTGACTGAGCTTGAGCTGCTTTGCTGAAGAAAGGGCAAAGGTTTCAGGCTCTAGACGTGCAATGCTGGTAGAGGCACACCCAAAAAGACCTACAGCTGGAATTGCAGCAAAAGAGGGTTCTACAAAGTGTTGACCACTTTGGGACCGAATACAAACGTTCCGATTTTTATTTGTAAAACAAATTAGGAAACTATGTGCCACTTTCTTTCCCCTTCACAATTACGCACTGCTTTGTGTGCTTTGTCATATAAAATCTCAGTAAAATACTTTGAAGTTTGTGGTTGTAAAAATGTGGAAAAGGTCAAGGGGTATAAATACATTTTCAAGCCATTATATTTGCTGATTTAAACTAACTGGGGACCTTTTTAGACCATGGTGTATTAAAACTAAAACCATAGCACTCCAAATCACCTTTGACATTGTGACTGTATCCCACCTTGATGAGGTCTTTTTGCTGCATGTGAAGTATGTGGCAATTAAATAGTGCCTCCAGCTAGTTAGCATCTACCCCACAACCTCGCACACTCATCTGCCTTTATACCAACACTCACCGTTGAGTGATACGTGTCAAAATGAGCACCAAGCCTGCACAAACTTGTATACACGGTGCAACTAGCAGGGTGAAAGAGCCTGTATACAGACCAGCACTAAAATGCATATATACCTTTACTTTTTGTGTTCTGCTGAAATAAAAACACGAGGTTCAAACAAACCCAGGATTTTGTTTCAGGTGGCTTTGGTGTATGGCACGACTAGTAACTGGATAATGAGATGAAGAGTAAAGTGAGAATTTCAGCACATATCTGTATGTCTGTGACTGTTCGGAATGACTCTACTCTTCATTTGACGTCTTACTTTAGGTCAAAATTTAAACTGCAAAGAATGCATATTTGCTTTTGGTTAATTGGCGTTCAGGCCGAGCGCAAACAGAGTAACTTTGAAACAGGAGTTGAGTCACCATCATGTATTTCAGGCCAAAGGTCACAAGCTGGCGACGCAGAGACCAGACAGAGTGCAGAGATCGTAGGCCGGCCGTGAAACAAGACACCTCAGCCTGATCCTCAGCACAACATTATCTCTGATGGCTTTTTTCAGCAAAATAACAAGAATCCCATGGAGTCTAACGAGCAACAGAGTCATTGAGTTCCTCTGTATGCAAGTTATGCTGGCAAAGGAATGTGAAAGAAACAAGAAACAGATGACTTCATAATAAATGATCAAAACTACCATTTAAGTTTCAATATTCTGAAGCCAATCAACCTTTATGCAAATCCACAGGCAGCTGAAAGTGTTTCAACAAGTCACCCAGAAGGTTTTTTTTTAAAACAGGTGGTATAACATGACCATGTTCTGCCCAAACCTCTCTAAGTGTGAATGCCAGTTACCAGCCACAAATACACCATCTTTCAATTATCACCCCCAACAGGGGCCCCAACAACAAACTCTGCATTTACGGACCACCTAGAATCTGAGCCACAGCGCTTCCATTACAGAAACCTGAAGGCCCCCACCATCAGTGAACAAAAGCCCACACAGATCCCATTGACAGACGATCGGGCTACTTTGAGTCAGGAATGAAGCTATTCTTTTTCTCTTTCAACACTGAATCGGACAGTTAATATGGACCATACAGGACCACGCTACACAAATCAGAAATGAAAGTCCTGCTTCAACTGTACTTTTTCCTCTGGGGAAAAGCCGAAAGTGTTGGCGAGCTTGTATATTATTTTGTCATTTTTGCACAAAATCTTTGGCATCAACTGGTAGCAGTTTCTGAAGATATCCACAACTCCTCAGCGCATAGATACATGGTGGTAAGTCCTGATTTTGGGATATCCTGTAGTGTTAAAGTTGTAAACTTTGATGTTGAAGTCCCTCAGTAGTCTTTGATTAGACAGTGTCTGTATAGCTGGAGCACATTTCTTGTGTATTTATTTAATTTAAAATTAAAAAAGGAACCAATCTGCCACGTTCAAATATTGATTCCGAGACACCAAAAAACTACAAGTAAACAAGAAAAATGTGTCAACAATGCAAGACCGACTATTCAAAGACAGAGTTTACAACATTGATATATTCAAGAAACAGTACTTACCATTGTGTATCTATGTGCTGATGAGTCATGAGTATCTTCAAGGATCGCTACCAGTTGTCATGAAAATATTTTGAGGCAATAATTATGAAGGAATAAACAGAAGCACTAACAGTCGCTGTTTAAAAGCTGGTGGACGCTGGTGGCCAATTTGGACGACTGCTTTGTGTAAAGCGGCCTTGGTTGGCAGACGCGCTTAAGAACTGTCTGATTCGTCTGTTTAGGTTTATTTAACAAAGGATCAGCATTTTAAGCAAAGTACTTTCCAAATTTGTCAGTGATTATTTGATTTTTCTTTGAATTTTTAAATATTCCTTCTTTCAAAATAAACTATGATGGCAGAAACAGACACTGACACAAAGTCCTTCATTTCTTTCTTTTTTTTCCTGAGGTGTGGTGGGCAGTAAGTGTGTCAAAAAACAGCCTGGAAAACACTATAAGGAAACAGTTTGGCATGTCACACCAAGGTGCAGGTAGGATTTTTTTGTTTGGTTTGTTTGAAGACGGTCGCATTATTTCTTTAAATTCGCCCATTTTACCCACACTTTGAATGTTTAAAAAAAAAAAAATCACTGCTTATCCCTATTATTTAGTTGGGTTGTTCTTATGATCACACAATTCCCAAAGGTTTAAACGTTATTAGAATACCTAAAAGTCAAGTGCAACAGCAAGATTCCAAACAATTTCTTTTTCACCTGAACTAAATGTCACCTCAAACATAAACACTGTAAGAGCAATTTGGTCTGTAAATAATGTGTGTGTGTGCTTCCAGAAACAGAAATGTTGACCTGCCGGGAGGAGGGGTGGGGAGATGGGGTCCAGTTCCCCCCCAGACGACAGCTGAAGGGTGAGGTTCTGAGACGAGTGGCAAGAGCTGCTCCGGCCCGGCCAGCCCTCGCCTGTTTATTTATACCAGAAATAGTCCCCGTTAAAGCGCGGCTGTATCACTTAGGAGGTCTGCTTTTCTTCCCACTGGAGAAGCCAGAACGATCAGGAATCTGACAAGCCCCAACATTTATCTAATACTGAAAAACAGAAACACCTCAAGAGAGAGATAAGCTTGAAATTCGGGCGTGGAAAAAACCAAACCCAAAGAGAAGACTGACAATCGGCAACCATGCCATTCTTAGAACAAGTGTACTAAGATTGGGCACGAGAACAAATCCATCCAGCAAATGTTTATGTATTCCACTGGCTACACTTGCTATTTTTATTTTGGAACTGATGGTGAAGTTAGGTGCATAGTCAAGTTTCATCTTCTAGTGACCAGTGTTCTACAAATAAATAAAAACAAATAAAAATCTCAATTCTAACATAAATGCAACATTATTTCTAACTTATGGTGATTTGCATGCATGTGTCTTTTCTGGACAGCTGCTCATGTTGCGTTCACATGCTCACCTTATTTACTTTAAAATATCCAGGCACCATATTTATTCACTTTCAACACAACTGATTCATCTATGGGCCAAAAATCAGCTGAGGAGGAAATATAACGCAAGGGGGAAAAAAAATGAAAAGCAGTGCGGAAAATCACAGTGACAATGGAGCCATTTATGCCAAAAATAAAAAGAGCATTCTCCCCATGTGCAACTTTTACTGATGACTATGCACAGAGTTGTTATCTGAAGGCAGCGTTTTAGCTTGGCTGCAGGCTTGCAACATCACAGGAAAATATGCATTTTTAAAGTTGTAAAGAACAATAAAGAAGCACCATGCACTGCATGACACCAAAAGCATACGACTGACCCAGAATTAGGCTTAAATTCCTCACAAGAAACTATTAATGACGGTTTAGTCTGGCTGAAGGAATGCAATCAACAGTACTGTCTGGAAATACTTCTGCATCCATGTCACAAGTTTCTTCTCAGAGTTTTAAACACTAACAAGTTTGTGTTCATCTCTTAGTTCTCAACCTTGTTGACAGGGTAGTGTTGTCAACTAAACACTCAAATAGCACAGATGCTCTTTATTAGAATTTTCATTCATGTTTTTTATTATTACTCATTAAACTGTATGGTTCATTTTCTCTAAATTATCCCACTTAAGAAGACTAAAATTTAAAAAAAAAATCATAAAATTGAACATTTCAGACAGCTTTTTTTTTTTTCTTTTTTGCTCGACTGCAACAATTTTTTTCCCCCATTCATTATGTTGTACTGTTGAAAAATAAACGAGAATTGTTCGAGAGCCTGCATCTCAGTTCACGTGGAGAAAAACTGTGATCCACATTTTTACCGAGAACCGTGCAGACATTCTCCACGGTGCACGTGAACAGCACTGTGGTCAGCTCCGGCTGTTGTTAATGTGCCTCATAGATAAAGTTAATTTGATTACATGAATACTATTATGAAATTTCAAACGGATCCAGAAAAGAGTTGTTGCTGAAATTGTATGAAAGGTGACGGGCGATATGCATTCCTTCAAGGAACACTAGACTTTTAATTTGTTTAAAGTAATTATCTTTCTAGAGTGCTTCTAAATTTGCAATGATGTTGAAAGCCGGTTTATATAATTGGGAACTGCTTAAATTGTTTGAGTGCTCAATAAGACATTTGCTGCTGTGTGACATAACAGTAGATGGTTTTTTTCTGTCTATCTATCTGTCCTCAAATATCTTTATGTTATAAAATTATGTGTGTTGATTTAAAGGTCTGTTGCCTGGCTAAGCCGTAGAAAGGAAGTAGCAGCAGCTGTTTGATAGCTTTGAGATTAAGCTCTGGTTTCTCCACTCACTGATGGCAACAGATTTATTCTCCTCTCTTCCTCTCGCACTTATTCTTACCTCAGGACCAACTAATCTGACGCCACCTGTTGACTTGGCCCCGCTCGCGCTGTCCCTCCATAATCACAGGCCAGAGCCAGCTCAGTCCATCAACTCCCCCAGTGCATCATACTCGATTAGCCACAGCGAGTGGAAAAAGTCAGCTAAGAATACTCAAAATGTGCAGCACATGCAACCCCGTCTGAAACAAACTGGAGGGGAGCGACCCCGCAAATCTCCACACGGAGATAGAAAAATGAAACATCTGTTTTCGAACAGTAATAGATGCTTGACTTTGTGAGAACAGAATGGCCTGTGGGTCTTTTGGCCGGGGAAAAATGTCCGCCTGGTGTCCTGGCCGTAGGGAGTAATTTCATGATGGTAAAGCTGCTTTCCGCCCTGTTCCCAGGGTCATGCTATCTCATAATTGACTGGGGTTTGAAGGGCAGAGTAGCGAAGTTTCCTGTGGAAGCTCCAACATCTTGAGCCTCCCAAACCACGAGTTTTGATCTGCTTTGCGCTTAAAAAAAAAAAAACCTCAAGATGCACTTTAAGCTAAGAACATGACAACGAAACCTGCTGTTATCTGAAGCACTTTGTTTGGCAGCACCTGCACATCAAAGTCCCCCCCTTTTTTTTCCCCCAACTTATTATTTTTCTTCCAGTAAATGTCTACAAGCCTGTTCAAGGTTTAAAATAAATAAATAAACATGTACACTTAAGTATTGGGCTGAGAAAACAAAAATATTTTTTTCCCAGCCATTTATTCCAATAATATAAACATAATAGGGCGGTAGCATAAAAGACAGCTGTGCTCTCCAGATGTTCGGTGCTGCAGAGCAAACACTGTAATCTGTTGTTGACAGAATCATCAAAAGGAAAGAAAAAAGGTATTCAGAGGTCATTCTCCCTTATTAAAAGATTCAGTCTGTGCTCCTTAAATAGGGAAAACGTGAGGTCATTTAAAAAGTCTCAGGCTCCATTTACATTACTTTGGATTTGTTTTTCTTCAGTTTTACCTTTCTTCTCTGTCCAAAAATTCAAACAAAAACACTGAAATAGCCACACTATGCCACTAGGTGGTGATAACGACCATATTAATGACATTAAAATACATTTGAACCTTTGCAGCTTATTTTACATGAACATTGATCTATATGTTTTAATTACTAAAAAAGAGTGCACAATATCATACACCAAAAAACCCTTTTAATCACAGGCTGTTGATGAAGAGTTAGCATAAATGCTAACTTAACATTGGAAAAAAAAGGCCATAAAAAAAGCTAACACAATTAGCATCCTGTTTATCACTGGATATTTACGTACAATCCGTAGAAGTCATTCCTAAAGGCAATCGTGTTATGTTTATTTCCTCTATTGTTTACAAACTGACTTGATTACTAACAAAGTTTATCTCTCTTTACTGGAAGAAAAGTTTGCCGGCTGGAGGAGGTGTCCCATTAAATCAGAGACCAACGGTCGAACTGATGATGGCTGGAGTTAAACCAAATTACCTGTTTGTGCTTTTATTTTCTACACAGATTAGGCAGTATTGTTTTGTTTTTAAAAGATAATACAGTGATGATAGATATATTGCAGCCAATAATTCTGCGACTCAAAATTTTTCTCCCTCCAAATTGGGGCATGGCGTAAAAACTAATGATTTAATGCAGAAGTGACACTGATGTAGAAGTTTGAAATAAGCATTTGCATAAAATGCTACAAAACCACTGAGACTGGAGCTATCCGAACTGATAACGCTCTGAGTTAGTTTTACTCCAGGTAAAATTTTAACTACTGACAACACCTCCACAGTACACTACCTTCAAAACTCTCTTCAACTGTACAAATAGACTGATTAAGAAAACAATCAATTTCATGTGTTATAATGCATTATATTTCATGCTATGAAGCATCATTTCTGTACTGGAAGAGTCGATCACCTGATCTTAAACTGATGAAGGAAACAAAGCAGGGAGCACTGCTTCTGTACATGGGTTTTGTTCAATTACATTTGAGCTACTTTCGAGAAAACAAGCATTGTGCATGACAAAACAAAGTAGTTCCCAAGCTCTCCCTAAAATATGTATGTAAATACCCCTAAACGAACTCTACAAGCTTGTAGAAATGAATGAAACATAGTAAAACTTGTACAAATGTATGTCAAAAACCTCAAGCGAACAAGTTCCCATGTGTTCAGACAGGAGATCTTAAAGGAGAACAGAGGTGGCATTCCAGGGGGAGATAAAAATACCTCTGAAGCTGCGTGGCTGCAGGTGTTATTACACCCCCCTCAGAGGCCCTGCAGCCAGATTAGATGCAGGACAGAACAGAGACTAAAGTTCTGCGAGGAGATGTCTCCAAACCCCTTTAAAAGTTTCTGAATGGTCATGTCTGCTAATGTTTTAGGAGGCAAACTGCATCAAAAACTGAACTCTGTGCAGAGGCTACTCATTACCTACACTGTTTAGCAATCTTTGCACAGATCTTGCTGTTGCAGTAGTGTTCAAGACGTTCACAGTCAAGCGTAATAGTCTTGAAAGACGCTTCTGTGCAAAAGCTGGCCCTATGTAAAACTTTGACTCGAGCATTTATCAGCTCTGTTGGAGGAGCTGAGTACAGTCTGCTGCAGTGGGTTGGCAACCACCCCTCACCTCCCTCATTTGAGGTGAGGCCTGGCCAAGAAGCAATAAACACTGAAGAAAGCTGTGTTTGAGAGAGCAATGAGAGCAGTGTACGGCACCTCAGTGTGTGAGGTACACCTACATCTGTAAAGCCCATGAAAACTGACAGGATCTGCTGAAACTGATGTGCTCCTGATACGAATGGTGAGATTTAGTAGGACATATTATGTAAGAAGATGGTTTTCTGTTTCTATCTCATTTCACTTTGCTCAAACGTAATCTAGAGCAGATTTATTCAGCCTGTTTGTTTTGACAGTGCAGAGTTTTTAATGACCAAAAATAGCCATGGAAGTTTTCGAAGCAAATCCACCCACAGACACCCTCGAAGAGATGTGACCTTAAGCTTCAGCTTAACAAGGGACTTTTCCTGCTGCTCGTCTTCTAAGTTTGGTGAAGGAAGTCATTTATTTTGCCCAATCCGAGGATCAAGGTGAATTTTAACCACCTTCAAAAAAGGTGGTTAACTAAAGAACAAAAAGCCAGTAGGCTTTAGTTTGTCAGCAATACCCTAAAGCAAGCGAAACGAGAACATTCCTGACACCAATTATCAAGAAAAGGGATCAGGTACCCACTTTGTCAGCGTGAAATACCTTCACTCTGATTGGCTCCCTGCTTTCTTCTTTCACAGCTTTAAACTCATGATTCCGACTCCTTCTGTCACCCCTTCACAATAGATCAAGGGACAGGACGATTGCAACAAAGTGGATTACCTTCTCGAGGCTGCTTCAAGGAGAAGTATCCGGGGAATCTGAATGACGTGAATGCCGGATTTCTCCAGGTGTAAAGCACTTTTGTTTTGGTCAGTCATGAACCTCAAACACTGAAACTAGATTAGTTTGCTTGTATGACCAAGGGTACAAGTGCTCCCTTTTTATTTTTCTGTATTTTATAACTTCTATAGTTACATTTTTATTTATTCTAGCTTGGCAGGACAGAAGCAGTCCTCTTTTAACTATGAAAATTCACAAGACAAATCTCCTGGTAAAGGAAAATGTTCCCTTTGGGTAAGGGGAAGAGTTTAAGTATGTGGGAGTGTTGGTTACAAGTGATGGTAGGATGGAGCAGGAGGTTGATTGAAGGATCAGGGCCTCCTCTGCAGTAAGAGCACAAGGCGATGCTGTTGGTTTACTGGTCTGTCTATGTTCTAACCCTCACATATGGCCATGAGGGATAGATCATGATATGAAGAATAAGATGTAAGAGGCTGAAATGAGCTTCTGGGTGGCCGAGCAGCCTAGTTGATAGAATTAGGAGTTCCGTCAACTGGGTGGGGGTGCTTCAAGTGGAGCCGCTGCTGCTCCTCATCAAAAAGAGTCAGCTGAGAGGTGGTTCGGACATCTGATTAGGATGCCTCATAGGCACCTCCCTCTGGAGGGTTTTTTGATCATTTCCCACTGAGAGGAGACACTGGAGCAGATCCAGAACCCACTGAAGGACCTGGGACCCCTTGGGATTCTCCAGGAGGACCTGGACAGTGTCGCTATGGAGAGCGAAGTCTAATTTTCGGTCATGAACACGTTGCCTCTGAGACCCGTCCACAGCGAGGCAGAAAAAGTTTTCAAAAGGCTTTTATCAGGTTTCTTATACTCCTTATAAAGTTCCTTATACTCCAGACATTTGCTGGATTTTTGCAAGAAATAGTACAATTTCAGCAAGAATAAAAACATACTGATCACGTTTAGGAGCAGACTCTGGACAGACAAGCAGAGTGCAGGATGAAGATATAGGTATGAATAAGTGCTGAGGGAAAAGCTGTTGGATGAGAGATAAACAGCTGCTCCCTCGTTCCTTTTATCCAAGGTCAACAAGGACCCGAACAAAAGCTTCTTGAGACCACTGAGCCTTCTGGCGTCATTTACAGCATCAGAAACCTGACATCTACTAGATGATCTGTTCATACAATAATAGGCATTTCTTATTTCTTGTTTTAGCTTTCTGTTTATATTTAAATCTATATCAACAGTAGTGTGGTGGATTTAATTCAGTATCCTGTTTTTGCCTTTAATGGTTTTTCCAATCTCAGACTTCTTACCCTGTTTAACCAGAGAAAAAAAATGTATGACTCACGCTCTAAAGCTATGACATTCTGTATTTGGTTACTGACTGTATCAACAATATGACCTTCAGTATTCATTGACAATGACTGGGAATCTTCCTGTCTAGACTGTTTCCCTGCAGGGATCTTTCACCAGTCCATCACACAAACTGAACAGCAGGTGACAGCTATCATGAATCACAACCTGATTAAGAAAAAAAGTAGCAATAATTATCTCTTTTGAAAAACTGATTCAGACGTATAGCTCATAAATTTTAAGCACATCTGGTTTTATTGCACCTTAGCAGTGGTTACACAATCCCAGATCAGACAACAGGTAAGTTTAAAAGATATAAAAAAAGAGCAGTAAGAGTGATGAAAGAGAATTTTAAAAAAGGCCTGACAGCCATCTCTTCTCCCTGATGAATGTGGGGGAAGGAATTCCCCCAGACAGAACCACGCCTGCTGGATCTTACGCTTAGAGCGCCAGATAAAATCCCTAAGCTAAATTAAACACTTCCTTTACTCCACTTACCCTTCCTCCACCAGATAGTCCCAAAAATAAAACAGCCTGCGTGTTCAGAGCGGAACAATATCTTAAGGCAAACACAGCACTGAATAAAGACAAAGAAAAGTTGACTTTATGTCAGCCAACATCATTGTCCCTTTATCCAGGATGAATATCTTAGGATTTAAACAGGATGTACGTATAAATCAATGTTCAAGATCTTTCCTGAACATGAAAGAATAAAAGACTGTGGTAAAACTGTTTATGTTAGGAAGGACACTATAGTGCTGTAATGTGTACAGATTGAGCTGGAAATACTTTCAGCTAATGTACACACCTTTAATGCAAAAAGGAGATTGCACAGAATTTGCTAAACATTATTCATTATTGTTCAACCCAGAGCTTCCATCAAGAAAAAAAACTTTGTTTCTCTGCTTTAAAGTAGCATGTTGGTGCTAGAGTGGGAGGCAAAAACTTCCATGTGTGCAGCAGGTTCACGTCACTCAAATTCAGCCTTAAGGTGACACATTTGGCTTTTCACAAACCACAACAAAACATTGATGAACATCTGACAGACTTTATGTCTGGAAGCATCCATCTTTCAACAGCTGACAGACAAACTTCACCTGTCCCCATAATTCAGCAGCAGGCTTTAATCTGTCCGTGCTCACATCTACAAAGACACCTGTTCCCCCCCCCACACACACCCACCCACCCCCAGTTTACGCAATAACATACGAAAGCAGCGGAGCTAAACTGCCTATTCATTGGAAGCAGATGGAGGGGCTCCATTTCCTACTATAATAAGAGGTAATTACAGGAAAGAGGAGCTGTGCATCTGTGTGAAAATACATTGAGGTGTGGTAGTTGATCAGTGAAGCGGACGCCTCAGGTATTCAAAACTATCTCTGGGTTCCTTTGCAGATGACTCAGCAGTGCAAGGCCAGCATGAGCTCAATGACCTTTCAAGATAAAAAAGGGAAGAAAGACAATTAAGAGTTAGCTTTCCCCAGAGAGGTCCCAACCTTCTGACTGAACCTGTGACAGTTTAGTACAAACTCCTGCTGTTTCTGACAATGAACAACGGCAGTGGAACATTCTCCAAAGGAAATAAAAAGGGCAATCATTTACTCTCATTTTACTAAACAACCATTAAACTATTAAAGTCAACAATCAAGTTAAGCGCCAGTTATTTGTCCAGAAGGATTCTAGGCATTCACAGCAATAAGAGGAATGATTGACCTGCCCTGCTTTGGAAAACAAAACAATACAATCCTGTATATTTGGGAAATGTTAAAACAGATTGTTGTTCATGATTTTTGCTGTTAAATGGATATTTTGGAGAGGATTTCTGTAGAAAAACTGCGAATAATTAATATCCTAACAGAGTGTAAATTTGACAGGATTGATGAAGCTGGCGGCTGGACCAAAAGTGACCTGCTGTTGTCTTAAAACAACTTTAATATCAAACCTTTCTTAATGAAAACCATTTTATAAACCTTTTCGCCACCATTGGTTTTGCATTACACAGTTATTTACATAGAATTCTGAGTTCATTTGGAGGAGCAAATAGCAGCTAGGCGTAGCACCTCTGGAAGGAACTTTGTAATATTTTCACCATAACAATTATGTGCAAAACATCAGGTAAGACATTAACTATTTATAACTTTCCCACATAACCCCACCTCAAAAGATCTGAACCAATCCCTTGATGCAGAAGGCCCAAACCTGTTGCATACAAGTACACAGTGGATTCAGGTTTATTATTATTATATTTAGAAACTATCCCCATTTTTATGCTGGTCGTACCATTTATTTTGTTGTATGTATCCGACAATCCTTAAAGGCCAGTCCGTGAAAATATTGTCGGACATTAAACCAGTCCGTGGCGCAAAAAAGGTTATGGATCGCTGCTTTAATGCGTGACTTCATTTTCATTTTTTCAGAAACAGAACAATGACTCATGTTTGTCGTTCCACAATTCAGCAGGAAAAAAAATTCTTGCAACACATTTTAAAGCGCCTACTTCCATGAAGAAAATTTCCACTAAGCATAAATGTTATAAGTCACAGAAGGAGTGCTGTGCCATAGTTCATACAACATTTTTTTATTATTATTATTTTGGGGCGTTTAACCAGAAGTTTCACCTTTGGGATGTAGCAACCCAGAACTGATTGAACCCTCATCTCAGCTAGTCAGGCCAAAAGAAATAAGAAGCACCCCCCCCAAACTTTGCTCTTGTTATTATTATCTCATTCAACTTTTGTTTTCTCCTATTCAAGCACTGGAAAAAGCTTTGATGAAACACCAGTCGGAGGCAATCATTGAGCCCACAGGCAAGACTGATGTGTGTGCCAGAGGATCTGAGCACAGTCTGATGTTTGTGCCAAACTGTATGCCCAATACGCCCCCAGCTCCACCTCTTCAACCCACGAGTGGGTCATAATAAAGCCTCTGCAGGTGGCGTCGAGTAGAGCCTTCATCATCCAGCTGAAGGAGCATCCTCTGTGGGTTCACCGTCCAAACACAGTAAATCATACATGCCCTCAATTCAAGGGAGGAACCATTTAATTACCCCCTGCTAAGCAATAATTGCCTCACTTAGCCGGAGGTGCTGCCCCGTATGAAGTCACACAGAACAGTGGGGTCTTGAAGGTTCTTCATGATTATGGACAAAACATCAAGAGTCGAAAGATTTCTCATTTAGATTATAAAAATCGAAAAATTTACCTCGTGTTGATATAAAGAGATCAAGAGTAGAAATCTACAATGGATCAAAAAGTGTGAGGTCAAATTATCTGAATTGATTTTTAAAAAGCAGCTGCAAAAGATTACCGGGACAAAATACTGTTGCCTTCATACGACACAATAACCAATACATTGGAACAAAATAGACATTTATATCATCTGTTGCCAAAAGGTGAAGGTAGACAATAATGTGTGTGTGTGTGTGTTTCTGTTACTAAAATATCAGTCAATTTTACCTAATTTTGACCTAAAGATTGGTGTGGTAGTGGCTGAGACCAATCCCCAACACACATTCTGAGTACTTTCATCTTATACAAGATCTTTAGCTAAATTCTTGCCGTTAACTTCTGGAGTCAGTCCAATTCAAGATGGCCACCACAGTCAACTTATCTTAGAAACGACAAAAATGTTGGTCTTTTTTGTCTTTCTGCTTCTTCCTTGTCAGCGGTCTCCACAGCAAACCATCTGCATCCAAGTTCAATTTTCATCACCACCTTGCTGGTTAACAGCACCGGACACAATCGTTAACCCCGACTGAGCTGGTAAAGCTGTCGTACGATCAGGTAAATCAGTCGTAGATTTGCATGTTTTATGCCGAATGACCTTCCTGGCACAACCCTTACCATTTATTCGATATTGGGACTGGTACCAGAAGGCTGTAATTGGCTGTAAATAAATGGTACCATTGGCTCTAATTCCATCCATTTTACAGATATTTTGCTAAAATTTAGTGTAGTTGTAGCTGGAAGTCCTTCACAACACATACTCTGAGCGTGACATCTCACGATACGCGTGTTATTTTCAATGTTTGACCCAAACGCATTCCTTCAAGAAATGTTAGGCTTTAATATATTTTTGAAATAATACAAACATCTAATAAAAATGTCTGCCAAGTTTCCGTTTAATACTGCTGTGTCAGAAATCAACTTTCGATTTAAGGTGAAAATATATTATTTTTCAACAGATATCTAAAGGATTCTATATCTACCATTCTCAGATTACAATGGCAACATTGAAGAGTGCAAGCAGAAGTTTCTTTGACTAACTATTTAGATGACTTTTTATTCCATGGAAGGAGCAGATGTTTGGGTGGAGAGAAAATTACACACAACCTCTTTGGCCTAAAACCACAGAAATTCCCTTTGCCTTGCCGGCTGCCTTACAAGCCCAAACCTCAGCCTGATCGGGCCTGCCAGGTACTTCCAAACCTCTGGGCACATTAGACGTCAAATTACATTAGTCACCAAAGCGGAGAAGACATTTTTCTGTTCCTTTCTACTTAGTTAGCAACAAAATTCACAAACCAAGAGGAAGTTTGACATTTTTCACTCAGCTTTTTTCAGACAGTGATCGGGAAAAGCTTCAAAATAGTGTATTTGAGAATAATCAGTGAGCTCTGTGGTAATGGTTCCCAGCAGGAAGGTACAATTTTAATCAAATGAAATGAACAATCACAGACACGGTCCACATTCCTTTATCAATAGCTTGATTTTCACACCTGATTTTTTTTTTTCCCACACTAAGGTAACTGATGTGCCTTTTCTAGTTCCAGATAATTCTTTACGAAAAAATACACACCTCTTAATAAAGTCAATTGAGGCCATTCTGAAGAAATATATCTAGTTGTTTTGAAGCTCCTTTGCACCAAACCAACATCAAGAACCAGTGACGACGGCCAGGTACTGTTGTGTTGGGTCTTATGATTTCTGCAGTTCGGACAATTAAAATAGAATTTACTGTAAACTGCAGTGTTGTGGAAGTTGTTAATAGGTGGATGTGACCGAACCGAAGGCTGCATTTCAGAAAAAGACAGATGCACATAGAAAAAGACCAAGTAACAGCCATTCGTGCTTTCATCTTAAATGAGGCCGAGTGTTAGAAACCATTTTCAGATTTGGGTCCATTGCCTGTTTCATATTTTTGTTTTTTTAAAAAAAGCGTTGATGTGGTCAAGATGAAGATTTGCAGTGAATATAATCTTATTACCACAAGTCATACCTATCAAAACACCCGGTTTCTTTGATGAAAGACTTCACCCAAGTGCTACTGCTAACTCTGCTAGCCGGAGATATCTGTGTTGAATCATTAGCACCAGTTTCATGGATTAGTGTTGCTGCACTAGAACGGCAACAACAATGGCTGTAAATTCCACTTCATAATCCTTTCTAAAATAAACTATGATGGAAGTACCAAAATCTTTCTTTTTTTATTATTATTTCTTGTTGTGGTTTTGAATTTATTTACTGTTTGGTAGATGTTGTTTTGAACAGAACGCTGTCTAGAAAAGCAATAAGGTGGTTGGGAAACAAGTTGGCATGTTACATCCACCTCATGGTAGTGTGAGCAGATACCAGTGGGGGGAGAAAAAAAAAACATTCACTCCAACTACCTTCAATTAATTTACTTTAATTAGAAGCACTCAGAGAGCACCAACCTCCACCAAGGCCATTGGGTCAGAAAAAAAATTAATTGTAGGACCGTGATCTGGATCACCACTAAAATTTCATTACTTGTTTTTTTGTAAGAACTCCAACATTTACTGGAAATTTCATCAAAATCTGTTCATTAGTTTTAAATAATCTTGCTAACAGACAGACGGATTAACGCTCCTGAAACCATAACCTCCATGGAAGAGGTAATGACTATCCGAATATTAGGAAAAAAAATACCTATCCTGTCCATAGTACGTGCAAAACTAGTTGATCCTGGTGTAGTAACTACAGCATTTTGGGTCATTTTCAGCGAGTTTGTGTGAATGAAAGCATTTCTAGAGAAGGTGCCAAGCTTAAAAAGGTATATTTTTTAGAAACAACAACAACAAAAAAGGATTGTTTTGAACAAAAAACTGCACTTCCTTGTCCTGTTGTACGGAAGCCAGCAGTATCGGGTTTACAGAATCTACCTTGTTGTCTTTTTAGGACTAGAGTCTGCACACTGGTGATGTGGGTGTTTAAATTCTGCCTACTCCCCCGCATACAATCATGGTGAAGCATGAGCTTTCTTTTAAACATGGAATAACTCAATACTAGAGATAGGCAGTGATTTTCAAATATTAAAAGTTTAAAAAGGGGCAAATTTGAAGAATTAAAGTGACAGTCTTTGCGAACGGGTTCAAATGTTAGAAGAAAAATGTAATAATTACCAGTGTTTTTACTTAAAATGCACATCTTTAATAATTGTAGCTAAATTATTTAGAAACATTTACATCTGATACAGAAGCGAGACAAGAATTACCTGAATCAAAAAAAACGACCTGAGGTTTGAAGGGGCAGGACTTAAAACTTTTACTGTGACCATCCTATAAGGGCGTTGTACCCACTCCGGTTTCAACTTCCAGTTTGTCGACATCTTTGCTCTCGACAGATTCACTGAAGCAGATGCTGCTTATAGAGAAAGCACAAACCAGTCTGCTTGTCTTTTAGGCAAAGCATTACAAATTGTCATTATTTTAGAAGCTTAATGTGTAATTGGAATACAAGACAAACAACTAGTCATGCTCTCACTCACACTTAGTGACTATTTAGAGTCAACAATTAGCCGAACATGCATGGTTTAGGTCTGTAGGAGGAAACAGGGTTACCTGAAGAATGCACAAGGAAAACAAGAAAACTGTTCACAAAAAGGCCACAGCTGAGTTTTGAACTTGCAACCTCCTTGATGTGAGGCAACAGTTCTAACCACTACAATGACATACTGCCTGCGTTACAATTTAAAAATGTAAATTTGTGACATGTTTTCACTGTTTTGTGCAACTATATCAAATCTACCAATGACAGACCTTTGAACAACCACACTGGATAGTCATCTGCTTTTTGTCCCAGAGTTTTGTATGAGAACCAAGAGCTCAACAAGGCTCCATAGTTACACAAGGAGGCTATATTAATGATCAAGTTATATCAGCGTCAAAATGCATCTGAATAATTTAGGTAAGAAACAATTTCTGCTCTATTTGTGCAGCCTTATAACTGTATTCACGTCTATGAAAAAAAAATGTTGAATGTGTTAATCAAAGACTTGCTCCATTATGTAACAGTTTGGCACATGACGGGGAGTATGCATCTTCCAAAGCAGCAAATCTGAAACCAAAAGGCTTCCAGCCTCGCAGCTCTTCTTGGCGCAAACACACTGTGCTGGAAATTCAAAAGTCATACTCTGAGAGGGGAGAAATAAGAACAACAAGGGCTTGTACTTTGGCATAATTAGGTCCGGGGGAATTCATTAATCTTTAGTTCCAGAGTGTTACTTGCCAAGTTATGGAAACTTGTGAGAGCTTCTACACAGCTCTGCAGCTACACTCAGTGACCAGCTGCCAGATACTCCAAGTGAAGCAGATCTCACCGAGCAAACTGAAATACAGCCAAGCGAGAAACACCTCTGTGCTCTAAACTGTAGGACAGAAAATGTTGATGACTCAGAAAAGAAAAAAAAAAAAGAAGAAGAAAAAAATTGCTTTCAAAGTAAGTAGAACAGGACATTTAAAGTGTGCACAGGAAAGCCTGAGTAAACTTTGTTTCATGGGGTCAGGGGAAGTGGAGTGTTCTTGTCCTGTAGATAATTCCATGTTTTCATTTCCCCTGCAAGAGCTCTCGCCTCACAGCTAGAAGGTCGTAGGATCGCCTCCTGCCTGGGGCCTTTTTGTGTTGAGTTTGCATGTTTTCCACATGCATGAGTGGGTTTTCTCCAGGTACTCAGGTTTCCTCCTAAAAAGATGAATGTTAGGTTGATTGGTAACTCTAAATTGTCCCTATGTGTGAGTGGTTGTCTCTCATTGGTCTCTATGTGTCCCTGTAATTGACTTGCAATCTGTCCAGGATGCCTCCCCACCCACCCACCGTCTAGTACAATGACTGCTGGAGATAGGCACCATCTCCCTCGCTACCCGGAAACAAAAAAGTGGGTAAAGAAACTAAATAGATGGATGGGACTCCCCTGCAGGATTGTAGCTCTGCAGTAATCAAACAGCTCAGATCATTACAAGATAAAACAATGGACAGTTGAAACTTCTTAAGCTATAAAAGGAAAATGCTTTATTAAGTTGAGGCAAATCCTGTTCCCAAAATCAGTGGTCAGAAATGAGATGTAAAAAATAACAATAATTATGTCTAGCATTCCTCGAAGGAATGTATGTTACCTGTTGCCTTTCATGCCAGAATTTTAGACTAGTCATCTTGATAAATAACAGCATTATAGATGTTTTGGTCAAATCGTTTTATGCACGATATCATATGATATCAGAAGATGTCTCACTCAGCCTATGTGTTGTGAATGATTCTCAGTACATGTTAAATTTTAGCTCAGTATCTGTAAAATTGACAGAATTATATTAATTTTTCTGTTGGTTAATATCTACAAGCTGTGGCTGCCTTCCTGAAAAGAATTGACTCCAGAAGTTAATCAGTTGTAGATTTACATCCAATGACTACTTCCTGAAATTTTCAATAAAATCTATGCAGTGGCTGAGATTTAAGCAACCGTAAAAGCTACTGGTGACCGAGCAGTAAGAAGGAAAGGCGTGAGGTTAAAAGCAGACGGAGAGAATTCCTCAGGGACCGAGAGTTTTACCGTGTGTGTATATCAAAGAGAAAGAGTTATGTCTCGTGGGACGGCAGCTGACATGATAACACAGACCAGACCGATGCAGCCCCCCCCTGATTCTCCTGAGGGCCTCCGCAACCTCACAACACAGAAAAGAAGCAAGCATTCAAGAGCTAAACCCTGTCAACGAGAGGCAACATGGCACAGCTGCTTCAAAGGCTGAAATTTGGTGCGCAAGGTATCAATTCACAGAACAACAGACGGGCCTGTTTCTTCAAGATCCTGCCGCTGGGTCGCTCCTACACAGCACAGGTAATCAGTGGATGATGGAGGGAGGGTGTGCGTTTCTGTTCAATTTATTACAAACCATTTGCTTTTGGGTCACTCTCTTCGATGCTGTCAAGTCCCCTTTTAAAAGTAATGGGGTGTAAAAACATTTTTAAAAACTTCATACTGGTTCAGGCGGATGCACTTTAACTCATTTTTACGCCGCATAACTTCGCCATCAGATAGTTACTTAACATATTTTTGTTTTGCAACATGTTTTTGCACAGAATGATTTGCAACGAGCCGCAGAGCGTGTTCCAATCTCCTCACTTTGGAAACCATCTGACGCTAAAGTGATGCAACGTGAAGGTTTATAAAATAGTGTATAATTAGCTTGAGACTACAATACTAGGACAGTTTTGCAAGCCATGCACATGGGAACAGGCTGTCAAAAAACGGAAAAACACAAGACATGCAGCCCGCCTTTCTACACCTTTGTCCGCTTCAGAAAAAGTGAATGCTGTGTTTGTTTTTGTGATCACTCGGTTCTGCTGGATGCAGTTGTTGTTTGGGGTTTAGATTAGAAGAAAACAGCTGTATCAGCAGCTTCTCTGTATGCAATTTGAGAATTCCTCTCTCATATCTTCCTGATTCTGTACACCGAGATTGCTCTGGCTGCTGTGTGCTGCAGGTAAGACACCGACCGCTCATAAATGCTCACTCGAGTACCTCACTCGAGTACAGGCATAAGTAGTCCTGTTATTATGGAAAGTAAAATGTTATGACTGCAAGGCAAACCTTTTTTTGAGTAACACCTTTAGCTCTGGCTGCTGACGCGACCCATTAAAAGATCTCACATGTTTTGGTGTGGAAAAGATCCATTTTAATGCATGTTTCTATCATTACTTCTAAAGGAGAAAATGATTTAGCTGATTTTTTAGCTCCATTTTCTCATGTTTTGGATTTGGTTTTAATATTTTTTTAAGATAAAATAATAACTGGCTAAAGCTTTGTTATTCCGTTTTCTAAAACATACAAATCAGAAGTGCATAAAGGACCACTTAATAAAGGTTTTGAAGAGAACCAGGTTTGTGCCACTGCCAACAAACAGACTCCTGAATAAAATAAAAGCAAACTGAGGGAGGAAGTATTTGCTCTGTATTTACTTTGCCCCGACTCATTGACACCCTGCGGCCAGCAGAACTATACTTGCAGGCCTCCCTCTGTGAACATCAAGGCCCAAGAAGCATCTTTGTTGAATTTGTCTCTTCCTACAAAGAAGTTTAGCAAAAATAGAAGCCTTGTTTCCCCCCCCCCCCACAGGTAGGGACTTGCTGTGCAGCAAGAAGATGTGGAGACAGGGCACTACCACTGCTCTTTGTTCCAGCAGTGAGAAATAATCAGTACTGATAAGACAGAGTGGGATTCTTTCATACACAGTCCATGGGAGTTAAACCTAGAAAAAGTAAAGCAACAATCTTTTACTTTCCTATAATACCCCAGAAAAGTCAGCTATTCTGTTCTCGGGGCAAACTCATTTGGAGAAAAAAAGGGCAACCCTGTGTAAGCTGGTAAGGACCACACAGGACGAAGCTGCAGCTCTTTATTGGGAAAAAGTCGAAGCTACTTCAAATCAATGAGTCGACACAATGGTAAAAGTCAATGGGGCACAGGCAGTGATGGAGCACTGTCAAAGGGAGAGTTCAGCATTCCAATGAATCTCCTGTAAACGCAAGGCTGAGCAGAGCTGGTGGGGGGAAAAAAAGTTGGTCGGAGAAGACTGTTCAAGATGAGGAAATCGGTATGAGTTGACCATTCTATTACAGGTCGTGTGTTCTTCTCATGAAGCAAATTCACCCTTATTAGAGTTAGAGCTCATGGATTATGCCAGAGCAGAATGACCATTGCCGCAGAAGTACGTCAATTTAAAGACCTGCTTCTTGTTACAGAAAAAAAAAAATCACTCCCAAACAATGCTATTAACCATCTTTGAAAATAAACCGTTCAGTCCTAAACCGTGGCAATAATATTCCAGGATGTCTTCTTGTCCATTTCTGCCCTCATAGTTTATTTTGAAAGGATTACAAAGTGGAAACTACGGTCGCAGGTAAGCTACACCTTTATTGCCAGAATATTTGCGCTGTGATCTACTGAATTGGTAAAAGCGATGGAATACAAATAGCAGGATTAGCAGCATTTTATAATCCTCCTTGTTTAGATGTGTGTCGAATGTACCATTTCATCTGAAGTGGAAAAAGACTGTTTAATGGGCTTAAAATGAACCGCTTCCTTCAAAGGAAGATTAAACTTAAACTGGAGTCCACATAAAGCTTTGAAGATGTTCTTGTGCAACAACCTGACTGATCTGAGGACAATATATTTATGGGAGCTTGTGGTCTGAAACATCACATGAGCTCTTATAAGTGTGTGTGTATTGGGGGGGCGGGGGGTGTAAATGTGTGTGTGTGTGTGGGGAGGTGTGAGTGGAAAGAGCGGGACTCTAGTTACAACAGGCCATCCTCGGTACGTGTGCTCATGTCAGCACATGAACAGTACTGCTGCTGTACCAGCTGAGGTGCAGCTGTGTTTGGAGTCGGCTCTTCAGTCCGACACGGATGTGATGTTGGGCATGAATGCACAGTGCAACCGCAGCCAAAAAGTACACAGCACTGTAAGAGAGGGGGAATGTTAGTTTGTGTGGGTATGTGTGTGTTAGGAGCCAAAAATGGTAAGATAAAACAGAGAGGAGATAAATTTTATTTCTCTTTAAGACTTCACTGCAGGCTCTTTACCTTCTCTGAATTTCTGTTACACTGAACTTTACTGCTGGGCAATGTCGAGGCTCTTTTAAGAAAATGCATGAATTTATTAGAACCTACATATCAGACATTAAAGCAAGCCGACACTGAAGATGAACTGCAAAATAAGACAAGAAACAAAGGCACCAACCTGATAGGAATACAACGAGCATAAACTGGATTAATAAACCAATATGAACATAGCCAAAAAAGTAAGGAAATTTGTGTTTGGTCAATTATTCTTTGGATATAACAATTCTTTTTGGCAGTAAATCTTACACCGTTGCAAGCCCTGTTTATTTCCCCCTTAAATGGTTCCACATTTGTTAAGAAAATGCATTTGGGGGTTGAGCAGCGGAGTTGATTATGTGGGTTGCACCCTTGAAAAACTTGCCAATTCTTCTCTGCCAATGCTAGACAGCTTATTCTGCTATTGACTCTTGTTTTGGCAATCCCACATCTCCAGAGTCTGGGATCAAATTCAACCCTCCAAGATGACAACGCTTGCCCCCATAGAGCGGGGGGTTTCAGAGACTACCTTGAGAAGTTGGGAGCGGAGAGGATGGAATGACCTGCCCGAAGTCCTGATCTTTCCTCCACACATGCGGAATCAGCTTGGGCATGTTGTTCATTCCAGAGGGACACAGCCATACTGGCCGACTTGCGACAAATGCCGGTTAAAGAATGGGATGCCATCCCACAGCACTGTGGGACCAATCTGGTGAGCAGCATGGGAAGGAGGTGCCAGGCGTTTGTGGCTGAATATGGTTCTTTCACATGCTACTTGCCAATGTATCTTGTTTCTTCAGACTTCAATTATCCAATCCAATAAACAACACCAAACAGTAGTCAATAGCAAAACAGGCTGTTTGGCAGTGGCAGAGAAGACTTGGCAAGTTTTTCATGGGCATATCCCACATACTCAACTCTCCCGCTCAACCCACAAATGCATTTTTCTAACAAATGTGGCACCATTAAAAGGAAAATAAACAGGCTTTCCAATGGTATAAGATTTACTGTCAAGAAGAATTTTTTACAAGAAATATTTGACCAAACACAATTTTCCTCACTTTAGGTCCTAAGTTATTGGTTCTGTTTTGTTTTACATCTTTCTAACACTGAAAATACAGCACACACTTTAATTTAGGATGCCGTTGGAATTAGACGCCAACAGATAATGGGTTTTTTGTTGTGGTCAATGCCAATCTTTAGAAATGTGGGCAACCGCTGGCCAATACACAACCCTTTTTTTTTTTTAGGGAATATGCATTTTTCTTTAAACAAATATGCACCATGATTGCTTACCTCAAAATAAACATATTTATCAATATGTTAAAGACCAAGCATTTCTTGAAGGAGTGCCTATTGCCCGCCATCTCTTGTGTTAGAATTTTAAACTCAGATCATCTAAGAAATGACAGCGTTATACTTGTTTTGGTCAAACCTTGAAAATTGTTTGATCTCACTAAATATATCAAGATATTTTGCTCAGAGTAAATGTTGCGGAAGACTCTCAGCTGTTACCACACCAAATTTTAGCAATTTGTTGGATGAATAATTAATCTGCCTCCAATTTGAACGGTCTTTTTTTTTTTTTGATGTTGCTATTAACTACAGAGTTACTGCCTAAAAGAACAAAGATGTGATAGAAGTGGTTAGTATTACAAACTGCTATTTTATGCATTTATTCAACTTATACAAAGTCAAGAAGACGCAAAAGTAACTCAAACTGATGCATTTGTCTTTGAACGTGCCAACTATGATATGACAAACGCCCCAGAACCGTTGGTACCAGAACCTGAAGCTTTACACTCACTGCAATCTCCATCCTAAACAGAAGGTGTCACCACTGAGGAAAAGGACATTGCTACACTGCAGAAACAAGAGTCCTATAAGATATATGCCATTTATACACAAACTATTGTCCAGTTTCAACTAATCAAATGTTTATGGCCCATTGAAGAAAGGCAAAAGATTGCAATAATGTTTTTGCCCGTCTGTTTTAATTTTAATAAAATGTGCAGAAAGTTCAGCTTGTTTCAATACACAGCTACAACTGATTAACTTTTGGATTCAACACAATTCAAGATTTCTGCCACAGCCAACTGGCTATAACTCAGTCTATTTTATAGATATTAACCTAAACTCTGGTGTGAAAGTGGCTGAGACTGATCCCCAACACATATTCTGAGTGCTAACAGGTTGCACAGGATCTGCATTTAAAATTGTATTAACTTTTAAGAGTCAATTCTGTCTGTTAGCAAGGGATGTACCTGTGTAATTGATTGACTTTTGGAGTCAACTCAATTAAAGAAATGACTATAATTCAGTCAACTGTATAGAAATTGTGCTAAAATTTGTTGCAGTTGTAGTTGAATATCATTTACAACACATAAGTGCTACTTATTGCGCAGGATATTTGCTAAAGATTTTAGCACTGGAGGGAACTGTTTATGTGTTAGCAAAATATTTCATGAACCACTGGAAAGATTTTAATGAAACTTTCAGAAGGTTAACATCTGATGTATATCCTGCTCACACAGCCTTCCTACCAGCTCTTTCTGTTTGTTTTTTGTTTGTTTACTAAACTTTTAATGAACAGTCAAAACCAAGCGGAACAACGTGAATGATTGCACAGACTTATTAAAAGAGAACAGTTCAGGGAATTGTGTGAACACGGCCAACCGAGGGCTCAGAATAATTCATAAATCTTGCAGAACTGTGAAACAGAGGCAGATTCACACTCCTCACCTCCCTGACCTCTGTATTGGCCCTAATCACACCTCACTGCAGAGTCAACAAATGCCAGCCTGACAGCCTGCACTCCATATGTGCCAATGTGCTTGATGGGAAGGGGGGGGGGACGCGATCCAATTCAGCACAGTGTTGTGCCATCAACTAAGTTGGCGCATCTCCTGGGGCCATAATTCAACAATGCAGTGTTTACAGAAGGCAGTCGTCAAGCAATTATGTCAGTGGGTCTTAGGGGAGGGGGCGTCTTCTACTTTTGAAACTGTTGAATGGAGTCTGCATTTGCTCTGCTGGGCTTTTGCCGTTCAAGACTTCATCAGCTCTGAACGGGAGCTACACTCGAGGTACTTGGGCCCGACATGGCAAATCACCACACGGAAAGACCCCAAGAAGTCAACCCAGAACAGTTTAAACTAAAAACCTAACATTCCATATCGCCCACAGCCTTTCATGCCAGAGTTTTAGACGAAGATCATATTGTACCATTTTATATCATTACAGGTGCGAGTCCTCCTACTGGTAGACTGTTTATTTTTAAAGGGCTTGGTGTTAATTGAAACCTGTTTGAGTTTTAGCTGTTTTGGTCAAACCTTGAAAATGATTTCATGCACAATTTCACACAAAAATGCAAGATCTAGAGCTCGGTTTGTGTTGTAAGTGACTCTCAGCTACTACCACATAAAACTTTTAGCTCAATAACTGTAAAACTGGATGAGTTACAGCCATTTATGTGCTGGCTATGGTCAATTAGCTATGGTGGCCATCTTGAATTGGACTGGCTCCAAAAGTCAATCAGTTGTAGATGTACCAACAGTGATCACTTCTGGAGAGGTTCATTAAAATCTGTAGGGACACAGTGATACCACAATCTGGCACTGGTCCAATACTGGACATGTACTTGTACTCTTGTACTCATAAATGTGTTCCAGTACTAGAGTACCGATACTACTTTACAGCACTGTGACAGTTGAGCAGTCAGGTGGTAGTGAGGGAGCAATGTCAGACGGTTTTTTTTTCTTGCTTTTTGAGTGGCCTGTCCTGATCCACCGTCCTTACCAGTTGGTGGCAGAAATACACCATAAAGTTATCTTCTAATCACCAATAAACACCACTAGAAGAAGAAACTGTGTGGGGATTTTTCCAGAGTGAACGTTAGTGACAAAAGTAAGGCTGACTCAAATTATGCTCAGCAAAGTTGTCAAGAGGAGGGTCGAAATCTAGCACTTTCAACACAAGCAATTTATTAAGACATCTAAAAGAACAACAACAGGACCCAACAGCAGTGGGTCTCTCATTGAGCAGAAGGGAACATACAAATCTGAGCATGAGCTTCCTGACAATCTCACCAAGCGCTAAAGGGCGCTTTTTGAGAAGAATATTTCTGTCCTGCTTCGTTTGAGGTTTCTCTAAATTTTCAAGCACATTTTCAGAATAACTGTAGGAAGTGTAATGGCATTTATTAGCGCTTGTATTGGTACTCCGCATCAGTCAAGTACTCAAATGGAAGTACTTGTACTTAGTTTGAAAAAAATGTGGCATTGGCGCGTCCCTAAAAATCTGTTGACTGATCCAGGAGATATTTTGATATCAGACAAACAGGTTTGACACCAACAGTTAATGCCAATGGTTTAGGCATAAATGTTATGCTGCATGTAGTGCTCGGAGTAACCATTAAGGATGGCTCTCAGCTACTACCACACCAAACTTTAGCTCTATATCTGTACAACTGACCTGTGGTGGCCATCTTGAATAGATTGACTCCAACATTTAATCAGTTGTATTTGTGTACCTAATGTTTACTTTCTGTCCAATGGTTTCTTTAACATGACAAGCAAACACACACACACAGGCAAAACATTATTGCCCAACTTTCTGTGGTGGAGACAAAAACCCCTCTGACGCCGTAGACATAGGAATCCAAGCCGCCCTCCTCCCAGCCCCAATTTAACCTCTACAAAGTCAAGAGACACTTGTGACAGTCTATACTGGGAGAAACCTCAGTGCCAAAATCTGTCACCAGGAGATCTTGTGGTTGTTCTGAGGTCATTTACAAGAAAACTAGCTCTATAACCAACTGCTTCTAATAAAGACCAGGAGCTAATGCCACTGGCATTTAGGAGCAGCCACCGTTCGCTTTTATTTTGAATGTAATGCTGTAAAAGCGCCTGACTTGGCTAACTTCTCCCACCAGGGCTGCAGGTGGCTCACAGCAGGATCCTGGTACTTTTATTGATGCAAAGCTCTTACCCACTGAGAGTCTGCATTGGCTTGAGTTGATGCGCATGATCCTGACATTCCAGCAGTGAAGGAGGAGGGTCCCATAGTAACACCAGTACATGCGCCTAATTGAATCAAGAGGCAGTCAGCCCGCCACAGTCACAAAGTCATAATGCAAGAAACAGATGCTTGTGGTTCCGGCTAATTCAATTTTGCAGCTATTGTTGGCCGAACAGTCGATCACAGCTGTGGTGGAAGTGTAGAGGCCGACCCCTGCTATCCTCCGCTGTCAGCACACGACAGATGATGATAGCCTTGTAGGGACTGGACAACTTCAGCAAATCGATGAAACTGAGCATGCACAACTTGTTTTGACTTTGGAATAATGCATCCATTGTCTCAGCCCTGCGCAACAGATAGTTTCATTCGGACAAAGATACCTGGTGAACACCACAACACCGGCAGATGTTAAATATTCCTTGAAGTCGTGAAAATTTGAACAGCACAGCTTTAACAAACGTCAAGCATACCTCCAACTGCGTACCCTGGATTGGGCATGTGAAAGATTTATGTGTGCAGTCCCATTATTCAGGAAGGCTTTGTCTCCTGATCGAACCAACCCAGCGGTGTCACGGATACCTCAACCATGACAGCTCTTTTTATTAGAGGGCATAAAAGGTTGAGACACCAGACAGGGTTTACAAAGAATGGTGTGTGTGGGAGGGGGGGCAGTTTATTCTCAACTGCAAGGTGATGATCATATGCTATATGATTCATACACCAGATACAGAGGGGTGAAGACAGCAGTTTTCTTAGACTGTACTGTCAGCATTTACAGTGCAGGAGCAGTATATGCTGGGGGGAGCGAGGGGGGGGGGGTGTCATATTCATGTGATGAATAAGTTCTCCTAGTTATTTATACTCAAGCAAAAATTGGAAGAAAAAAAAAAAGAGTCTGGGTTTTCAGCTTCTCACAAACTGTTTGGTTTCTTGCGCTACATATCTGGTCTGAAAGCTGTAGCTTGTGCAATCCTGTTAATGTACACGTGGTCAACAAGTATTTATAAGAGATACAGATTATCACGGGCTGCAGCAGTGAGTTGAATAAACAGGTAAAAAAACAAACAAACAAAAAAACAAAAAACAAAAGAGCATTGTAACTTTTTGAACGCCTGTAATCCAAGAGGCATTCAATGGGAGAGAATGGTGCAGGAAATTTAAGTTTAATTCCCCTTATTAATTATATTATTTGCAGCTTACGATTTTTTTCTCTCTTTCCAAAACAACCTTATCTTTTATTAGAAGGACTTTTAGTTAGGGGGAAAAACTCACTGTAAAAAACAAAATTACCGGTGTGAGGCTTTAACCAACTTGTAGTGGACAGGGTGGTTCTAACGTGCAGCCAGGGCAGAGTGGAGCCTGACAAAGTTTGAGAAGGTTCAGGACTCCGGGGAGACTATGAATAGCTTGTTCCTATGGACAAACTTAGCCCCTCAACAGGAGGTTCTGGTTTGTCACATTACCCCCAAACGCATCTTTATGATTCAAGCGGTTGGAAGGCGTTAAAGAGCACCCACCTGCACGAGCGACTTCACTGAACAGAAACGGGACCGAAAGGAGCTGGTTTGTGACTGAAACGACTACTACTGGTTTTATTCGCTAATAGCAGCGCGCCGAGGAGTCAGAAAGTAAAAAAAAGAGACAGGTAAAAGTTTGAGCTCACTTACAGAAACCAGCTGACACGTGAGTACCAAAATAAGTCCACAGCTCCAACAGGTCGGAGTGCCCATTTTTCCTCCAACCCGGCACAGGTCTGCTACTGCTGGGAGAAAAAGAAAAAAAAGCCCTGGTCCGACCTTCACTCCCCCCGGGTCCACCGGAGAGAGTCACACTTCACTTCTGTGTGAGGAAAGGCGGCTGCTCCGAGGAGACCCGCGGGACCTCATCAACAGGTAACACGCTCTTCCCGCCTCGCGCTTGTTTTCCTAAGGAGGGCTGGCGGAAACGCCGGACGTCGACCCCTCCAGACCCCTCCGAACGCGCTTTTCCTCCTCCTTGGAAGTCGGGACTTTTTGAGTTGGCGAAGTCGCCTGAGGTTGTGCGGGAGGGGGCGGCGGGGGGCCTGACAGAAGAGAGAGAAAGAGAGAGAGAGAGAAAATGAAGTCCTGAGCGGAGAGAGCGACGCCGAAACAGTAAAAGGCGGAATGGAATCCGGGGAGTTGCTGAGAGAGGGGAGGATAGCTAATCCAGAGAGGGGGGGAGACGCCACCTACCTACACCCGGACTGCCTCTTTCACACACACACACACACACACCTCTCAAAATAATCCCCGCACGCGCACAAAATCTCCGCCACTTTGCCATTTTCTACTCTATAAATGACATGTTGCAACATTGCATTACATTTAAAAGCGCAGAACTTTTATTCGTATCGAGCAAAACGGACCAAAAAGCCGCAAAGAACTCGAAGAGGTGTGAAAATTTTTAACTTCTGAGGTAATGAATGCCTTGAATTTCCGTTGAACAATGTGAAAAGTTGTCACCTGTTACAAAAAAAGGCCATAGTTTATCCATATTATTAGAGATTGACATGCAACTTTCAGCCAGGGGTGGTTCTAGGGGGTAGCACTGAGGGGCAGCTGGCACTGGAAAAAAAAAAACAGAACACTATCTTGCCACCCCAGCTGTCACCCTGTTTGTAGGCTAGCTTATATAATTTTGCAGATTTTGTACAGTGAAAGTCAATAGCATCTGCACACACCCTTCTTCAATTTCAAATTGGTTTCCCCCTCCAACTGGGCTGGGAAATTTCACTGACGGAGGAGACAGTTTCAGGACCTCCCAGTTGTCAACTAAAGGTCTTTCCGTACTCCATGAGAAGTCACAAAGTCGGCTCTCATTCACTGGTTTGCGTGACGAAAATTGCATCATTTTTGTTTGTGTATCAGCTTTGCCTGTCCCTTCGTGACACAAGGCCCGGGCCGAACTGTTTCTCACAGCGGTTTGCACCAAGTGTGTTGTGATTGGTCAGATGTTTTTGTGGGCGTGTTTATGAGGAAAAGCCGGTGAGCTTTAATGGAGTCATTTTGTTTCTACTGCTCCGCTGAGAAGCAGCTGGAGACTAAGAAAATACAGCCGTCTTTACAACTGTTCCAGCAAAACTTACAAACCTATGAACTTAAAAAGACCGAGGAGACACAGGAGGCTCCTCATGGCTGTGGTGGCCGGGAGGAAGTGTGCCTCGGCCGGGCAGCGTAGGGACACGTTTCTTTCATTTGCTCATTATTGTGCACCTTCATATTTGCAAATGCCAAACGAATGGTGTGTACTGTGTCAATCTGTTTAATAAACATGTCTGGTCACGGTAAGGGAAGCAAAAATCTGTAGAAGGACAGGAGAGTTGAGAAGCCAGCAGGAAGAAACCCGTTTTAACGCTGTAAGAGGAGGGAGGAGCTTCCTGGGAGTTGTGATCCGAGTGTCTTGTGGACAATGAAAGGTGTGTGCCAAAAGAACATCTCGCAACCACATGACTTTGACTTCTTATGGCGTATGCTGGTGCCTTAACTAGTGCTTTGCTTCCCCTGGAGCACAACTTTAGTCAGTCCCAAGAGTTTCCAGTGTTCATAGACAAATAACCTGAAATCACGAAAGTCAACTTTGCCCCACCTTTGCCACTCCAAGGACAAACTTCTAGATCCACCTCTTCTTTCAGGAAATGTTCTTTACTGAATGTTTGGGAAGTAATCACTTTTTCAGTGGTTAGAATAATATTAATCAGTTCATTTTTTTCTTAAATAACTCTTGGTAAATCTTTATTCACACCAATATGGAGTTTGTTACTGCAGTGAATTATATTGTCAGTACCATGTCAGCATTTTGAAGTTGAAAGCATTAACAGTCTGTTAAGTTGTTGAAAAAGTATCTTTGCACCTTCAGGAAAATCAGACATACTTCTGTTGGAGCAAAAGTTCAAAACCATGCCATGTATCTCTCAAACAGGGAGACAACTAGATGACAAATGGGTTTCTGAGTACTTTTTCCATTTGAGATCCATTCGTATTCCCCTCATTCCAACCCACTAGCAAAGAAAAATAATAGCTCCTTCGGGATGGCCCTGCCAGGTAGGAAAATCACAAATTCACTGGATGGGACCAAGATTGCAGCTGAGTCAGAACTTAGAGTAACAGCCTTACTACAAAGCCCAAGAGTAATTTAGGACTTCCTTTTGTAATACTCTAAGCTGAGGAAATGTTGACAGTTGGCTGTATGAACTGTAAAAAGGACCAAGATCAAAAGAAATGTTAAAGCTGCTGCCAGTCACCGTGGTAACCACACACCTGTGTGAACACTGAATAAGACAGGCAGAAACACAGACTAGAAAGCAAGCCTCAAACAATCACTGCACAAGAATTTAAAATCGTATCGAACAGTAACATATTCATCTGGACATCACGTTGATTTTTGTTTCTACTGTGTTTTATGTAGGAGATATGACAAATTAAAGACCCCTGACTTCCAGTTTTGAACTGAAAACTGAACTCAGATACAATGAAAGTCAATGAGAGTTTAGATGTGCAGCTAAGTGCTAAAGCAGTGAGAGAAACATTGAGTGAAAGAAGACAAAAATGCCCCCGCTTTGGCGTAAAAACTGTAAAGCTGGTAAGAATAAGAAAGTCTGGTTTGCAAAACGTTGAGAAGTCTCTACAGCTCAAAAGCAAAAAAAAAAGGCATGGAACTCTTAAAAACACTGTTAAAATTCATAAAACTTCAACTGCGATCGTGTAAAAATCATTAAAGGTGTTAAAATGCCAGCTCAGTCACGTAAAGTCCAACTTTCTGTGACCCGTTTAAACTTGAAACAGCGTTTCACTGTAAAGCTACAGAGCCGGAGCTCCGAGGAGGGCTGGGTTTTCGCACTCGTTTCATCCAAAGCAACTGTATTTTATCTAAAATTGTAATGCAAAACAAAAGAATAACATCTGAAGAATAATAAAATAAGGGTGCTTTATTGGCACACTTAATAAAATACAGGCTGGTCTTGAGTTACAAAAGTTCTTCTGCAGCTAGAAAGCAGCCTTGTGTTGCAATATATATACTAATATAAGCACATTGATGAGAGATGTGTGCAACAGTCCCATTTAAAGTTTCATCGATTAAATGTCTTGAATCAGAAGACTTCTGCTGGTAAGTTTTTATTTGTTCTTATCTGGGTGATGCTTCACTCCTGTAAGCATGCGTTTCTTGTCCTCAGATTTCTATTTTCATGTTAAAAAAAAAAGATTGCACTTGTACAATTTACTAAATAGATTACAGGCAATAAAAAGTAAACAGTAAAAGTGGTTAACACTAAAGATTGTTGAGTTTGATAGAAAATAAAAGTACATTTGCAAAGTTTATGACGACATCGATCCATAAAATACTTTAGCTTTTGCTGCCCCCTGCAGGTGATATAGGTGCACTACATGGAGGTTTCCTTGGTGCAGCTGAAGATCCGAAAAGTTAAAGACCAAGTACGAAAAACTGAGACTCTAGGATGTGTTTTGTGTCTTTGTCTCCTCGCATACATGTAAAGCGCGCATAGAAGTACATTGTGAACTGTAAGGCCTGCAGTCGTTTGCTGCTCAGAGAGCCAGAAGTTTGTGTCTAATTGTGTAACTGGCGTGTTTTTGAGCAGCATACTGTATCACTCTGAGTTTGGAAATGGACAGCTGTTGGCAATTAAAAGCTGAGCCGTGAATAGAAGTGGAGAAGAGCTGCTCTCTAAAAAAGGCTGAAGATGAACGGAGAAGGCTTATATCAAATTAGGTGGGAATGTTGCGTGCGTTCCACCTGTCAGTCCCTCCGACAAACGTGATCAAAATCAGTTTCATGTCTTATAGTGGAAAAAAGAAAAGGCAGCATGGGTTAACACTGATATCTCAAATGTGCCACAAGAAGTCATTGTTTATCAGCCAGGAGGTGGGGCTTCACATACTGTAAGTCAGATGGGGAGCAAATATGCTACTGGGTACTTTGGTAAAGTTGTGTGAAAAACAGTAAACTTGGAGCAGAGAAAGAAAAGGTCAGAGCTGTCTGCGGAGCTCAGAAAGAAGATTATAGATATCCATGTTGAAGGTAAAGACTACAAGGCCATCTCTGAGCAGCCTCATGTTCCTCTGACCACAGCTGCCTGGATTATTAAATTGTAAAAGGTTCATAGGAGTGGAACTAACCTCCCAGGATGTGGACGCAAGAGGAAATGCAACCCCAGGGTGATCAGACGGATGATGCGGATGGTTGAAAAAGAAACAAGGAAATCGTTTAAAACCATGTAAGCTGAACTCCAAGGTCAAGGTACATCACTTTCTAATTGCACCATTTGTCATATTTTGAATTGTAATGGGCTTCATGAAAGAAAACCTTGAAGGGCTTCATTATTGGCAGAAAAACACAACAAAGCCAGACTGGAATACAACAAAATGTGCAATGACAAGCCCTAAAGTTTCTTGGACAGGTGAGACAAAACTGGAGCTTTTTGGCTCCAGTCATTTCAGTTGTTATTTATTATTACTATTATTATTTTTTTTGTGGAAAGGTATCAGCAAATATATTTGCTTCATCTGTAGATGTAACATGATGCAGCCACTGAAAAACAATAAATGGGGAAAGGAGCTTGGTGAACTGATCCCACATTATCTGTGGGTAAAAAGGCTGGTGAATGTTCACACTGTACATGCTCAGATGATACAAAACACTGTCTCATTCAGTTCCAAATTATTCACAAGCTTCACTGTTAAGGAGAAGCTGCATACTTTTTAATCCATCTTCTATATGTGATAAGTGCATCTCACAGTGTGTTGGTTTGATGTTTGTTATATCGTGTCTGAGATATTAAACACCTTTTATTACACAGTCATCTATTATTCATCTCCATCATTAGTTCAAACACCCAAATTTCTCCAGTCTGCCTTCGAAGCTGTTCAGCTTTAACACAGCTTAAGTTGCTGTTAAATGCATGCAAAGCTAAGTTTGTAATATTCTCAAATGGCAAAGCGTTTTTGTCTGAACTTTCTCAGATTAAAACCATTCAAGGGGCTGAACCTGAAATGGTTGCATTTTATAAGTATTTAGTCATCATTATCAATCAACACTTGTTTAAAACTAACATTGAAATTCTTGACTCTAACCTGACACTCAAATTAGTTTTGTTTGTTTTTTAGGAGTAAACCTTGTTTCTTCAGTTGAGGAGACATTGATTTGAGAGATGAATTCTGCAACTTTTCTTTGCCTGTATTGGGTTACGGCGATCTACTCTTTATGAATTCACCTGGCCAGTACATTAAGAGGTTGGATACTATTTACCAATGTAAATCGTACACATCACTGTTCTTTGTATGTTGCTGCTAAATGGCTGTCCTTGTCTGTCCACATTGGTTGGTTTTATATACAAATACATACTTGGGCTGGTACTTTCTTATCTGTGTGTTTACGTGGGAATAACACAACCAGTACAACCTACACTTTCATGATGTTTTATAATGTCTGTTCCAGGAGTCAGAACAGAAGTAAGAAGAAAAATTTTCTAATATTATGCCCCTGTTTCCTGTAATAATTTTCAAAAGGACATGAAATTGTAATAAACAGTGATCATGAGGAAGTTAAAATCTATTTAAAGGAAAGAGAGAAGAGTTCTTAGAGTAGTTCCCTGTTTGTCCCCAGTGGTGTGGTTTAGGGACTCCTCCCTCACCTCCAGCTGTCAATAAAAGCACCTAAAATACGCAATAAAAATGTCAGATAAACAGTTATATGTCAGCATCTTTCACTCACAGACATCATCTGGTTGTGGTTGGAGTTTGGTTAAGTGACATTTATTGGTTTATTGGGCTTAATGTGTGTTATTTCTGCCATTTTAAAGACAATTTAACGCAGCTGCTGAGTTTTAACTTATGGTTTCACAATGGAATAAAGTGTAAAAGAACATAACCAAAGTCATTACAGTTTAGTTTAATGTTCATATGATGCTTTTTAGCTACATGAGAATGCCGCTCAGAACACTGTAACTGTAATACAGCGGTTATTGCCAACTTGTGCAGCTGCAGAAAATAACTGTGCCAAAGAGCAGCAGATGAGCCAAAATATGAACGGCCTTCCATCATTGAGGGTCAACTCTCTTTAGAGTCTGAGGCACATTTAGAAATGAAGTCGTACCACTTTTCCTTCATTTTGCACTCATAAATATTGTAGTTTATGTGCTGGATTATATCAATCCATATGAATGCCAGATTTTTCCACAAATAAATCAACCACTGGCAAAGCAGCAATGTTTTTGCTCATGTCTGTTTCTGTGTGTGTTTGCATGTTTGTAGCAGGACAGATTTTAATGAAACTTTCAGAAAGCAATCATTAGACACACATCTTCAATTACTTAACCTTTTAGAGTCATTTCGATATAAGATGGAAAGAACAAATAATGCAGAGAATTTTACAGATATGGAGCTATAATTTTGTGTCATAACAGATGAGAGTCACTCCCAAAGAGCAGATTCTGCATGATCAGTCGGCTTTAATTGATAGTGCAAAATCTGCTTTTAAAACTTTCCCAACTGACCATAGAAAACAGAAAAATGGCTATAAGTCAGACAGTGTGACTATTTCAACCTCTTTCACATTTTAAAGTTGGGCTGATAACTAAAATTATGTGACAAAACAGACATTTTTGGGTTCAAAATTAATGCTTGGATGGTTTATTGATTTGTCAACAGAAACTGTGACTGCAATTATTGAAAGCGTAACCTGAAAATCATTTTTCATCTGCAACTGTCAAACATTTAAGCTTTTCCCTAAATGTGCATTTATTCATACCTAATGATTGTTAAAATCTGCTTCACAAAAAAAGTATAAAAATGTAAATTTGTCTTTCTTGTAACACTGTACAAAGTAAAAGACTGCTTGATGTGATGGAGATAACTGTACTCCATTAAAAATAAAACTTGTTAGTAGTATTTAACTTTTGGCAGGACACACAACATTTCGAAGAGGAGGTTGGCCCCAGTCAGTGAAGTGTTTCCTGTTTAAAAGGGATAGAAACAAACATCAAAGTTACAGTATTATCAAAAATAGATACATTAGGAATTATATAATGGTTTTATAGTGACAGAAATGCAATGAGACGTACCTGTGGTGTCATAAGGTGGAGAAACCTCCACTAGATCACATCCGACAAGGTTTAGACCACGACAGCCTCGAATAATCTCAACTCCCTGAGTCCAGTGAAGATTAGAAAATTCATTTGAAAATCACAAAGCAGAAAAGACCAAACTACAAACTTGAAAATATTAAACAAGTTTGCTTTAACTGCAAACATTTCTTTTATGTAATATAAAAGTATATGTACTTACCAAATTTAATTTTAATTTAATATTTCAACAAGCAAAAACCCAAATATATGACAATTTGTTAAAATTAAAAAAGATAAGTTTCAGGGCAGAAAATAATGCACAAACCAGAATTTATTTTTTTTTTACATCTGCACATCCACAAAAAAAGACAAAACATGTTTAACCTTTCTTTTTTTACTTAAAACATCTAGAGAGTTTGCTATATTTTTATACCAAAGTGTGTTATATAATAAAATAGGGTCATGGATACCTGTGAGTTAGCCAACAATTTTCATTCTACTACTAATAAATTGTCTTGAGCCATTAAGTAAAGAGAGGTGCAGAGCTGTCAACTGATCACCATCTAGTGGAGAGTTGGAACCGGAGGCAGGGAAGCTGCCAGACAGACCTAATAAACCCAAAACAATAGTGAGGGTGAACTGTGAATGTCTAGCAGAGGTCTCTGTTCATAAGATCTGGAAGAGTTTTTCAAATGTCCCAGGGGAGGTCGGGGACATGGAATTTGAAATGGCCATATTCAGGGTCTCTGTTGCAGATGCAGCTTTCAGTAGCTGTGGACAGAAGATCATTGGTGCCTGTCAAGGTGGCAGCTGGGGGACCTGATGGTGAACGCTAGTGGACATAGAGGCCATCAAGCTGAAGAAGGAGCCCTTTAGGACTTGGCTGTCTCTGAGGACAGAATGATCAGAAGGACTGTGGTTGTGGAAGCAAAAGTTTAGGCATGGGAGGAATTCGGAGAAGCCGAGGAGACGAACTTTACGGTTCTGCCAAACCGTTCTGCAACTCAGAAAATGAGAGCAGCCCCAAACCCAGGCTGTACAAAGCTTGTGTGGGGAACTGCTGACCTGGACTGAAAACATTGTCGGATGGTGGAAGGAAAACTTTGAAGATCTCCTTAATCCGGTTACTATGTCCAAATTCAAAGAGGAAGAATCTAAGGACTTGATGGAAGGCAAGTCCATTACCATGGCAGAGGTCGCTGAGATACTTAAAAAGCTTTTGTGGGGGTGTCATGGTTGATATGCCTCCTCAGTGTTGCATGGAGGACCAGTACAACATTTGTGGAGTGGCAGACCTAGTTTGTGGTTCCCTTTTTTAAAAAAGGAAAAAGAGAGTGTGTTCTAACTATCAAGGAAAACCACATCTCATCCTCCACAGGAAATTCTCCTCCAAGGTGCTGGAAGGAAAGCTCCAACCAAATGTCAAACCTTGAATTCAGGAGGAAAGACCACATGCCTTCATCTGTGGTCATAACCAAAAGAACCATATCCCAGATTCAAAAAGCTGAGCTGCGCTTCCTTCATTGGGTGGGCATGCACAGCCTTCAAGAGGAGGAGCTCTATTCTGGAGAGACGTTGGTGTGCTCCTATCGGAAGGAGTCAGCTGAGGTGGTTTGGCATCTAATTAGGATGCCTCATGGGTGCCTTCAGGCGTGATGTCACACTCGGAGAAGACCCTGGTGTAGTAGACACAGTGCTTGCTGAAGAGAATATGTATTCTTTCTAGCCTGGGAACACTTTAGGATGTCTAAGATGGAGCTAGAGAGTGTTGTTGGGGAGAGGGATGTCTTTGTTTCCCTCCTGGATCTGTTGCCTCTGTGACCCAACCACTGATAAGTGGCAGAAAATGGATGGAATGATAAAAGAATAATTTCAAGAAGAATTAAATATTTTTTTGTCCAACTATGTAAAAAAAGCAAACCATTTTCATTGTATGTACTTATGTCTTCATCTTACTGTATTTGTATTACTTACTTGAGTAAGGGGTGAGGTTATTTATAAGTTATGAAGTCAATTTTATGTCAAGTTTACCTGGATGGGGGTGAGGCCTGCAATCTCCGGTGTGCCTGTTCCAGGGGCAAAGCCTGGATCTAGACCATCAATGTCAAAACTAAGATAGACCGGACCGCTGCCCATCTGAGCCCTGACCTCAGACATTAATGGAACAAGAGATTTGAACCAGCACTCTTCCACCTGGACCACACGGAAACCCTGGAAAATAAGAGTTTGTAAACAGATGATATTGGACGCCTCAGCACACAACTAACCACAACCATCAATAAAGCAAATTAAATGATAAAATTAAGCCATAGGGCAAGATCTGTTCACTGCATTGCCAAACTGATTACCATCTTCAGTAATATATACAGGGTACCTGAGCCCGGCTCCATTCATACGCATCTGGAGTGAACCCTGAACCTCTCAGGCCAATCTGAACCACTCTCTTGCAGTCCAGAATCCCCTCCTCCACACAGCGTCTGAATGGAGTCCCATGACCGATCTTCTCCCCCAGGATCATGTCACTGGTGTCAGCATGAGCATCCACATGAATCAACCCCACAGGACCATGCCTGGCAGACGATTACACAAAGAAACGAGAGTGGAACTCAATGTACTTTACTTTTTAGGTACCATGTAGCTCATTTGAACTTTTTTGTTTGTTTGTTTTAACTTTAACAATTCAGTTTCAACTTCTTCAACAAGTTTCAGCAGTCTTTCAGCACTCAGTAATCACACTGTGTTTTTGCAGAAAATGCAAATTTCTGTAGCTTTAAGTTGAATTCGTCTGCCTCTAGTGATGGGACTTAGACCTCTTTTCTGGGATCCAGCTCATTTGGCTCAGCTCACCTAAAAGAACTGGGGCCCTTTCAGCTCTCAATCAATCAGCTTGTTGGAAGCTGGTTCAGTGCTGTTAGAGTATATGTATAGGCATTATAAATATGGGATTCAAAACTCCATTGCATTTTTTATAACTTACATTATTTAGCTTACACTGTTTCAGCCCTTCTTAAAAGCTGACAAAGAACATCAGAGCTTTAAGCACAGATACATACTTACTTTTCAGCAACAGCTTGCAGAATTGGGTATGTAATTGTGTGATCGCCACCTGCAGATATCAACATTATCTGACTGAACACGCTCCACAGTTTACAAGGCTACTGAAATAGATAATGATTGTACAGATGTTTCAGAGTTCGCTTTGATATTCTATAAATCATAAACCATAGTTGTCTGTGATTCAGAGTGGACAAAATGTGAAGGTTGCACGTCCTTACCCATAGTCAGTGGGATACAGCCATGAGCCACGATCTTTCTATAGGTCTCCCTGATGCGCCTGCAGGTGTCCTTCAGATCAAACACGTTCACATTTACGTCCCCAATGTCTGCGACCACCAGGGACTCATAAGGTGCTGCCCTGGTGCCACAGTTGCAAGCCCTCAGCATGGATGCAGACTCAACTCTGATCTGCCGTGGACCAAACCTGTGCAGTGGGAATGGGGAGATGGTAACATTAAATAAATGTGTGCATTCATGTGAATGTGAAATGCTATGTAAACTGGGACAGCTACACTTGAGGGCAATTATTTCCCAGTTCATCAAATATCACTAAGAATGTGGAGACGCATGTCATTGAAGGTCTTCAAATTAGAGGAGCTATTCATTCAGGGTGTATTTAAAGGTGCATAGACCTACTGTATGTTAAAAACTCATAAGTATAATGCAGATTACACAGTCATGAACACCTCATAGAGCTGTTTGTGCCACAAATGAACCTAATTTATATGAAACGGACAACTTAAACTAAACAAGAAAATGATAAAAGAAAAATACAAAACAGAATAAATTAACTTAGGCTAGCTCTTTGTGTTTTTTTTTTTGTTTGTTTGTTTTTAGTTTTTTGTATCTTTTACAAGATATCCTACAATCCAATATTCATGCTAGGCCCACAGGAGTGCTTACTTACAGCCATTGGGGTGGTACGTGTTTAGACTCAATAAATCTGAAATGTCCAGTTCAACTTTATGTTTAAAACTGTTGGAATGTGACATTTTTTTTCTTCCTTAACCATGAAGAAACTTCACCTGTTTCCTACAAACTTTTGTCATCAATATCTATACCGGAGATACGATAAACACGCA
The DNA here is from genome assembly GCF_001649575.2 of Kryptolebias marmoratus. Lineage (NCBI taxonomy): Eukaryota > Metazoa > Chordata > Actinopteri > Cyprinodontiformes > Rivulidae > Kryptolebias > Kryptolebias marmoratus. The sequence continues at coordinate 6,899,660 of NC_051437.1, read as the reverse complement.
CACACACACACACATGTTCTGCCAATCATGTTAGTATTGTGCTAATGAAATTTGAATTACTAATTAGTACTAAAAATAGTATTTTCTTTTAAAAAATGTTTATTTGTGAATAAACTTGGAATGCATACAAGGTGATTTACACTTGTTTCTAAAGCTGTGAAAAGTGTCCCAAATGACCCCTAATGCAGAGCAATCTAAGAATTTTTCCCCCCTCTAAGTTAAAAAAACAAAACAAAACATGAAACAGATGTGAAATGTCTTCTATAATGTTTTTTTTTTTATAGAAAGTATATTATGGATTTAAGAAAGCTTTAATCTGTTAAAAAAAAATATATATATATTTTAATAAGTTTAAGAAGAAGAACTGTACCTGGCTCCAGGCCGGTTCGAGGTCCCCGTATCTATCGGAACCCCGATAAACGCTGCATCCAGGCCCTCAGCCGAGTCCTGGTACGGTAACTTGGCCATGGTGGGGATCCCGGACACCCGAGACACGAACTCTGCGCTCGGTGGAACGTTGAAGCGTTTCCCGGAACATTTTCTGTGTGGGTTCAAGCGCTGAGTTCCTCGCTCGCTGCACAGAGCCAACACTTGTCGCTTCACAGAGAAATAATCTGCCGCAGAGCGACTTAAATTCAAGTTTCTCCAAACAGAAAACATCCTGGGTTTACCTGAGCGTTACGCTGGGTTGAGTCAAAGCACTAGACCTCTAATCTGTTGCATTTGAGTTTCTGTGTAAGCTAATATTTAATTCAGCATCAACATCATAAAAAGTTTACTAAAGGTCTTATCTAAATCAGAGGCGGGGTTAGGATGGGTAGGCCGAAACATTGGGGGTTATCTCAGTTCAGTAAAATTTAAATATGATGGTTCATTGAGAGTAGGAATAAAACAATACATGCTGTACTTATTTGCCTAAACCCTCTTTGTAAAAAAAACCCCAACTAAAAACAAGTTAAGTACAGAGTTTTTATTTAACTTTGCTGTATTTTTATTGCTAGCAGTTGGAGTAAAGCATTAATCGAAAACCTTAAGATTGGTCGCAGTCCTTTTTAAACCGTGTGCTGAGTTTATGTTCCTCCTGGTTGACAAAGGTTGTTCTTGAAGTGTGAGAAACTATAAATCATATCTCTGTCTGTCTGTCTCAGTCTGATGTCCTCTTTGGTAGCAGATCAATTTTGATAGTGTCCTTGTTCTGTTGCTCCTCCCTTCAATCTTGGCCGGCAGAGTTCTGCTTCACCTTTTGGCAAAGTGAACTGTTTGCAAAGGTAGTTTAAAAACTCCCACTGCATGAAAACCTTCACTATTTCCAATGTACTTAACTGCACCAGTGAACTGAAGTTAATTTTTATCACATTTTTAGTGTTTTTACATGTTAAATAGTAAACCTGTAACAGTTTAAGCAGAGGACAGTAAGATTGCACTACTGGGATGGTAAGGATCTCCCAGTTGACCTCCCCTAGCTTTTTTATTGTGTTCATATACAGTGGTTTCAGTTGGCTGCAGTTTTTTTTCTTTGAATGTATCATTGATAGTGTTTTAACACGCACGTTTTGTCAAACAAAGATTGTATTCTTTAACCAAGAGGCATAGAGTTTATGTAGTTTAAGTTTTAGTTTTAGTTTAAACATCCATTTACTATATTCTGTTGTGAATCAGATATGAGTTTTTGAGGTTTCCAAGTCATTGCACTCTATTTTTATTTACATTTTACACAATGTCCCAACTTTTTTGAAACTGAGGTTTAACAAAAACATTTCTGAGGAGTTCAAAAAAGGTTAAAAAACAATAACAACTGGACTTATATTCTGTAGTTGAAGACGTTTCGCTTCTCATCCGAGGAGCTTTCTCAATTCCCAATTTCTCCCAATTGAGAAAGCTCCTCGGATGAGAAGCGAAACATCTTCAGCTACAGAATAGAAGTCCAGTTGTTTTTGTTTTTTAGCCTTTTTTGAATTTACCATGGCCTGGATGACTGAGAATCTACACCAGCATATTTCTGAGGAGTAAAAATGGCTGGTGGCATAAATTATTCAAGTTTTTTTTACCTTTTAACTTTCTCTCACTTACTATTGAATAGTTTTAATTTATTAGGTTGTCTATTTACTAAAATAACCTACAGTGACTGCACATAAACTCATTTGTCAGTCTTATCTTCTACACCTGTTGTATCTAATTCAGGGTCAGTATTTGGCAGAAATAAAGGAGAGAAGACCCAGTTTGTGGATTTTTATCACTTTATTACAAAAGAAACATCAAGCAGCAAACCCCAGATATGAGACATATATGTCAAGTGGCGAAATCTGCCTGCCTGCCTGAAGATGGTAAGAGAATGTATTTAGACGAGGAGAGCTTATTAATAATGAGACAAAGACACCATCCTCATCCAAGCTGGACAGCTGTATCAGTAGAAAAGCATTATGACCAGGCATCAGAAGGTGAGCAGACTCAGACTATGTGGCAATTCTGTTGCGCCTAATAAAACCATATCACTGGATCTTATCTTTCCACAACAATAGAAAGCTGTCATTGAGCAAGAGGCGATGTACACCCTGAACAGGTCTCCAGTCCATCATAGGGTCACTTAAAGACAAACAACCATTCATGTTCACACTCAGACGTCAGGCCAACCTGGAGTCATCGATCAATCTAAGTTACATGATTTTGGACAGTGGGACTGAACTAACAGGAGTCGAGCCTGAGACCTTCTTGCCGCAAGACAAGTGTTGCAACAACATATGACCTTTGAAATATTTTATGAATTACTCTAGTAGGAAAGATGAAAGCTACATTTTGTTTTATGATTACCAACGACCTCGTGATACTGCAGCTTATCATCTGTTCTAAGAAACTATTTACAACAATTGTTGCGTTTTTTCAACCATTATTTTTGCGCATAGAGAAATTTCACTTAAAATGCAAAATTCTGTTTCCTCTCTTTTCAATCTGTGGGCTCGTACTGATTTTTAAACAAATGCTTTGTTTCTGTCTGATACAAAGAAAAAACTTTACTCAATGAAGCAGAGATTAAGTTCCAAATACTACTGGAAATACGACACTACAGTAAAAAGCACATCACTAGTGATTTATTGTTGCTAAAAAAAACTTCTAAAAACATTAAAGGAATATTCTAGATATTTTATTGCTTAATTTGAATTTTAAAAAATATTTTAGTCATATTAAAGTGCAATTCTGTAAAAAGGTTATGAATAATTATATCTTACCTTTGAACAGTCTCAGTTTGGAGAAATAAGAGCTTAATTCTAACCAGACTGATGAGCTAACGGCTAGTCCGAACACAGGCTTGGTGCCATCTTCAAACTCAAATCTCCAAAAGATTTATAGTTGTTCATGCTGTCGCAGTTCATGTAAACCTTCACATTGCCCTCAGTTTCGCATTACACTGTGATTTGGCAAAAAATATAAATTTCTGTGATCCCAAGCTGCATCTGAAGTGCTACAGCTAGCTGCTGCTATTTTTTGTAGCCATAACTAAAGAACTGTATGAAAATAACTATGTGATGGGAAACTGACATCAGTGTAAAGGTTTATAAAACAGCCTTTTGCATGAATCACTATAAATTTCTGGATATTTGAGCCATTATAATTCAGCAGTAGTCCATTTTGGTAGTAATAAGTAATTACAACAGACATTAATAGTTCATACTTTTTTCAGTTTCACTTTAAATTATCCGAACGATCGCTGTTTAAAAAGTTACATTTTGACTAAATCTTGATGATATTAAAAAAATATTCTTGGTTTCTTCAAAGAACAAAATGGTCACCTGTTTTAGAGAGTACTTAAATGAGTTGCACGGTGGAACAGTTGTTTAGCGCTGATGCCTCGCAACAATACGTAGCTGGTTCAAACCCCATCTTGGGTCTTTTTACATGAAGTTTGCATGTTCTCCTATCATTTTCCTACCAAACATTCAAGCTTGTCCCTAAAAGCGCATTTATTCATACCTAATGATTGTACAAAACCGCTTCTTGGCAAAGCATTAAAGTGTGAATTTGTCTTTCTTGTAACACTGTACAAAGTAAAAGACTGCTTGATGTGATGGAGATAACTGTACTCCATTAAAAATAAAACTTGTTAGTAGTATTTAACTTTTGGCAGGACACACAACATTTCGAAGAGGAGGTTGGCCCCAGTCAGTGAAGTGTTTCCTGTTTAAAAGGATTAGAAACAAACATCAAAGTTACAGTATTATCAAAAATAGATACATTAGGAATTATATAATGGTTTTATAGTGACAGAAATGCAATGAGACGTACCTGTGGTGTCATAAGGTGGAGAAACCTCCACTAGGTCACATCCGACAAGGTTTAGACCACGACAGCCTCGAATAATCTCAACTCCCTGAGTCCAGTGAAGATTAGAAAATTCATTTGAAAATCACAAAGCAGAAAAACAATAGACTTTTTTCAATGCACAAACCAACACACATCTTTAGAATGAACATCATGATTCGAATTTTAATTCACACAGAGAACCGCTTAAACCTTTTTAAACTCTATCGTGGAAGAAAATCAATTTCCAGGCAATGTTCGATGAAATCACTCAAACAGGTTTATTTATGTATGGTGCACGACATACAGAGAGCCTTAAAAACAATTAACAATTAACATCAGAGTCGCAAGTTCCGGATGAGAAGCTCTGAATCAAAGCTCTGGACCCCCCAGTCAACACAGGAGCTTGTATTAAAGATATTGGAATATTGGAAGCAAGAAGGAGTGTACAGAGAGGAGCGAGTCAGTCTGGTTCTCATGAAGAGAAAAGTAAACATCACTCCTGTAAACAGGTTCATTCCGTGAGAACTCATGGAACTTGGTCATAATATAGTCATGACTTACCAACAACAGGTTTTACCTTATATAAACTCTGTGATTACATTCCCCCCTTCTGATTATAGAAAATATGTAATTGATATTAATCACACATTAAGTTTATTACATTCCCCTTCAATCATGTCGAAGGAAATACTATTGAATATGGTTAGACCTGGGAAGAAAAGAAAAAAGTGAAAGAAGAAGAGGAAGAAGGGGAGAGAACCCCCCCCCCACTAATTTGGTATATGTAACAAAACATATACACAAAACCTACTGGCCTGTACCTGTTGCCGATTTCACCAAACGTTTAAGTGATCGCCGATCACGATCATTCTGGATTTTTTTCCGGCCACATTTCTTCCTTGAAGACTATGGGTCCTCACTATCCTTCCAGTTTTTCATAATGTGTTGGACAGTTCTTCACCCAATTTTAGTCATTTCTATAATCTCCTTAGATGTTTTCTCTGCTTGATGCATGCCAATGATTTGACCCTTCACAAACAGACTGACATCTTTTCCACTACCACGGGATGTGTCTTTCGACATGGTTGTTTAAGAAATGAGAAGCAACTCACTGCACCAGTTGGGGTTAAATAACTTGTTGCCAGCTGAAACATAATCGCCCATGCAGTAATTATCCAATAGGAGGCTCGTACCTATTTGCTTAGTTAAATTCAGGTGGGAACTTTTTATTTTGGCCAGGCAGTGTATTTTCTCTTTACTGTATTTGTATTACTTACTTGGGTAAGGGGTAAGGGGTGAGGTTATTTATAAGTTATGAAGTCAATTTTATGTCAAGTTTACCTGGATGGGGGTGAGGCCTGCAATCTCTGGTGTGCCTGTTCCAGGGGCAAAGCCTGGATCTAGACCATCGATGTCAAAACTAAGATAGACCGGACTGCTGCCCATCTGAGCCCTGACCTCAGACATTAATGGAACAAGAGATTTGAACTAGCACTCTTCCACCTGGACCACACGGAAACCCTGGAAAATAAGAGTTTGTAAACAGATGATATTGGACGCCTCAGCATACAACTAACCACAACCATCAATAAAGCAAATTAAATGATAAAATTAAGCCATAGGGCAAGATCTGTTCACTGCATTGCCAAACTGATTACCATCTTCAGTAATATATACAGGGTACCTGAGCCCGGCTCCATTCATACGCATCTGGAGTGAACCCTGAACCTCTCAGGCCAATCTGAACCACTCTCTTGCAGTCCAGAATCCCCTCCTCCACACAGCGTCTGAATGGAGTCCCATGACCGATCTTCTCCCCCAGGATCATGTCACTGGTGTCAGCATGAGCATCCACATGAATCAACCCCACAGGACCATGCCTGGCAGACGATTACACAAAGAAACCAATGTGGAACTGGACACAATAAATTAAATGTTCAACAGATAAAGTTGAATTTTTACTGACAGTGTAGTACACCACTGTTAAACTTGCTGCTGAAGAGATATTTTTGGCCAGAACTTGTTACAACATGTTCTCTGTTTCTATGCATAACCTTTCGTAAAGTCTGAGAAAATGCCACAAGGTATGTTGCTTCATACAGTGCCTTAGGAACATATACATACTGTATGTGATTCATACATATACTTATGCAAGGTACTCTATGTCCTCCTGACTACTAGCAGTTCAAATGTGTCCTCTGTGGAGGACATTTGTATACCTGAATATCCTCCACTCACTACATACTACTGAATTAACTTCTTTTGCCATCTACAGAGGACATTTAGGACTTAATGTAAAGAGCTGGGGCTAATTATCTTACAAAGATTGGGGAATTTTAAAAAAAATTGTGACTGGAAAATATTTTTTTACCAGGTAGTCAGGAAGATATGTCATGTATGGAAAATGGAGAGTATTTTTGGAGTTCAGCTAAAGATTATTAGATTAAAAGCTGACAAAGAACATCAGAGCTTTAAGCACAGATACATACTTACTTCTCAGCAACAGCTTGCAGTATTGGGTATGTAACTGTGTGATCGCCACCTGCAGATATCGACATTTCCTTAATATCTGACTGAACACACTCCACAGTTTACAAGGCTATTGAAACAGATAATGATTGTATAGATGTTTCAGAGTTTATTTGATACGCCATAAATCATTCACTATCTTTGTTTGTGAATCTGAGTAGTAAAGGTTGCACATCCTTACCCATAGTCAGTGGGATACAGCCATGAGCCACGATCTTTCTATAGGTCTCCCTGATGCGCCTGCAGGTGTCCTTCAGATCAAACACGTTCACATTTACGTCCCCAATGTCAGCGACCACCAGGGACTCATAAGGTGCTGCCCTGGTGCCACAGTTGCAGCTCCTCAGCATGGCAGACTCAACTCTGATCTGCCGTGGACCAAACCTGTGGAGCAGGAAGGGGAGAGACGGCCACATTAATTTCTGAATTTCTCTAACTTGTGCTCTGATAGTCTGAGAGAAATACTTTAAAGGATAACTCTGAGCTCTGGCCACGAATCCTTCAGATCAAGTCAAATACCACACCAACAAATGTCACTAAGACTGCATTTTATCATCTGAAAAACATTTCCAAAGAGTTTGGCTGTTTGTTTCTCAGTCCAGGAGGCTTTAAATCACAGCTTCCTTCTTGTGTGGATGACAGTGTAGCAGCTTCAGAAAGCTTTCATGTGTTGTTCTAATTTTAAACAGATATGTAAATAAGTTGTACAACATAAAAAATAAAAAGGATATCTTTGCTGCAGGTTATTTGAACTCTAAAGCCAGTAAGATTTTTTTTCTGTGGTTATAAATAGTGTAATGGCAGAATTTACTATAGGATAACACCTGTTGTTTATAAGTCCTGATAATGTTATGACTTCTGTTCCAAGTCCCATGGGTTCTCACAGAATGAACTTGTTTATAGAAGTGATGTTGAACTTTCTTCCCTTGGGAACCAGACTGACTTGCCTTTCCCTAACTCCTCCTTCTGGTCCAGTATTTCAATATCTTTAATAAAAGCACCTGTGTTGACTTGGGGGGACCAGAGCTTTGATTCGGAGCTTCCCTGTTCAGA
>NC_051437.1:6888642-6891451 GCF_001649575.2 Kryptolebias marmoratus | reverse complement strand
GCATCCAGGCCCTCAGCCGAGTCCTGGTACGGTAACTTGGCCATGGTGGGGATCCCGGACACCCGAGACACGAACTCTGCGCTCGGTGGAACGTTGAAGCGTTTTCCGGAACATTTTCTGTGTGGGTTCAAGCGCTGAGTTCCTCGCTCGCTGCACAGAGCCAACACTTGTCGCTTCACAGAGAAATAATCTGCCGCAGAGCGACTTAAATTCAAGTTTCTCCAAACAGAAAACATCCTGGGTTTACCTGAACATTACACCAGGTTGAGTCAAAGCACTAGCTACCTTATCCTACCTTATGTGGTGTTCTGCGAGTTTACTTCGTAGTCGCTGGTTCCTGTGGTGTTCTGCGAGTCTACTTCCTGGTTGCTGGCTCCTGGTCTCCTATTGGCTGGCTAGATAATCACCCACAGCTGCAAAGTATCATGTTCATGGGACCAGATCAGCGCTGGAGCATTGCTTACCCTGGGTAAAGCTTCTCTGCCAAAAACTAATCTAAGACTCCTTGTGCTTTTTGACATTTTGTGTTTTCTCGTATGCTCCCAAAGTTACCTGTTCTCCTGAGCCCTGTCTAGTAGTGACAGGCAAATGAAGACTCATGAAGCTTTCCAACACTTTGCTTTGCAAAAAGGTTCATTACTCGATGCTTCATTCATGACTCACTAGTGACATCTGCTGGTGAAACTGTAAAAGCTTTGTCACTCAGTTGGATCATACTTTCAAAAATTTGTAAATGCAATATTGTCACAAAGTTTTCATCAAACTCATGTTTAGTAACAGGAGAATCAAACAAATCATATTTAATTGTCACGTTTTAATTATTAAAATGATTTGTAGCCAATCTAATCCTTGACCATCAGTGGTTGTGTTGGGTTTTCTTTTATGTCATGGACTTATTTGACAAAGAAGATATGTTGTACTTTAGTGTATTGGGAAGTGACTGATTGTTGGGGCAGACTCTGAATACTTTGAGCTTGAAACTTGCTTCCTGAAAAACAGAAATTGTTTAAAATCATCTCTTCCTTGGAGTTCTAGTTCTGATTTTTAATATTACAAATATGTATCTCCCAGATATGAGAGGTTTTTCTCTTTTTTGACTGCTCCATTTCAACCACTGCTGATGAAAACTGCTCTGCTGACGGGCTACCAAACCACTTACTACAACCCACGAAGCAACAGGGTTCATGGCGCTTTTATTTTGAAAAACGATACGCAAAATGCAGCAATGTTGTGGCAGATGTAATGTGAGGCCTCGTTTGTTGTTGATCACGTGATTTTGCTCAATATGACACAAGCTCCGAAGCGGGGCGTCATCGGACACGCCCCCTTTTTACTCGGTACACGCCTCGAAGCCTGGCTTCAGATGTCCCATCACTACTGTGTAGACCAGATCAGCGCTGGAGCATCGCTTACCCTGGGTAAAGCTTCTCTGCCAAAAACTAATCTAAGACTCCTTGTGCTTTTTGACGTTTTGTGTTTTCTCGTATGCTCCCAAAGTTACCTGTTCTCCTGAGCCCTGTCTGGTCCGCATTACTGGTTGCCTAAGGTAAAGATCCTGAGAGCCACTCACCCGAACCTGCCTGCACTGTTGCCTGTCTGCCTCCGGCAAAGAACCAGCTCGCTGGAAAAACTTACCTTCTCGCCTGGAACCAACCAACCTGGAATCTTCCACCTGTGAATCCTCCCTCCATCTCACTCCTCCGTGTTGGAATCGCTCCTCCATCTGTAAGACAACTATAATCAAATCAAACTCTATTATCACCACTGCCTACATTCAACCAAACCAGTACTTACCTTCTACCTTCCCTTTCAGATCCCGACCCCCGTTCCTCACTATACACTGTAAATAAAACCACTTACCTTTATCTCTGACTCCCAAGTCTGTCTGTCGCCGAGCTTTTGACTGCTTGGTTAAATCCTGACACCTTAAAATAATAAAAAAGTGAACATTAGGCCAGTTTGTTGGATATGTAATTGTGACTTATTGATATTTTAAAATGTAAAAACAGACCTTTATTTACTTAAACTTTAATGATGTTTTTTAATCAAAGGTAAGCTCTTACTTCTAATTTTTATTATCAAAATGACAGGCCATATTTTCCAGAACGCCTATCTCAATTACTTGTAATCTGTGATATGTTTGCAAAACTGCAGTGACCTGCCTTAAAGATATTTGAAAATTTGTTTTGTAGTGGATTTGAGAGAATGATCAAACGGTGTGGCTGAAGACTGGATAAATGAAGTCGCAGTGATTGTTTCTGTAATTCTTAAACAAGTTGGGACAGGGGCAACAAAAAACTGTAAAAGTAAGGGATACGAGCAAGAAACGACTGTTCGTAACCAAGCAACCGAAATCAACAGAAGGCTAGATAGTGGCAACACCTTTTTGTAATTATGTACAATGATTATTATTATTCATCGAATTTAACTTGATTGTACATAATTCCAAAAAGGTGACGTGAAAAAAAAAATTCATTTCAAAGCTTTATTTATGATTTATTTTGGAGAGAGGAAGTCTTTTATTTTGAAGAATGCTTAACAGGATCTAGTTTTGTCTTTTGCCGCTATCTAGCCTTCTGTTGATTTCGGTTGCTTGGTTACGAACAGTCGTTGCCGTTATTCACCTATTGAACAGTTCAATACAAATTTGAGCAGAAAATGTTCAGCAAATACAGCTGAGCCTCCGTTATAATCGCTCTTTAGCCATTTCCCGAATCAGAAGCTACAATCGAAAGCCAACTTCAGCTTCGATCCAGACAGTCAGTTAGGAACGCCGCCACAGCTAGAGGACCGGACTGACGTTTCCTTC
>NC_051437.1:6868408-6887475 GCF_001649575.2 Kryptolebias marmoratus | reverse complement strand
TCCATACCAGTAGGTGGCGGTAATGCAACCTTACTGTTTTTTGCCAACCGCCATAAAACTCTACAAAGAAGAAGACGAAAGAGGCCAGTCTGTGATTGGCTGGTGGCGTGGCTCATTTACATACAACTTTGGGTTGCGAGCGCAGAGAGAGCAGAGCGAGCGAGCGGTTTGTCAGAGTTGAGCGGTCTGTACTCTCAAATCAGTGTCACTGCGCGCTCAACTTGGTGGCACAAAAGTAACCCCATACTGCAGCGAGTGCCGCCATTTGCTGCGCGTTGGCACCTGTCGGCCACCGTAAAAGGCTCATTAAAATATGCAGCCTGGCTTTACACGAAGCTGCCGTCATGCAACCAACGTTTTTGCATTGGTTGCATGTTATTTCTTCCCCAGGAACGAGCTGTGTCACATCTCCCACGAATGGCTCGTTGTGAATCGCAGCCCGGGGGGTGTTGTACGGTAAATGGTTACTGCGTCATTCGGAGGACAGTTTTCGTTCTGCGCGCCCCCGCCTGTCCTCCTTAAGGGCGCGAGCTGCGCGTAACCCGCTCAGTCGCCAGTCAGTCAGTCAGTGCACACAGCCAGCACCCAGAGCCAGTCTCCTCAGGACCTGTCTCTTTACATTACATAATACCGACAAGCCAATATGGTAAGCACGACTTAATTTTTTTTTCATTTTAAACGCTTGAATTGTTGCTCTAAAACGCCTAATAAAAGTAGGTAATCTTTCTCCTTCGTTGCTCTTGTTGTTGATATTGCCCATTTATCCTATGAAAATGCAAATATTTTAGATGTGAGAATAAATGCTTTGGCCCCTCAAAAATGTGTTTGGTTTGCACTTCATTTATATTGCAATGCATTTCGAATCAAAGCATATTTTCTGCTGAACGTCCACGCCTCTTTGTGCATGCATTTAATTTTTTTTTCTTTATCTGACCTCATGGTTCCAAATTTTTTCATTACCAGTTTTTCAGCCTAAATCTTTGACACCAATGCAGCATTTATGTTGGCAAAATGTGGCAATGATGTGCCTCATATTTTAAAATGAATCCCGTGTTACATAAATGGGTTTTTTTATTTATATAAGTCAACATTAATATTATATTTTGTAACAGAAATATTTAGATCTGACAAAGAGGACAGGTAATTGCAGGCAATCTGAGGAGCTTCTGAATGCTGCTTTCGCAAAAGCCAGCACACTGCAACATGTCTGACCTAGATAATCCTGTCTCCACAGTAATCCTGTGAGCACTAGGCAGTTCCATGTCGCACCACGAAATGGTCCCTCTGTACAGTAAAACACTCAAACAGATTTTTATTTTGATCAAAAACGTGGTGATGTGTTTTTTAAACGCTTTTCTTTTTCTAAAAAGCAGAGCAGGTTCGCTCGAAGCGGTTCATTTAAAAAAAATCTCTATTTTCTTTGACTAATATTTGAAATGAACTGCTTCTGAATGTTGAACCTGTGGAGGTGCGGTGATGCAGAGGAGAGACTTTTTTCACCCAGATTGTTTAACACAATCCTGGAGAGTGAGAGGATGCATGAGAAATGGAGAAGACGTGTACTGGTACCAATTTTCAAGAACTAAGAGGATGTGCAAAGCTTTAGTACCTATAGTGGGATAAAGTCGATGAGCAACACTACGAATATATAGGAAAGAGTTGTCGAAGCCAGGTGGTGATCAGTGACCATGGATGTTAGAAATGTTAATGGAGAAGTATGAAGAAGGTCAGAAGTTACACGGTCTTTGTGAATCTGGAGAAAGCATATTAAAGGGTGGCAAGAGAGGAATGTTGGTACTGTATGGGGAGGTCAGCTATGGTGCAAAGTATGGGCAGGACTTGTACAAGGAAAGCGAGAGCGTGGTGAGATGTGCAGTAGGAGAGACAGATGGGTTCAAGGTTGCGTTGAGATTACATCAGGAATCAGCTCTGAGCCTCTTCTTGTTTGTGGTGGCGATGAACAGGTTGGCAGGTGAGGTCAGGCCGGAGTCCGTCCACATGGACTGTAGTGAGAGTGGGGAGCAGGTGGAAGGGAGCCTGGGGAGGTCGAGGTACGCAAGGCGCAGGTGAATGAGAGGCAGACAGGTGTGATGGTGAAGCTGCATGGAGTAGGCAGATTAGTTGAATTTACTTGGGATGAAGATGAGCGCAAAGGCAGGGAGGAGTGGTTTGTGACAGAAGGATAGCTGCGAAAGTGAAAGGAAAGTTTGCAAGATGGTACTGAGACCTGCGATGGTGGATCGTTTGGGGATGGTGGCACTAGCAAAACGACAGGAGGTGGACCTGGAGGTGGCAGAGAGGAAGATGTTGAAAAGTTTCATTGGGAGGGATCAAAATGGACAGGATTGGAAATGGGTCTATCAGGACGGCTCAGGTAAAGTTAGAGAAACAAAGCTGAGGTGGTTTGAACGTGTGCAGAGGAGAGATGGTGGATATGCTGAACAAATGATGTTGATGGAGCTGCAAGGGAGGAGGATAAAAGGAAGACCACAGAGAAGGATTGTGGATGTAGTGAAGGAGGACACGTTGATGGTTGGTTTAACTGAGGAGAGTGCTGCGATGGGGTGAGATGGAGGCAGATGATCTGCTGTGGGAGCTGCCAATTTAAAAAAAACTTTGACATTTTTTCTTTTTCAAAATTTAATCCAAACTTTCTGTCTTTTTATCCAAGCGTGAGTGTATCTCCATCCACGTTGGTCAGGCTGGTGTCCAAATTGGCAATGCCTGCTGGGAACTCTACTGCCTGGAACATGGGATCCAGCCTGATGGACAGATGCCCAGTGACAAAGCCATTGGTGGAGGAGACGATTCTTTCAACACCTTCTTCAGCGAGACTGGAGCTGGGAAGCACGTCCCCAGAGCTGTGTTTGTGGACCTGGAGCCCACTGTCATTGGTAAACTCTGAAATATTGGTATTCTAGTTCTATCTTTATTTGATCCAGTCGAATCATTCTCCTTGGATTGAATCTGTCTCCTCAGATGAGGTGCGCACAGGAACCTACCGCCAGCTGTTCCACCCTGAGCAGCTGATCACTGGTAAGGAGGATGCTGCCAACAACTATGCTCGTGGACACTACACCATTGGGAAAGAGATCATTGACCTGGTTCTGGACAGGATCCGCAAACTGGTGGGTCAATTTCACAACATACAAGGGACGGTAAACTAACTCAACCAACTACGTATAACACTGGTGTCCATCTGTGTCCTCAGGCCGACCAGTGCACCGGTCTTCAGGGCTTCCTGGTCTTCCACAGCTTTGGTGGAGGTACTGGTTCTGGTTTCACCTCCCTGCTGATGGAACGCCTGTCTGTGGACTACGGCAAGAAGTCCAAGCTGGAGTTCTCCATCTACCCAGCTCCCCAGGTGTCCACTGCAGTGGTGGAGCCCTACAACTCCATCCTGACCACCCACACCACCCTGGAGCACTCTGACTGTGCCTTCATGGTGGACAACGAGGCCATCTATGACATCTGTCGTAGAAACCTCGACATCGAGCGCCCCACCTACACCAACCTGAACAGGCTCATCAGCCAGATCGTGTCCTCCATCACTGCTTCTCTGCGTTTCGATGGCGCCCTGAATGTTGATCTGACGGAGTTCCAGACCAACTTGGTGCCATATCCCCGTATCCACTTCCCTCTGGCCACCTACGCCCCAGTCATCTCAGCTGAGAAGGCTTACCACGAGCAGCTCTCAGTGGCTGAGATCACAAACGCCTGCTTCGAGCCGGCCAATCAGATGGTGAAATGCGACCCACGCCACGGTAAATACATGGCCTGCTGCCTGCTGTTCCGTGGTGATGTGGTGCCCAAAGATGTCAACGCTGCCATCGCCACCATCAAAACCAAACGCACCATCCAGTTTGTGGACTGGTGTCCCACCGGTTTCAAGGTTGGCATCAACTACCAGCCGCCCACCGTGGTCCCTGGTGGAGACCTGGCCAAGGTCCAGAGGGCCGTGTGCATGCTGAGCAACACCACCGCCATTGCAGAGGCCTGGGCTCGACTCGACCACAAGTTTGACCTGATGTACGCCAAGAGGGCCTTCGTCCACTGGTACGTAGGAGAGGGAATGGAGGAGGGGGAGTTCTCCGAGGCCAGGGAGGACATGGCAGCTCTGGAGAAGGATTATGAAGAGGTCGGAGTCGACTCCATTGAAGGCGAGGGAGAGGAGGAAGGAGAAGAGTACTAAAATAAGTGCAGAGCTGAGTTAAACTCCTAAACCTTGCTCTTAAATTAAACCCAATAAATCTGTTCAACTGAAAAACAACTTTGTGTCAATATGGATCTGTAACAAATAAAGTTCACCTAATGCAACGTTGTTTCTGTGCTATTTTAAAAATCTTACTTGTTATTGTTATTTACCAGACTAAAAATTTCAGGTCATGCAAAGCTGATTTCTGATAATCCAAATCCCTGTGAAAATTCTATAGGAACTTTTTATGGTACTCGTGTTATTTAAGAAATAATAATAATAATAAGAAAAAAAATGCCTTTGCATGACTTCAAACTACAAACTTCGAATCTTTGAGGGGGAAAAAAGTGTGTTCACTGAAAACATGGACAAAACATCCAGATAGACATGCTTCTTTTATAAGCTTTTATTCTGAAACACAAAATTACATACACATTTCCAAAATATTTCTCCCAATCTTTAGTGTATCAGACCAAACGGACAGCTCCTCAATTTGCAGCCTTAAACACTTCAGAATTTGGTTTTAAAGAACAATGTTGAAGACTTAGACTAGTATTTCTAGTGAACTGAAATGCATAAAAGATTAAGTCTCTGTTCAATTTAGTTAAAGCTAGCATCCTAACATGGGGACACCACAACCATCGTTCTGAGAAAGTGCAAACGTGGACATAAAGTGCAAACAGGAAAACGGCATCTGCTATTCTGCATAATCCTAATTACAACACAAGTATTGGGATGTTTTCAATAAGCATGCAGAGACACATGAGTAGAGGAGAGGGATTCACCCTTTTACCGAGTCCGGAAACAAGCTGTGGAACGGGCATATTAGGTGTGATCCCTGCATTATCTTAATTAATTGTCTTGTCACCCTACACGGTAGAGCTAGATCATTTTCATTTAAAATCTCCTTCAAAATGATCAAATCCTCTACAGAATTCCTGTAAAAAATAAACACAGTCAGTGTGGGGATTTGCCTGGCAAATATTTAAAAAGTGCATCAGAGCTTTCGAAATATCTGCTCTTAGCACAGAATTACCAGTAGCCATTTTTACATTTCATTATCGACTACTTTGTTTGGAACCGACAAACAACTAAACTGGGAAGTGAGGGCTTTCTAGGTAAGTCCAAAACGCAGAGCAAACATTAAATAAACAGCATGTTCTATAAAGAGCACAGCTCTGAGCTCCCTTTGATACTGTCGTGATACTGAGTAAAACAAATACACAAAACTGGGCATGCACATCAGCATTAGGTAGCCAGGATTTTGGAGGAGGATACGTACTGAAGGGTGAATAATATCTGATAATTCGCAATAAGTCCACAAACTGATAGTATTTAAAAATTGTCTGTTCACTTATTAAGCCATTAAGTGTTACTGCAAACACAATAAATCCACAGCAGATATCTGACTATGACAGAGAGATTTACCTTTAAACTCAAAAAGCATTAACATGGCGTGCCCTGAGTTACGTGTCTGACTGGATCTACGCAGACAGAATACAGGCGTGGCGCTGTTCTCGCCCGTAAAAGAGGAAGCCCACAGCAGCACGCAGGTCCTCCAGCTCCAAGCTGGACAAAAAGCTCCTCTGAAGCTCTGCCTTCACCCCGTTTCCACCGGATCCGCCGAAGCCCTTCAGAAGAACCACAGCAGACTGGCACAGCAGCCAATCAGCCAGCTTCCTCATGCCAGCACTGTCCTGACTGGCCAAAGCCCTCCGACCCCAGATGCTGAGGTGCAGCATGTTAGCAGCGACACGAGCACTGGGGCGCTGCAGAGGAAGATCAATGGTATCAGTAAAGGGTTCATTTTAGAACACAAAACGAGACGTATTCCTCTTTTTAAACTAAAAACAAGAGTTAAAATGCTACGGTCAAATGTAGGAGATCAGCTTTGAATCACAGCCACAGACTGAACCGTGTCCTAACATATACCTCACCTTGTCAGGGTTCCTCCTGAGAAGTAACCGGATCACCAGCTGCACGTCAGCTGGAACTTCGGAAGGCAGGGGAGGGAGCTGCTTCTCCTGGTAGGTGGTGCTCTGCAGTCCTACGGCTCGATAGAAGGGGTTCTGCTGTCCAAATATCTCGTAGGAGATGGCCCCCACAGCCCAGGCATCCGCCTTGCTGTAGTCAATCACTACCCTGACTCCTGGAGCTGCGGTGGCCACCTGACAGCAGAAATAACATGAGAAATGATGGCAACACGTGCGAGTTGGTATAATCAGTCTGTTTTCTTTTTTTTTCCCTGCGCAATGACTTCTTTTTTTACATTTAAACAATTTTGAAAACAGAAATAAAACAAGCTTCCACTTTTTCACAACCTAGGAGGTGACTTTTAGAAACAATGGAATAAATATTCTTCACATAAACAATTTACCACCCCAAATCCAAAGAATCTGGGATGTTGTGTAAAATGTAAATAAAAAAACAGAACGCAGTGCTTTGCAAGTCTCATAAATCCATAATTATTCACAATGGAGCATAGTAAACATTAAATGTTGAAACTCAGCAACTCATCTAAAAAAATATGTTAGAACAGGGCCATGTTTACCACTGTTAAGGTTTTAGAACATTTGTTGCCGATTACAGGTTAGAAGGTCCCTCTCCACTTTACCAAGGAGGACATGGCATCTGTGGTTTCCAAAAGGAATTTCTAATTTGGATTTGTTTGACCACGGAACAGTTTTCCACTTTGCTTCAGTCCATTTTAAATGAGCTTCAGCTCAGAGAAGATGGCAGCGTTTCTGGATGGTGTTCACATATGGCTACTTCTTTGCATGATAGAGCTTTAACTCGTTAGTCCCTGGGCCTAGTTTTGAATATTTTTGGCAGAAGTGCTGCTGCCCTCGATACAGGAGCCGTTAGTGATGTAGGGGTTAAGCAGCATTTGTGGATGGCACGGTGAACTGTGTTTACAGATAATGATTTATGGAAGTCCTCCTGAGTCCATGCAGGGATGTCCAGAACAGAATCAGACCTGGTTTTAATGCAGCAGCCCCTGAGGACCTGACGATCCCGGCTATCCAGTATTGACTTTCAATCTTGTCCGAACTCAGAGATTTCTGCAGGTTCTTGAAAGCTTTTCATGATATTATGAACTGTAGATGATGGAATATTCAAGTCTTTGCAATTTTCTACTGAGGATCATTATTCTGAAATTGTTCCACTAATTTTAGACAGTTTTTTGCAGACTGGTGAACCTCTGCCCATCTCTGCTTCTAAGAGATTCAGCCTCTCTAAAATCCTCTTATTACACCCAGTCCTCTAACTGACCTGTTGCCAATAACCTAATTGATTGCAAAATGCTCCTCCAGCCATTTCTTATTCATACCACTTTTTTTAAACAGCCTTTATTTCCACTGTCCCAACAGCTGAGATGTGTTGCTGCCATAAGATTTAAAATGACCTTCCTCCCCCAAATCAATGGTACAATGTTTTGGTTTCAATGTTTGCTGTGTTGATTATGTTCCGTTGTGAATAAAATATGGGTTTATGAGATTTACATGTCACTGCATTGTTTTTTATAGATTTCAACCAACATCCCAACTCTTTTGGAACTGGAGTTGTAAATAATTTGTGCATGTATAGCCACATGACTCTGCAGCTAAATCTGCTTCATTATTGACATTTAAATGAGTGCAAGAATTTACTCTAAAGTGTCATAAAAACTATTCAGGCATACCTCAGGAGCCATAAGTGAGGCATTCCCTCCTCTGCTGACCCACATGCTGTTGAAGGGTAGCTGTAAGCTCGAGTCACTCTGAGTCAAAGAGCAGCCAAAGTCAGTGATTACTAAACGGGGGCAACCATCTGCAAAAAAAAAAAAAGAAGACAAACAAAATCAGTTTAGTACAACTGAGAGAAACATGCGTGCCAACAGAATTAAGACGTGTGTCTAAATCTGGTACCCGAGTCGAACTCCAGCAGCACGTTGTCTGATTTGAGATCCCTGTGAGCGACACCCTGCCTGCACAGATGGTCCACTCCCTCCAGGAGCTGCAGCACCATCAGGGAGCCATGCCTGGGACTGGGTGCCGATTCTTGCAGGTACTGTTGCAGCGAACAGGGGTAACTATGGAACCGAAAATGACAGGTTGTCAGTGATGCATCTGTCTGTGTCGCTAATGAGAAACAACGCAAACAAGAAAAGCTTGTATTGTTTTAAGGGATGCTCCTCTTAAAAGAACGCTACTGACACTAATTTACAAAAAAATAACAACAAACAACTTTATAATCTAGGACTCAGAGGTGAAAGATGTTAGGGCTTACTTTTTCATGACCAAGAACAGAGTGCGATTGTTGCCCAGCCCAGCGGGGTTGAGCCTGGCTGGCAGAACATCTGGATACTCCTCCTGGGCACCTGGCAGCAACGGCACATCTGCCGTGAAAGCTCGGTACACTCTGATCACGTTGGGGTGAGCTGAGACTCTTTTGGGCAGGATTCCAAAATAGCTGCACGTAAAAAGACCACAGGAACCCGTCAACGTGTTTGCTGTGCTCAGATCCGTACAACAGGACGGAACGACGAGAATCGCAAGACAACACATTTACCCGTCCAGAGTAATCTGTTCTTTTTCTTGTTTCAATGCAAGAGGGCCAGCAGGTACCAGCTCCTGAGACATGGACTTTAATATCGCCTCACTTGAAGACCCTGCCTGCAAACAAATCACATAACGAAAAAGAAAAAAAACAAAAACAAGTTTGTGACATTTTTAAGCTTAGTTTTGTTTCATTTCTGGACCTGCATGTGGTACAGACACAGACAGCTCACCCCGAAGTTCCACAACATCTTGATAGCCAAGGGGAAGTTTCTTAGAGAGCAACATGCTGGCGATCGCACCTCCTGGATCTTTTCTTCGTCGACTTTTACCTGCACGGGCGAGCTCACTTCTTCCCTCTCCTTTGGCTGGGCAAACCGAGCTGTGGCTTCGTACACAGCTGCGTTTGAGCCCTTACCAATCTGGTTCCCTATAATGTAATCTTCCAGTTTATAGCCAGAAGAAGTGAATGGTTTAAGAGGGCTATGAAACTTTTTCTTCCTGAACACTGCCTGCAGACAGAGAGAAACCACATTTGAGACACATGAAGTGAGTTACACCTAAGTTGGCTGAACCTAACAACAAGATGTATGCAACTTCATGCTTTTAAAGCCTAACAAAAACGTGTCATCATCCCACAACATCCATAACAGCAACATAAAGGAGAATGACATAATGTGGTGCAAAAAAGGTTATTTAAGTTAAACGTGTAAGAGTAAAAAACAACAACAAAAGAAACTATTGAATTTTCATCAGACAGCAAGTGGAAGAAAACAGGTTGAATAATTAACAAAAGCATGTCTGTGACAAAAAGTGACCGTTTTTACTAGCAGTTTTACCCAAGTAGACCTGGACCTCCATTTTTACTTAGTGGAAACTTCCTACCTGTATTTCCTGGCATGTTGCCGCGCTCCGTCTGTCATCCTCAAGCTGCTGCTCGATAAGTCCCACACCGAGGCCAAACGCCAAAAACACGGCCCTGTTCCGCGGGGACCCGCCGGAGAACCTCCTCCTAAAGCCGCCCGACTGGAGTTGAGCTGCCAGGCCCCTCAGAGAGGTGCGGTAATAGCGGTACCGGGACGGCAGGAAAGCCTGAGGCTGAACGGTGCGGACCGACGGGCCTACACGGAAACGCTCAGCTCGGAGCTTCGCTACGACCCGTCCACCTGATTTTAGGAGACCCAGCTGAAAGAAGGAGCGGCCCAACTCCAGCCCTCGGCTAATGGCGTGTTTCACAGACATAATGTGCCCTAAACAGGTGGCTAGAGGTGTTGTTTTTGACCCGACCTCTGTAGGTCAGCCTCTAACTTTCAGCAGACAGAAGTAAGGACCTTAAGGTAAACAAAACAACACCACTGAGCATGCGCGAAAGATCGTCATTAATGAGTTATTGAGATCTTTGGCGACATCTAGCGTTCAAAAGTGCAACAACGTGAAAATTTTATTTTGAGAACTTTGTAAGACCATTTTGTGGGTTCCTAACACTAATAGAGGCTATAACTATGAGATCCTGGAGCTCTTGTTGTGGACCATCATAGTGACTTGAGAAAACCTGGTTAATGTCACAGACATTAACTCTTCTTGTCGAGCTTTGACTTCTGCTTTCTGGCCACCTCAGAGGAGGGCCATTCAGAAAAGGCCCAATAAATCAGCACATATGAAATGTTACATTATTTTTTATATATTTATTAATTATAAAATATTTATTGTCAATGTAATTGATTTTATTTCTGCTAATTTCTCTTCTTTTCTGAAAACTATTTTGAAACTGAGCAAGAAACTGTTTTTAATTCATAAAAGCATATCCACTTAGATTTTTTTTAAATTTGCATCTCCAGGCAAATAGATAGTTTGAATAGTTTGAAGGAGCTTTCTCTTTCGTTTGTTTGTTTTGCTTTATTTAATAACTGACAGGAAAATTAACCAATCACATTTGATGTAGAGTGAATGGGACAGTTTGGATGGGCCCTCCTGTGATGTTGTCAGTTCATTGTGTCTAAAGCAGTTATAATGACAGACATAAAAATGTGGCTAGCTTGTTAGCAATAAACAGATTTTCAAGGCCAGTACAAGATTATATTCCAAGATGAAAGATCACCTCCAGCAGTGGGGTTGACAGAAAATAAAAAGTGTTCAAATCAATCGTTATCACACTCATGGATGAGTTTTTTACTCTACTAGTTGTTAATGGGGGCCCATTCGCGCCACCGTTGCTTGGTCATTGAGATTTTAAGGCAGAATTGGCCTAGCTGGCCTCATTCCTTGGCTACGACCGTCATCATGTCGAGGTCATGGAAACAACCTCGTTTAGATGTGATACCTGAGGTGCTTGCATTGCCCTAGCGTAGCTTAATTGTGAAAGCTGTGGTGACTGTAGCATCCAGTGTGAAGGGGGGCCTAATTTGACTTTAATTCACTTGTTGACTCTTTCTGTACGTCATGTCCAGTGGTCAGTTTGACACAGATTAAAATACTGTATATAAAAGCATAAAGCAGTCTATGTCAAACTGATCACTGGATATTATGTAGATATTTTGCTTCTGTTGGTTTGTTATGGATCAAGACTCAAAACTACCATTTAGAGACATTCTAGGCTCCTTGGGAATACAGTGTTTGATGGAGGAGAAGGATTTTTTATTAATGATACCTTTGTAAGTCTACTGACTTTTGTCAGTTATAAGAAATAATTGAATTCACAGAGTAAGGTAAACTCAAAATATCTTATGCATTTTAAAGGTTCTTTTTAATAAATTATTTAGTTCTCTAAGTGTATATAATATATACATATAATATAATATGTCAACACTACACACTTAAAGTGTATGGAATCTCTTCTCATGAGGCCAGAAAAGAGAGGAAAAAAAAAATTCCCATTTTGAAGTAGACTTGGTACAGTAAATGCCTCATTTGTCAAAATACAGTTGGATTTGATGTTCCTTACCTAAAGAAACATATCTGATAACCATTTTTTTGTTTGTTTCTGACAATAATTTGTCAGTTGATGACTTTGTCATTAGTGTTGTCCAAACTATGCAGTCACTTTAGATCTTGAAGACATTTTAAATAATGCTTTAAATCCATTTTCTTTTTTCCCATAAGAAAAGCTCCGCTGTCATTTTGTGTGTTTAAAACAGCTTTATTCAGTATTTTTCAGATGAGACTTATCATAAAAACACAAGTGATGGAGTGCAGGAAGAAAAATATCTAAATAAAAACGACAAAGGGATTGTAAAAGTTGCTCAGCAATGTCAAACTTTATTTAGTATAATAACTTTTCCTGCTTATATTAATATTAATAATGATTACAGCGACAAACACAAGAGGATATTTGTATGGCAGATATCTTAAAAAATCAATGAATTTTTTAAAATTGTTTTATTGCAAGGAAACCTCTGAAAAGTGACTGAACGCTAACTTGAAACGAGGAAAATGCATATGGAAATACACAGTCAGTACCATAAACCTCCTGCTAAACAGTGAAGTCTTAAATTAGTTGTTTTCAAAATAAATGAGAAGACTGGCAACTGTTTACATGTCATTATTGATATACCAGTTGATCCAGTCAACGTACCACCTCACGTTGGTGTAGACACCTGGGTAGAATGGGTTTGCGCAGCCGATACCCCAGGACACGATGCCCTCCAGGCAGCCGTTGCAGACAAGTGGACCTCCGGAGTCGCCCTGTGGAGTCACCAAGAAAAAGTGAGCAGAAACCATCTTTACTTAGACCCAAATAAAGAAACTTCAACAACTAAACCTTTGCCTAAATGCTGTATTTTCAAGAGAGTTGTCACATCTGAAGATTTTCTAAATGTCAACATTGCTAACATCTTCATTTAACTATTAAATGTTTCTGCAGCTGGTGGATGAACGCTACAGACATTCCCAGAACGCCTACGTGTCAATTATAAAACACGAAAACACATCAAAATAAATTAATTAGTTTGAATTTCTTACTGCTAGTCAGCAAATATGAGCACAACAGTGTTTCAGAATGATCACTGTGTGCAAAAATCCTTCTAAAAACGTTAATGTACAGCAATAAATAAGTGTGCACTCCTACAGTAATCATTACATTATGGTAGTACATGCAGACATATAAAATTCACAGAAGTGTTGTGTGCATTTGTACCTGGCAGGAATCTTTGCCACCAAACAGAGATCCAGCACAAACCATGGATGCAGTGATCCTGCCCCAGTAGTACATGTTGCAGTAAGGCATTTCTCTCACATCCACAGCCCGTAGAACATTGGAGAGCTTCAAGTTGTAAACCTGCGTCGTGCCCCAGCCGCTCACTGTGCAGACATCCCCCCGTAATGGACGGGCGTTTTTATCAGGCAGGGTGACTGGTTGGACATTGGCGTTCAGCTGTGCCGGCTCGCTCAGCTGTAAGGCAAAACAAAAATGGAGCCTCACAACAATGAGATGCTGACCAAATGCTATCATGGCTTTTCTGCTAAATACATTTATGAGTGGATGAACATACGGCCACATTTTCTACTAATCTCTCTTTGCTAACCTTGATAAGCATGATGTCATTGTTGTAGTTCCAGTAGGTATATAAAGGAAAGATATATAACTTTGACACATTGAACACCTGCTCATATCCTTCTGTTTCATCCAGGTCGTGCTCACTCAACACCACCTTCATATATTGGCTCCTGAGAATCAAAAACAGACACCAATTGCATTCTTCTAACTGTAAAATACATATTTATGTAACTCTCCCCATGTCTGGCGTCAGTACTTACGGTCTCCAGCAGTGGGCAGCAGACACCACCCACTGTTCATGCACCAAGGTTCCCCCACAGTAGTGTTCCCCTTTCTCTGTTTGCACCGAAGCCTGATATTTGATCGAATATTTCTGGACCTCCTGACCCCCAATGATCCTCTGTGCATGAGTCTCTGCAGAGAGTACGTATAATGTTAAGAACATGTCCTTTTGTTTAAAGGAAAACCACAACAAATTAAGGTGATTCAATTTATGGCATTACAAACATAAAACAGAATCTAACAGCAGTGTATTTGGTGAAAATAAGTCAAGAATTAATTTTTTGGTGGGTTCATGTTCCTGTGTTCTTCAAAGCTGTACGAAAGTTGCCTTTGATAAAATTCAGTAACATGATTTTTATTTATTTATTTTTTTGGTGAATGCTAAAATGGTTGATGATGGAGAAACTTGTGCAGGAACTTACCCGAACATACAGAGAACAACCAAAGGATCAGTGCTGTAAAGAGTTGCTGAAGATTCATGTTTTAATCTTTACCTGTACAGCAGAAACACAACTTTTTCAGTCTAATGCATAAGCTGACAAAATTAAGAATTATTTTGATCTGACTAAATTACTTTAGGAAGTTTTACAACTATTACAAATCTGCCAAACGTATCCTTTTGCTGCAATCTTTATTTAAAATTACATTAAAGCTGTTAAATGTGGTCAAATCAAAAACTAAGTTTAACTGAGGAGCATCAGAATAATATCTGCTTACCTTATGATCAAAACCGTCTGAGCTTCTGCTGAGACTGGCGCTCTCTTCGTACCCTTTATACTGTAACTGCATCCATGTGCAAATCTTTTGTTGAATTTATCTTTTTATCTTGCTGTGTTTTTTTTAATGCACTTCAAACTGCAACAGTGAAGCTGACCTATTACAGAACAAAGCTACGGTGTTGTCCATCTCCAAAATTCCAGGTATTCACTTGTACGGAGAGTTCTGAGGTTGGGAACACCTCTCCGCTTTCACTGTCCTCAAATTTGCTTTGAATAATTAGAATTTGCTGTATGGTTGCAGGTAGCACACATAAACTATAGCAAATTTCAAAAGCTTTCTCTTAATTTGAAAGTTTGATTAAATGATTACTTGTTGCAGATAATAACGCACCTTGTTACTGACAAACAAAAAAACATTATAAAGTGCGTATATCACATTACTGCAGTCTGCTAAACTGTGTGTAATAAAACCGACCTAAAGCATTGCCGATTTTATGAAAATTAAAATCTCAAGTTATAAAAATTTAGACATGTATAGAAAAAGCACATTAAATTATACAATGAGTATTACATTGGCTGTTATTTCCTTGAGACAATCTGACACCAACATGTTTCCTGTTTTCTCAGTCATTTGGTACAATTTGATATAAAAGCAACATCCAGAAATGGCTACATCTTTGAGAAGCAAAGGTGGGCTGAAGTATTCTTGTTTACTGACAAATGTGTGAAGAAAAACCATCAGACAAATTTGTGCATTTTACAAGGTACGAGAGGAGTTTTAGTCTTAGAGCGGAAGCCTATAAGCCCAAGCTGGACTGTGCCCTACAGTCTTTCAGATGTAGGACACTAAATATAAAATGTTTAGCTGACTCATTTTAAATATGTAGTTGTGATTAGAGTTAGTCAGTAAGGAGCAGTTATTCAATCTAGTGGATAAATGGATAAATATGACAATTGAACATGACTATCTAAGTTGTTTTTGTTCAGACTTCTGGTGTCTGTTTCTGGCATTTTTAGTTTAATCTGAAAGGAATAAAAAGTGGAAACTATTACGGGTGAGTTGCACCTCTACTGCCAGAATACCTGAAACATTCTTACAACTTGAATGATCTCATGAAACCTCTCATAGGCAGAGGAACCAAAGACTGAGTGATAGACCACAACATGGAATTCAAGCTGTATGAATAGGCTTAATGTCTGCAAATCTTTCTTCTGCAGTTCATTTCTGTAACTGCCTGCATGTTCACTGTGTCCAATTAAGGAGTGAGTGGTTTCTCAAAAAAAAGTCTGCCTGGGTCCATGATCTGTCCAGATCATTCTGTCATAAAAAGGCGTACGGGTCAGACCCAAATGAAGGCAAGTTCAGTAACAAAAACGTGCATTCTAGTAACAGGACACAAAACTAACATCTAACAGAAACCAACATGAAGTATGAGGACAGCTGAAGATCTGACAAAGAAAGTGAAAGAAATCCCAGAGTATAGATACTGGCGGTGAGTGATTACTGAGTAAAGCCAGGTGAGTTAATTAAAAATGAGACATCAGTTTGTGGATCTGAACAACAAGAGAAACTAAGGAGAGCAATGAGCAAGAAAACAACAACGGAACCAAAATAAATCTAGATGTTAGGAAACTGAAAACAGAATAAATTCACAATACAAACACTAACTCAAAAAATCTGATCACCATGATGGCATTTTTGCTGCATGATTAGTTGTAAATTATTTAAATGCAGAATCAGGCAATGAGACCAGTAGTTCAGCAAACTTTGTACTTTCATGTGTCTTTGCGAACCACAAAACAATAAAAAGGAGAGGAATGTTGCATGCTCTTGCTCTCGGACATCTGAAAATTATCCACATGAAACCAAATTAAAAAGTTTATACACCCTTCTTAAAATGCCAGGTTTTTGTAATGTAAAAAAGAAACCGATACCAAGATAAATAATTTCAAAACATTTCCCACTTTAAGTGTGACATACTATATAACCTGTACAATTCAACTGAGGAAAAAAAAGAACAGTTAAAGGGAATGACAGACCCTGGCCTTTATCACTTTTGTGCTGCCATGATTAGTGCTTCTGGGCTGTCTTTCAGTCCAGCCCTTTCTAGCCACTGGTAGGATTTGTTGATATCAGCCACTTCCTCAATCTACCGGTGGTACATGCCGTGCAGGGGCTTGTCTTTCCACGATGGTTCCTCTTTCTCTTCTTCCACTTTGGGTTTCTGCTGCCTGAGACTTTCACCTAGCAGATCATCATTGGGGGCTTTCTTCCTGATGTACTCCAGGATTTTGATTGTTTCATCCTGTATAGTGGCTCTGATGCTCACTAGTCCTCTGTCTCCCTCCTCTCTCTTAGTGTACAGTCTCAGAGTGAAACCCTCCGTGCATTGTGAGGAGCTTTCGTGTCTTGATGGGTTGGACTTTGTCCTTACCATTCAGCTGGCTCTTCAGGACCTGCCTTACTCCTGTTCTGCATGGCCCTCAGCCAGATGACTGCAAAGAGTGGCTGTGGATACCAGTTCCAAAGTGGAACAGTCATCAGTCACCTCCTCTACATGGATGACATCAAGCTGTATGCCAGAATTGAGCAATACATTGACTCACTGATACACCTCACCAGGATACACAGCAAGGACATTGGTATGTCATTCGGACTTGATCAGTGCAACCGAATGGTGTCCGAGAGAGGCAAGTTGATCCCAATGAACTTCCTGAAGGCAACACTGCAAATGTCCAGGACAGCTACAAGTACCTTGGTATACCGCAGACAAATGGCAACCAGGACGAGGCCCACAAGAAAGTCAGCCACAACCACGTACCTACAGAGAGTAGGGACAAAGCATCACCCTGGTATATGCAGCATTTGATCTTGACCTGTGCAATTGGCTTTGAATTGGTCTCTAGAGTTGTCTTCCACATTCCCATTGAGTTTTCAATGAAGGCTCTTAGTTGATGTTGTATAGTTTCAAGCACTCCAGTATCCATGTGTGGGGCATCGAGTCATAGGCTTTCCTGTAGTCAATCCAGGCAGCACACAGGTTTGTGTGTCTGGTCTCACAGTCTGGAGCTACAGTTCTGTCCAGTAGTAGCTGGTGCTTGGCTCCCCTGGTGTTGGTGCCAATTCCCTTCTGTGTCTCTCTCGCTCATGTATTGACCCATGTGCCTATTCATCTTAGCTGCTATGATCTATGAAGCCTGATAGGAGCTTCCATGTTGTACAGAAGCAGGTGATTGGCTGGTAGTTGGATGGATTATATATACAAACACACACACACACACTGTATGTACTATATTATAATTACTTATACTTGATCTCAGTCCTACCACTTCATTATTTTATTACAACGTTTGAATTATCATTTTACTTTTGAGCTTTTTTGTGTGTTTTTGTGTCCTCATGTTGTTTTAAGCACGTATATAAAGAAAGCTGAGTTAAGTAATTTGGCCTTTTTTATCCCTTTTGATGAATGTTATTTTTGGCCTTATGTATATTTTATTGTGCAGTAAACTGTTTCCATTTTTAACCTCAAATTACTTTTTTCTGCATGTTGTTTTAGGTCAGTGGAACTCCCTGGCAGAAACATTACTGGATTTCAGTTTAAGCCTTACCCCTTTTACCAGAAGGGTGTGTGATAAATAACTACAGAATGATTTTTATATTGCTTTTGCATTAAAAATAATTAGGCCACCCCTTTCCTTCACTTTTAACTCCTTATGTCATAGTTTGGTGTTTTCAGTTTGTTGTTTTGATTATTGTCTTGTTTCGGTTTGAGTTCTTGTTTCAGTTTAGTTTTTCTGTTCATGTTTGTTGTCATCATTCACCTGTCCTCTGCTCAGTAGTTTTCTGGTTTCCTGTCACCCATCTCCAGCTGTCTTCACTTCTGATCACACACCTGTTCCCACTTCTCCTCATCACCCTCTGCTTTAAAACTTGGTCTTCCTCTCCACCTCCCTGCCGATTCATTGTTGTTTGTTAGATGTTGGTTGTTGTTTTTGTCCACGGTTCTTCCTTGCCTTGTCTTGCCATATCATATAGGGATTTTTGTTATAGTTAGTTTTGCTGCCACGACAGCTTTTGTTTTCAGTTTTGTTAGTTTAAAAATAAACCTTTTTTTATTAACTATGAGTCTGCGGATTGGGTTCGCCACGCTCACACCACTTCATGACACCTTACCTACATTTTGCTCATTCACATCAGGTGGGGGAGTGGGATCTGATCGTTTTGGGGATGTGAAGTGAGGGCTAAGAAGTAATACTTTCTGGTCCCTAAAAACGGCGATTTTTCATGAGGCAGACTTTAGAACAAAGGGATAAGAGCTGTGCTTGCAAAAAAAGGTATCTTCTGTATTAAAGAATGGCACAAAAACCTTTCTAATGTTTAGTTTGATGTATTCTGATGGGTTACGTTGGGTATGACTGTCAATTTTCCTTAACCAATGTCATAAAATAGCAAAAACTACTTATTTTTGTGTGGAAATATATCATCAAAGCCACCACTATAAGGCCTATTTTAATGTATACCAATGTATTATGTTTAATATTATTGTCAATTATTCTTAACAAGCATAAAAATGTTGAAGATGGTGTCATTTTCTCTTTTATTGTCATGATTTCTAGTATTTTTGGGTTTGTTTTTAGTTTAGTTTTGGGTTCTTGGTTTTCCTGCTTTCTTCAGTTTTGTTTTTTTCCTTTTGAGTTTTATTTTAGACTTTTGGTTTTGTTCTCATGTTCTGTCTGTCTCTGTCATAGTTTGGTATTTTCAGTTTGTTGTTTTGATTGTCTTGTTTCTGTCATAGTTTGGTATTTTCAGTTTGTTGTTTTGATTATTGTCTTGTTTC
>NC_051437.1:6857702-6868230 GCF_001649575.2 Kryptolebias marmoratus | reverse complement strand
TCCTGCTTTCTGCCACACCCATCTCCACCTGTTGTCAATCTTCATTACTCACCTGTGCCCACTTCACCTGATTGTCCCCAGTGTTTAAAACTTGGTCTTCCTCTCCACCTCCCTGCCGATTCATTGTTGCTGGTTAGATGTTTGGTTGTTTGTTTTGTCCACGATTCTTCCTTGCCTCGTCTTGCCATTTCTGTTAGGGATTTCTGTTATAGTTATTTTTGCTGCCACGTCAGCTTTTTGTTTTCCACTTTTGTTATTTAAAAATAAATCTTTTTGTTTCTTAAATTATGAGTCTGCGAATTGGGTTTGCCACGCTCTCCCGACGTCATGTCATTTATAAATATTTAATTAACGTTCCAAACATATTTAACTTGACACAACAGATGTTCAGATATCTTTGGTTTTCTTTTCACCTTTTGAATAAGCATTAAAATTAACTTTGTATGCAACAATTTTATCAGGCAGAAAGTCCAAATTTTTCACTGTTTTGTGTTAGTTGTGACTCTGCTAGCCTTTTAGAAACAACATACAATAAAAATCCACCAAAAGATAAAGCAGTAAAGTTTATTATGAGATGTTAAAGAAAGGAAGGTTTCACTTCTCAGTTTATTAATTCAGAATTTTATCCAAACAAAGTAACTTTTTCATGTGACACTGATAGTAATAAATACAAAAAGAATGTAATATAGTGTAATACAATTGCCTAAACAATGGGACTACTACAACTAGTATGATTTCTGCATGTAGTAATATTATTAAAAAACAGAAACAATAAAACTAAAGGATTTTTGTATTGTTATTGAAAAAAATCCATGTAAAAATTAATAGAATACAATATTTGAACATATCTTAATAAAAACGTTTGAATTTAAACGACTGAACAATAATATCAAACAGGGAATTACAGTTAAACTACATACTTATGTAAAGTTACATTCAGGAGAAGCATCTCCAAAGGCAAACTCTTGAATTAGTTGTTTTCAGACTAAATAAAAATCTTGGAAATTGTTTATTGGTCAAAAACAGTCACCCAGTTGATCCATTCAATGTACTGCTTCACATTGGTGTAGACACCTGGGTAGAATGGGTTTGCGCAGCCGATACCCCAGGAAACGATGCCCTCCAGGAAATCATCGCAGACAAGTGGACCTCCGGAGTCGCCCTGTGGAGTCACCAAGGAAATTTAAATTAAAACCTTTGCATTAATTAGGCCTACATAAAAACAGAAATCTAACATATCTTGCTTCAGTGTTTTCATTAGAATAATAAATTTATATTTGGTCACTTTGTGCACATTTTCTGTATCTCAACTGGACTGATGCCTTCAGTTGCTAAAAAAAAATGTCTCTGTAGCTGCTAAATGGACACAGCAGATATCATAAAACTCCTTCACATCAACTGTTCTCCACAAAACACTGTCCGTATTATAGAATGGCTGGTAAATGTAAGAATATTAAAAAAATGATCAATATGTAGAGCAATAAAAAAGATCATCTCAAAACAATGTGTGCAGCCCTCCAGTCAAAATTACACTATTGATACTATGTAGTAAGAAGCAGAATTTATGGGGTATTTGTACCTGGCAGGAATCTTTGCCACCAAAGATAGATCCAGCACAAATCATATTTGGGGTGATCCTGCCCCAGTAGTACCACTTGCAGTAAGGATTTTCTCTCACGTTCACGACCCGTAGAACACGGGAGAGCTTGAAAAAATAAACCTGCGTCGTGCCCCAGCCACTCACTTGGCAGACGTTCCCCCATAATGGGCGAGTGTTTTTATCAGGCAGGGAAACGGGCTGGACGTTGGCGTTCAGCTGCGCCGGCTGACTCAGCTGGGACATAAAGTAAAGTTAGAGCAGCACAACAATGAGACGGTGACCGAGCAATGCCATTTCTGCTTTGTGTATTAAGAGTATTAGGCGTGTACAAACTTTTCTGCTAACCTTAATAAGCATGATGTCATTATCATACGTCCCATGGTTGTAGTTGTGAACATATATTTTTGAGACGTTGAAGACCTGCTCAAATCCCTCTGTTTCTTCCAGGTTGTGCTCACTCAGCACCACAAGCATCATATGGCTCCTGGGAATCAAAAATAGAAATAAAATGCATCCTTCAATACAATAAATTGATCATTTCAAATATGATATTTGCAAATCGAAGCAGTACTGAAATGAACAACCATCGTGCTGTCGGTACTTACGGTCTCCAGCAGTGGGCAGCAGACACCACCCACTGTTCATGCACCAAGGTTCCCCCACAGTAGTGTTCCCCTTTCTCTGTTTGCACCGAAGCCTGATATTTGATCGAATATTTCTGGACCTCCTGACCCCCAATGATCCTCTGTGCATGAGTCTCTGCAGAGAGTACGTATAAAGTAAAACAGCCACAAGGTCAAGGTAATTGCTACATAGCTTTCCAAACATAAAAAAGAATTTAAGAGCAGTGTTGCAGGAAGTTAGAAAATGAATATGTTTTTGGTTTTAATGATGCCAAAGAAGATGTATAATTTCCCGTGCTCCTGAGTGACTAATACGCTCGTGTTTTTGTGCTTTTCAAAGCTTTGTAAAAGTTGCCTTCAGCATAGTTCGGCAACATGAGTCAAGGATTTTATTTAGTAAATGACTAAAAAGGTTGATGGTTGAGAAACTTGCCCACGAACGTACCTGGACATATTGAGGACAACCAAAGGAACAGTGCTGTAAAGACTTTCTGAAGATTCATATTTAGACTAATTTTCTGTAGAGAAGAAACAACAACTTTCATTTCAAATCAAATAACGTATTACAAAGCAAATTAAAGACTGATTTTGGCGTTATAATAATAAAAAGTGTTAGAATTATGTCCAACTTGATTTGACAATAGAATTTTAAAATAACATGCCTTAAAATGTTATTTAAATATTAAGAAGTGCTCAGATTGTTGAGTATTACAAGTTGAATTTCATTGAGAAGAATCAGAATAATCTCTACTTACCTTATGGTTAAAACCATCTGCGCTTCTGCTGAGACTGTCGCTCTCCTCGTATCCTTTATACCGTAACTACATGCTTTACCACATCTTTTGTTGAATTTATCTTTTTATCTTGTTGTGTACTTTGGCCGGCTGACCTAATACATAACAAAGGAAAGGTGTTGTCCAACTCTAAGCGCCAGTTTTCTGTTCGTACACGGAGTACAGAGGTTGCAAACGCCTCTTCTTTTTCATCTTCCTCACCCGTTTATGAATAGAATAAAAGACAAAAACTGTGTCGGCCGGAACAAATTTGGCTTAGAACAATTTGGGTTTGCCATATGGTTGCTGAAAGCACACACATAAGGAAGCAAAACACAAATTGTCTCTCTTAGTTTGAAAGATTTTCTTTTTCAAAGTTAGTCAGTATTGGTATTAATTCCCCTTGTTTCTCAGTGAAAAAAAAACATTAATCAGAAAAAGCTCGTTTAAATATACGGTGAGTTTTACATTAATGCCTTAAAGACAATTTATTGTAAACAAATTGATTTTTTTCATACAAAAAAAACAAACAAAAAAAACAACAAAATTCTGACATTTTAGAGTTGCTGTTGACGTAATTAAAAAATAATTTCAGCAGATGACTGTTTTCTTGATTTGGTTCAAAATCCCAATCTGTAAAGAACTGGATCTTTGAGAAGCAGAGAAGTAGAAACAAGGAGTAGTACAAGGATTCAGCCTTAAAGGGGAGACTGCAAGCCCCGACTGGTCACCCATGATTCTCAGCCCCTCGCTGTTTTCTATCCTGGTTTGAACTCGGAGTTACAGTTTTGTTTTCCATTTCCATTTTTAACTGGATAAAAATTATATAGTCCAGGAACATATGACAAATTCACGATTTCTTTTTTAAATTAATGCTTAAACTGTAATCCAATACCCTTCACCTCATTGTTATAAACTGTGTGAACATTTTTTAATTCTAATTTTAACTATGCACTTGTACAAAACTACACATTTATTCAAAGGTACAGTATCATGATCAAATCCATAATTTAGTTTTGTACATGTAATCACATTAATTCTACAACAATATCACATATCTTTATTCAACGTACTTTGTTCAGACCAAAACTTTCCTTCCAGATAAACTTGTTTTAGAATCAGGACTATGAATACTTACTTTGAGCCACGTTATCCCGGTACCTATGAACCAAGTGATGAGAGACAATTAGTTTGTGCTGAGTCACAGGTACTGAAAACTGATACTGTCCTGGTTAGATTTCAATCACCACATTCTGCCACATACTGAATATTTAAATCAGTTAAAGACACATTTGTTACTTAAATTAAACATTTAATCATCAAGTGTTTAATTTTTTTTTCCTTTAATGTGCAACAAACTAACAAATAATGGAGGATTCTGCAGATCCTTTCAAAGCTCAGTTTTGCTAAGTTTAGTTCTAGAAATGATTAAAATGTAAAATTAGGCAACGAGGTTGTATTTCATTGGATCCACTTAGATTGTTTGTGTTTGTGAATGCATTTGTTCAGTTTTTAATTTTTCTGTAGCGTTCATTAATGGTATAGCAGTTGTTAACAAATTATTAATGAGGCAGACGACTTTATAAAAACTAAATCTCTGTGAGTTATTGCATTACAACGTATAAACAATTAACCTAGCTCAATAAACCATGAATTATTGAAAGTTGTTTGTTAATTTTTAATCAGAAAGACTATTATGTCTTTACAAAGGAGTTAGTCTAAAACACAATTAGGTGTAACCCTGAAACCACTGCGGACATATCAGAATCTAAAATCACTGGGCCATCTCTGGGGTCCTGTGTCCTCTCCCTGACACGTCAGGTACCAACATGTACCGTGCACAAAACTGGGGCTACTGAGTATTTATTGTGTTGGTATTTTGTTGTCTGTACTTTCCTGTTGGCATGCCAAATTTAAATGTACATCAGTGCAGATGTAATGATATAATTTACAAAATTGCCATTTCCCAACCTACTGAAGTGTGGACCATAGTTGTTTGCATTCGGCTTGTATGAGTTGCAGTGAATGAAATCACCACTGCTGTTGATGAAAACGTGTCAGCTCATAATTTTACCGAGAAAGCATGCATGGAAATGTGGAAAAGCTCATTTGCGTGGGTTATATCTTTTCCGCCCGCGGCCAGTCAGACGAATGCGGGGCAATGGTGTGTATCAGCATCTATACTGAGGAGAGGGTTATAGTTGGAAAAAAAAAAAAGGCAGTGAAGGTGCCACGGCTATCAGTACAGGTGAGGACTATTAGCCAGCTGAGGTCAGGAGCTCCGCAGAGAGATGGTAGATGTGATAAAACCTGCCTGGGCTCTGCTTCATTTTTAATGACACCCAGCCACAAAGATGATGTGCTGACCTGAACCAATACAAAAGCTTTTACTGTCAAGACCCTTATTAATTCTTCCAGGGGAAATCAGTGAGAGAAGACGAGCGGCAGCCGAGGGTCTTACACCACCTCCTTTCATTTAATGTGACAGCAGCCCA
Source organism: Kryptolebias marmoratus (assembly GCF_001649575.2). Classification (NCBI taxonomy): domain Eukaryota; kingdom Metazoa; phylum Chordata; class Actinopteri; order Cyprinodontiformes; family Rivulidae; genus Kryptolebias; species Kryptolebias marmoratus. The sequence continues at coordinate 6,862,739 of NC_051437.1, read as the reverse complement.
TTTGATCCATATTAAGAACTCCATTCACACATGGAGACAGTGTGTCAAACCCTGCACAGACCTGTCACAGCTACAAAATCAGAGTAGCTGTTAAATAACACATAAAACCCAATTTATAGCCATGACATATAAGCTAGTGGCGCCACAACAACCACAGTTTTTCCTCTAAGATTTTATGTGACAGTATATGGACCAACTATAAACTGGGGAATCATATAAACAAGGAACGCCAACAGGGCAGCTTGAGTAGGTCGAGGAAAAGCAGAGATGAGGGGGCCATGCTGAAGAGGCGTCAATTATATATAGTTGTGAGCCAAGGACGTGGCCATGGAGACGGAAACAGAAGCTATAAGTAATCCGAGAGTTCAGGTGAACCTCCTTCCCCTTTAGATTGGACACGAAGCACATACGTGAAGGCTCTCACTGCAGGTAGACCGCTTCTCAGTGCACCTCACCATGGACCTGCTGTCTTTTGTGCTTTGTGTCCTCTTGGAAGCCTTGGCTGTGTACAGTAAGTAAGCTTCTTTTACTTGAATGTGCAGTTCTTTACAGTAACTCAAAATGGAATTAAGTAAAGTTTGAATGAAAGAGGAAGTTGTGATTTTGAAACTGAATATGACCAACATGATCAAAGTTTTAGGTTCACCAAAATCAGCGCGCACGTATCCAGTCGATTAATAAAGTACCATCTATTCATTTCCTAAAGCACTGAGACCAAAAATGTGACTCACAGCTTTTTGCATGTGCTATCATTGAATATTCTTTTAGTTTAAATCATTTTCAGAACAAGCAAAAAAAAGAAAGAAAGAAAGAAAGAAAGAAAGAAAGAAAAAGTTTGGGAATATTTTTGAAAAAGTCACATGTTTTTTGTGGTATTTGTAAATTTAAATTAGTTTTGGTCCTGTAGGATACAGTGTCATAATATGGGCTTGATTGTAGTCATCAAAGTTTTATTTAGAACATTATTAAAAACACGTGCACAGGGTTACTGTTTGTAATTAGTAACAAAGTTTTATTTTGTTTTTTTATATGAGACTTTACTGAAAAGATGAGAAAACATGAGCTTATTTACAGAACTAACTTGAAACCTCAGCAACAAAAGATGAATGCCAGCAAGACAATAGGCGACAGAGGCAGACGCCCTCTTCTGTGTCGAGAAATCATGTCACAAGCGAAATGATACACAGCTCAGGTGTGGGACATGAAACCTTTGAAATTAATTTAAGATGGTAGGTTATCTGTCAACTTTTACTTTCTTCCTCTACATTAGCTTGTCATGATGCTTAATTTTTGTGTTTTGTGTTTTATTCCTTTTTTAATTGTGTTTTATTTGTCGATTCGGACTATTGTCTTATTGTTCCTCGTGTTTTATTTATCTTGTTGTTTTCTGGTTTTCCCTCCGTGTCGTTCTCCATTTCATCCCCTCAGTCAGTCCTGCTCCCCATCTCTCACCTGTCCCTTTTTTCCTAATCAGATGAGCTGCGTTTACTCGTTCTCATCCCTCTCCGCTTGCTTAAACTTCCAGTTCTCACTCGCTCATCAGCCTGACGTCCTGCTTTCCTGTTTGGTTGTCAGTTTGTTCCCCCACATTCTTGGATCCTTCACGCACCACACCCTGACATATCTTCTTTCAAAACTATTATTATAGTCTGGAGGAAATTATTTTTCTCAGTGAAAATAATTTATGACTTTCATTCATGACTTGCGATTTTCATAATCAAGCAGACGACACACAATACAGGCCCATTGTTAAAGGTTAAGTACCAGGATATTACATAATGTTCTCTGCACCCTCATGCGTATGGTAATCTCAGACTCCAATCTAGGCTGTGTCCACATGTGTAAGGTTCATATTTTGGTTGTGACACGTGATACTGTGGCTCATTATAGCTGGAAATGAACATCTTGGGCTGTAACGAGGTATACCTTTGCCCTCGATGACAGTTTTTGTGCCTGTAATTTCTTCCAGACACTGTGATCCTAAACCTTGGGTTTGTCCTGAAACTTTAAAAATGAGCCGTGTTAATGCTCTGTCAGGTGTGTCCTTTCTCTTTACCCTGAAGCTCGGACTGGATGGATGGAACATCAAAGTTGGACTTTCCACGACTGAACTGTCTTTTGGGTGTTGTTTACAGGTTTCACACAATTGCACTTTAGGTTTTATGGTTTTTGGAGATTTTTACTTCAGAATGTTCATTTCAGTGTGATGGCGCTGTTCACTTTAACTTTTGAGCTGTCTAAACTTTCCAAATTTATTGCAAATGCTTTAAACTCACACATCCCACAAAATACACACTTTCTATGCAGGTTATGCATAGAAACACAGACAAGTTTGTCTTATTGAACCCAATGTGTCTCTCAGATTTCTGTAAACCTTCCCACACACCCAGAATCTGACTCTCATTGTATTTGAGCTCTGAATTCTCTCTTCAAAAGCTGAGATTAAGGGATTTTTAAAAACCCATCATATCATACATAATTGATAGTAGTGACAAAAAAATGCATGTATGGCCATTAGACGTTTTCAAGAATTTATTACATACAGCTTATTGCTTTTTGCACAGCAACAGTTTGTTTGAGGCTCAGTTTCTAGTTTGTGTCTCTGTCTGCCTGATCAAGAGTGGTGCTGTGTGCTCCCCCTCATGCTTCCCCAGAAAAGGCAGCATTCACCATGACAACCAGAAAAGAAAATGTAAAGAGCAAATAGGAGAAGGTGTTCAATTGCAATGTTCAAAACAAAACTTGGTAGATACTTTTCAAAATAAGAGTCTGGTTCTGTCAGAGAATATGACAAATGATAAGCTCCAAATTACGATTGGTTTTACTCGTTCAGTTCAGAAAACAGCAACACACTACACAAATGGTGTCATGCAAAAGTGCAGAGGTTTAAAATGAGCTAATATAGCATTCTTTCATGCTGGTGTGATGTTTTTACAGAAGAGTTGTTTTATAAGCCTGAAAAAAGATTTTAAAAATACTCATACTCATTTGGCTTGTCATTAGCCTAGCCTGGACAAAGACATTTGCTTCTTTATTCATACTCTGTCCTTTATGGCTGATGTCACAGCTGATAAGGTACTAACTACTAATAACTATTAGACAGAACATCACTTCAAAACTGTCTGGATTATCCCTTTAACGATCTAATTTGAAATTGTGACTTTACTTTGTGTAATTCTAAAATTGTCCCTAGGTGTGAGTGAGAGTGTGAATGGTTGTTTGTCTCATTTGGCCCTGTGATGGACTTGTGATCTGTCCAGGGTGTCCCCTGCCTCAAGTACAGTGTCCCCCACCATGGGGGACACAACTTTGGCTACTTGCAAGAAAATAGCAAGAAAAAAAAGAATGACTTAAGACTTTTAAACAGCACTGGATTTAACATTTTTGTTTTTAAAATGCCAATAAAAAGAAGATTGCATGATTTTTCTCATAATATCGTAAAGATAATCCCAGCTGTATTAGAACTGACTGTCATCAGAAAACACCTCACATTGAAGAGTCCAACTTTTCACATGAGGAATATTTTTGTAAAATCAAAATTGCTCAACGTGGGATGGTTGGAAAATGAAAATAAACATCTCTTGAGAAGCAAATTTTAGATTTAAAGCAAAACATTTTTGTCCAAGACTGAAAGAAATCTTCATGTAAAATTTGAGTTTGAATTTGTCTCACTATAATTATTGAAGGTTTCATTCAAAATAAAAGATACACAGTGTCCTCAGTATGTGTAACAGAGTTGCCATGCAGAGTACATGTCTGTTCACATTTTGATGCCAGGTCATCCTGCCCTCCTGATAATACAGCTCTCCACTGGTGACCTTGTTTCCTTTTGCTGATAAGCTTTGTTTAAAAGGGAGTCTCTTGGAGTCTTAGGGCAGACATGTCCTGCTGCTTGGACTTGTCTCATCCCTGGGATTCACAGCTCGCCATTTTTCTTTTGTAATAAATTGATAACAATCAACAAACTAGCTTTCTGCCTTTCTTATCATTTCTGCCGGTGTCCACTTTTTATTCCCACCTTTCTTTGTCTTTCCAACGTTCTTTCTCTTCCAGGAAAAGAAGGCGAAAAAATAAAAGAGGAAGATAGAAAAATGGCAAAGAATTTAGGTCTTTCACCATGATCTGTGGAAAATACCATGAAAAGATTTAGGGAGTCAGGGGACATCTTAGCGAGAAAAGGCCAGAACCTTTTGTGATCTTTCAAGCCCTCAGGTGGCACGGCATAAAAACACAGTCAGGCTACTGTGATCAGTATAACCACATGGGATCAGAAGTACCTTTAAAAACCATTGAGACTAAACACAAGTGACCACTACATTCAGAACCGTAACCTGAAACTGTGTTACAGTAAAAAAGAAGCTGTGCGGGAACTCCGTTGAACTGTCAGGACACAAGCTAAACAAAAAGTGACCATGAACATATATTCTGTAGTCAGACAAGTCTACTTTTCTGTTTGCTTTAAAAAAAAATTATATCAAACAGTACTTTTCAAAGATAAATAGTCTATTCAAGCTGTAATCAGCAAGAAATCAGCCGTTGTAAGACAGTGAGTAGCACAAGCATTTAACCCTTGTGGTATTCTTACACTTTGGAGAAAAAATCGTTTTGGGGGGTAGGTTGTATTTTTTTCTTTTCTAATTTACACACGCAGAGGCCCAGAAAACTTGAGTGTGCATAACTATTCATTATTCAAAGCCAATCCTTTGTAGCAGGGGTGGTAATTAGCACTTGCCACTGGCCAAATGCGGGTAAATATTTGAAGTGGTGGGTAAATTTGATCAACACACATGCCACTGTGGCGGGTTGGCAATTTGAACAGAAAAGGTGTTATTTGTCCTCTTGACATATAGGGGGCAGCAATGTGCTCGAGTTGCTGCTGTTACGTTGAGCCCCGTTCCCCCATCAGATACGGTTCCCCCTGCGTCTCCGTAAATAATGACTTATCTATTAACAGAATTGTTTAGAGGGGCAAATATTTCTCATTAAAAAAACAAAAAAACATCATTCTTTTAAAAATAAAATGTGCTAATAATATCA
>NC_051437.1:6853713-6856847 GCF_001649575.2 Kryptolebias marmoratus | reverse complement strand
ATACAAAAACTTACAAAAGCACAAAAAAAACCTTCAAAAACATTCCACAGAAATAAATTTTACTTGTCTGAATTTTTTTATGTACAGATATGCATCTTTTAATGGTTTAAAATAAAAAAAATAAAAAATAAGAAAAGTCTAGTTATTTCCATGCAGTGTCCAGAAAGAGGTATTGTTCAGCTTGTAGGGCACCACAACTGCTTCCACCCACCTCCAACATCATCATCATATGAAATTACTTTTTGTCACAACAAAAAATAGTGTCTGGTAAAATATTTGAGTGGCTGGTAAAACATTTTGTCCACCAGCCGCTATGGCTGGTGGACAAAATTTGTAATTTCCACCCCTGCTTTGTAGAGGCACTTTTTGCAGCAGTTACAGCAGCAAGTCTCTTCAGGTACAGCACATCTCCATGAGCGTGGTACATCTAGTCACTGGAGTTTTTGTCCGTTCTTCATGACCAAACTGCTGCAGCTCTTTCAGGTTGGAAGGGTGCTGCTTATGTCCAACAATCTTTAAATCAAATCAGAGTTTCTCAGTTGAATTGAAGTCTGGACTTTGACTGGACCGTTCAGGACATTTACCTGGTTCTCCTTAAACTAACACACACTGCTGAAGTAACACTGGATTGTTATTTCGACAGTCTGTCCTAGTCTCAAATCTCTGAGAGACTCCAACAAGTTCCTCAACAATTTCCCTGTATTTTGCTCCATCCATTTTGCCTTTAACTCTGACCAATTCTCCAATTCTTGTGCTGATGAAAAATGTCCCCACAACATGATGCTGCCACTGCCGTACTTCACTCTGGGAAAGGTGTTGTCAGGATGATGAGAGGTGGTAGGTTTGCATGAGACATAGCACAGACTTTTGGGACCAAACAATTCAGTTTTAGTCTCATTGCAGCTTTATAAAACCTGCAATGGAGCATTAAGCTTGACTCCCAGTCATTTTCCATCTAATTCACACCTTCATGCATGTGACCCAAACCTCTGTGAGCCTTGCAGAGACCCTAAAAACTTTGTAGTGGGAGGGGAGAGAGATTAATCTGCCTTAATGGAGCATCTCATGCAGTTCAAAAACTTGGAACTCCACACTTTCCAGTTTTTTGAATTGAGACAGCTGCCAGCATGGAAAGCAAAATGCCTGATTATACCAGACCGGACACCGTACATGTCTTTCACTAACCTGCCTGAAGTCCAGATCTATCTTCTATAAAAAAGATGAGACTCAAAAGGACAGTCTTACAGTTATCATACATTTATCAGCATAAAAAAGTCTTTCATTTAGCAAATATGGACAAAGATTTCTTTGTAAAGCTACAAGAACTATCCTAGGTGCACAAACCATTAAGTGTTAAAGCAAACGTTGATGTAACTTAATGTTAAACATGTTTGTAAAAATGCTGCTGGCAGTAAATTCTAAAAGTGTGTAAAATTTCCAAATATAATTGAGTTTGTCAGTGAAGACACTAAAAATCATCTTATTTGTACTTGTGTCTTAAATTAAACTTCTAATAGATATTTGGACGAAATAAAGATTAAAACTTCAGTTGCAATTTCGAAAATACCCTTCCAGCACTTGAGTTACTCAGAAAACTACATAAGAAGCAGAAATCCAAACAGTGTATCCTGCAGACTGTGCTAACACCAGATAATGATGCTGAGATTGATCCTCGCTGTGAATCGATGCGTCTCTGAGATGAGATCTTTTTTTATTGATCTGCTGAGCTGAAGGCATCTGTGCAGTGAAGTCTTGTTGTTGTTTTCTTCATGACTTGAGTTGTTCTCGCTGACACAGCAGCTGCAGAAATGAAAGCACAACCGTGTCAGCTCTGTTTCTTTCAGTAAATCCAGTCGAACTTTGTCTTTACTGTCTGTCTGTGTGTGTGTGTGTGTGTGTGTATTCCAGGTCAAGATGCTGGAGAGGAACGCATAGTGGGAGGCTACGCACCGGTTCCGCATTCCATCAAGTACATTGTGTCGGTGCAGACCACAAACCGCCAGCACTTCTGTGGGGGCTTCTTGGTCAGTCCATCCTGGGTAATCACAGCTGCACATTGTAACATTGGGTGAGCTGTTTTTTGTCTTTTAGTTTACCTGTACAGAAAACAAAGGTTCAATAATCTCAGGCAACACAAGCTTGAGGAAACACTAAAATAAATCCCAGGCCATCCAGTATTTTCCCTTTTCTATGAGTTCACAAAGTTCTAAAAAATAAAAAGGGTCTGTTGACAGGGAGTGGCCTAGACCTAACTTCTATGTATGGCATTGTGTCTGCACAGGCTTTCAGTAGAAGGATTTACCAGCCATATGAGATGCTCAGTTCTGTAAATTATCAGGGCTGAAAGAACACACATGAAAATGACACCAATGCGCAATGGTGGCGCTCCTGGAAACTGACACAAGCATGTTTGTGCCATCGAAGACTAGGAACAGCACACTTTTAAAAGAACAACATGCAGTTTGGCCTAAAAAGAAGCATTAAACTTTTGGCATTTAATCTACATTCTAGATCTATTTCAGTGCAGGATCAGAATGATATTTTATATCTGTTATTAAATAACATACAGTATGTTTCTGACAGTGTTGTCAGGTTTCTACATATCTGTGTCACCTGTTAGTCTTCAGTCAGCTTCACTGTAAATACAAAGTTTAAAATACATTTACCTTGAATTTAAAGAAGTATTCATAACTTGATTATTTTCTTATACGGTACTTACCTGTTTGAAAAGTTAAACACGTCACTGTTCTGTTGTGCTTGCATGGCAGCTTCAGATTGTTTTGCTGGCTTCTATAAGGACTTTGTTGCCATGCCTGAGGTTAACCTGCAGTAGTCCCGGTATCTTCCACGTATCTTCCATGTTCCCCTGTGGTTCAGTCAGCTGTGGCATTATAGAAAGGAGTTTAAGTTCTAGTCCTTTTAGACCCACACAGTTATGGTGAAGTCAAATGATTCACCAAGTCGCAATTCAACTTGGAACAATTTGTCCAGTTTGTGACTGTTTTCTGCAGGAAAACAGTGGCGTGAAATAAAATGTAAAGATACTTACATCAGTTAAAAACAGAGAAAAATTTCTGGAAATGAACTACACAAAGTAATAGATATTTTATTGCCCCCCCCCCCCCCCCCCCCCC
>NC_051437.1:6822457-6853044 GCF_001649575.2 Kryptolebias marmoratus | reverse complement strand
ACATACATACATACATACATACATACATACATACATACATACATACATACATACATACATACATACATACATACATACATACATACATACATACATACATACATTCATTTTCTGCTGTTTATCTGTGGTTAAGTCTTGGGAGCAACAGGTCCAGGATAAAACCCAGACCTCCCACTCCCCAGAGACACTCACCTGCTCCTTGTGGGGAATCCCAAGGCGTTCCCAGGCCAGAGAGGATACATAATTCCCCTAGCAAGTTGTGGGTCTGCCCTGGGATTTCCTCCCAGTGTGACACGTCATGAAAATGAGATCATTTTTCCGAGCAACAGAAAAAAGAAAAATGCTGATTGTTGGTCAGGTGCTGTGAAAGAGTACTGGGATTTTAAAACAAGGCCAGTTGATGAAATGTTACTTTTTCATCAGATAATAATTATCAGTCAATAAAATTGTTATTTTACTCATTTGTGTTTTATCTCATTGGCATAGTGCTGAATCAGTACTTTTATTAAACTGCATCGTGTTGTGATTAAAAACTCAATTTTATCCCATACTGTGTTTTTTTCCTGCTCATTCATGTAACTTTAATGTATCAAATTGTTGGCAGTGAGTCCTGATATCATATCGATCACAGACTAAAGAAAAATAACCCACATACACAACAAAATGTATTTAAGAAAGTATTAAATACTAACTGATTAAATTCCTTAAATGATACTCAAACAAATTACTCAAGCAAAATTATATTTTAAAAGGGGATTTTACTTCAATATTTATCAGATAAATTAGTTGACAGGTGAAATAAGTTTTAAACAAACAAAAAAAAAGTCATTTCATGTTTACTTGGTTACAGTTTTCAGACAACCCTTCTGATTCTGCTGTAAAACAATCTGCTAAGCCTTTCTTTTTCTTTTTTTCACACCTCATAATTCTTTCTGCTGTATGTAAAAAACAACTTTCTATTAATAACTGTGGATGAAATGTGGCTAACTCACTCCCAAAACGTTTAAGATGAATGAATACTGATCATCATGTTTTGGCAAACAGGTATAGATACAAAAAGAGCAGGAGACACTCGAGTTTGATTAGGGAAGTGTTTAACTGAACAAGATACAGAGAGCATCGACATTCTGCTTGTCCAATTCCCCCACCTTGGTTTATTTAAAGGGCTAACATTCACTCTAAATTATTTAACCTAGCCGTGCTATCCGAAATAAGCCACTGCTCAACTGAAAACACTCCTGTTGTTTCTGTCATGAGCCTAAACTTTATACTCAAAGAAGTTAAAAAACACAAGCAAGAACAAGTAAAGAACAAGTAAAGAAGAAAGAAATTTGTATATTAACAGCTGTGTTAAACTTATTTTGTTTGTGTAGGATAGTACACAGGATAGTGTTGGAGCTGGAACCCCCTCCCAGCTGCAGTAGATGTTCACCACATCACATCCAGACCCTAAATGAATCATGCATGTGCAAAGCTGCTGCTGACTGATTCATGTCAGCGTGTAAATGTCAAACTGTCTATATCTAAAATAACTCACTGCACTAAAATAAGACTGAGGGTTGGAACTGTGGCATTAAAAGAAACAAAAAATAAAACAAAACAAGAATCAACAGAAGAAACTTAGTTCTAAACCTAGTTAGGCTGTTCTTTAACTGACTTTTTGTCTCTCCAACAACATTATTCCTCTCTGGTTTCCACTTAGGTGGTGAAGTCATCTAGTGACTTCTAGTATTTCAGTGAACTGAACCATTTGCTAGGCTATGCCTACAAAGGCACATAAGCCATGTTTTGTATGGACCTCCTGCCTTACTGTGAACTATTACTCTGTATGTTTCTGATACACAACACTCCGTGAGAAATATCTTTTTTCTTGTTAATGCATTGAATTCAGTAATTAGGTCATTTTTCCAGACTGAATAGTTTTAAAAAAATTATATAAGGTCAATCCTTGTTCTCAAGGGTCACTATCCTGCATGTTTTACTTGTTTCTCTGCTCCAACACACCTGATTTGAATCAATGAGTGATTAACAGGCTTCTGCAGAACATGAAGACGTCATGTAACCACTGAATCAGCTGTGTTGGAGCAGGGAAACAAGGAAAACGTGCAGGATGGTAAAAAAAGAAAGTGAGGAAAGTGTGGGTTTATCACAACTAATATTGCAATCACGATGTTGCACAAAAATATTGCACAATGCAAGTTTTTCTGATACTGTGCAGCCCTTACTGAATATTATAGTCAAAATGAAGCACTCTCAATAAGTTTTTTTCAAAACTGAGAATGAAAAAAAACTAAATCTGGAAATATGCATTTAGTTGCACATATCACTCTAGGAAAGGAATAGGTTGGCTGTTGGAACAAAAACTGATTTTGTATTTAATATATATAAATGAGAGACATCTGGTGATGATCACAGTGTGCCTACGTATTAACGCTTCTTTTCCCTGCAGGATAGAAAGAATGATGATCGTGGCAGGAGACTACTCTCTGAGTGTTTATGAAGGCACAGAACAAGAAGTCTTTCCTCAGTTTTTGGTGACCCACCCTCAATACCACTACCAAACGAATAACTATGACATCATGCTCATTAAGGTACAGAATGCAAACCATCAGTCTTTTTAATTTTTTTAATTTAATTGGTTTTAATCTTGGTTGCTTTATCTGTTCACTTTATACATTGTTCATTTTTTCTCCAGCTGAAGACCCCCGTCGTTCTGAACAACTATGTTTCCATCGTTTTGCTGCCCAGAGATGACGCTGCCATACCAGTGGGCACAATGTGTCGAGTGTCAGGATGGGGATACACCAGCCCCACTGGGGGCTCGATTCCCTCCTCCCTTCGGACCGTGACGCTTCCCATTATCTCCTCAGCAAAATGTAACAGCACTGGATCCTTCAATGGTAGAATCACAGAAAACATGCTCTGTGCTGGTTTCGATCTCGGCGGGAAGGATGCCTGTCAGGTGAGAGGACCTCTGTTATTCTGTACAGTGTCAGGATACATGGGGCACTTTAACAAAATGTGCTGGACTTAAATAGGTACATCTTTCAGTGACGAAAAGCAACGACTTCTGCATTCGTTCTTACTCTACACCAGGGGTGGCCAATCCTGGTCCTCAAGGGCCACTATTCTGCATGTTTTACTTGTTCCTCTGCTCCAACACACCTGATTTGAATCAATGGGTGAATAACAGGCTTCTGCAGAACAAGAAGAGGTAATTTAGCAGGGAAACAAGAAAAACATGCAGGATAGTGGCCCTTGAGGACCAGGATTGGCCTCCTCTGCTCTACACCAATCAGTTTGTCTTTGAATGTTTATTTCATCTTTTAATGTTTTTTTTGTTCGTTTTTCCCAGCCTTTACATCATGTTATGCTGGTGTATTTGCTCTCAATAATGCCCACAAAAAGTCCAAAATCAACTGTGTTTGTATTTCATTTCATTCATAAACAAAGCAAACTGTTTTTAACGGCTCTTTATTATGCAACGTCTGTTGCAGTATGTATTCAGTCAAGATGATCAATGGTTTTTTTTAAATAGAAATTCTGTTACTTAAACTTATTCATCCACAATTCCATTGCAATAGGAAAAACATTTTGATACAACTAAAGCTGCATTACATTACAACTACAATCACTGCCAAAAGAAATTAGGCACCCAACCAGAGTGGTGAGAATGAAGTAAAAGTGCTGAAAGGTCATGTGACTACAGTGCAGTGATTACAATTTCAGATCAAATGGACACTGCTGGTCTTGTATCAGTAGGGGGTGAAACCCTCACTCAGGCCTTGACACAAGTGGCAGTTCAGTGTGAAATGAAACCGCTGTATCCTCTCCTACAGCAAGTCACCTCACAGATGCTGTATTTGGTTCTGCAGATCCAGCAGATTCGCAAAAGGTCAGAGTTGATGCTTGAGCTGACTCCATACTTCTTTGATTAGAGGGAAAAAAAATCCCAGGGTTCCAGGAGGCGTAAAACATGCATACACAGGATCTCAGTGACACTGTGTCAGCAGGGTCCCCCATATCAGAGAAGACTTGAGGTCAGACATTATGGTTCCTACACCATGATTCCAGGGGTAACTCTGGTGTGTCTCTCCATAACATGGTAGACGGTGAACGGTGGATGATGAACCTGTAATCCGACTGACTCCGGTTGTCGAGACAGTGCAAGATTACAGGAGATATTGTAAAAAGTCCATCATCTGTGTCTGAACTGTAGGTGCAGTTGTTGTTAGGTTCTGTAATTGTTTAAGCACTATACTGTAATCTTTTGTTGGTGTGATTTTTCTTGGGCGACCAGAACATTCAGGTGTGACGGTGCCCTTAAGTGCCCACTGGCTTCAACATCCATTTATTGTAACATCTGTATTCCTGCTCGGTGGTCAGTGCCATGGTTTTTAAATCCTGAGGCTGTGGGTTTGAGCCCAGGTTGTGTAAAGAAGAGCATGGTGTAAAGCATTTGCCAATCATTCATGCGAGTTCTCTCGCTGTAGCGACCCCTGCAGAAGGGAGCAGCTGAAAGAAAAACAACACCTGTGCGTCTGCACGCCGAGACAATTCCGCAATACAACCACCTGGCTTCATGCAAACCTATAATACAACCCTTACTGATTGGCATCAAAGACTGGTAATGCCATCTACTGCACCTGCAAGGTGCCCTCTGGGTCTGATAATCTTCAGTCACTGTTTTGACAGACTGGTGAATGCTCCAAGAGTCTTATGACACTATGAATGCACTTATGATTCCACTGATACCACTACTTACGCCCTTTGGTGCCCATTGTAGACATGGAAGAGTCTTGCAGATCAAATCATTTACATACCCATCACTTATCTGCATGTGGACCAAATTACAGCTAAATTAGACCCTTCTTTCTGGGTGCCTCACTTATATTTTGTCTGTATGTGTATTGAATATTGGGGAAAGGTTGTCAACATAATTTCTAAAAGTATGATTACTTTTGCAGTGTGATAGTTTCATTTAATGATTGTTGTCCAATAAGAGGATCTATGTTTTGTGTGCTCATTATCTGTCCCAACAATCTCCTAACCCCAATGGGGCTCTAAAATGTGGCATCTTTTGTTTTGTTCTTTTTTTCAGGGAGACTCAGGCGGCCCTCTTGTGTGTGATGGCCGGGCCTATGGAGTGGTGTCATGGGGAATAGGTTGTGCTGAGGCTCAATTTCCTGGAGTCTACACAACTGTGTCCAAATTCCGCAGATGGATAGACAACACCATATTTAGCTACTACAACTGTAAGAGTATTTAGAGCTCACTGCTGACTTGACTTTCTTATTTTACTGGTGCCTTCTTTGATCTAATTTCGTTTTACCATGAGTTTCGGGATAGGTCAACATTTTGGGAAATAGTCTTAATTGCTGGTGGGGTAGAAGAAAGACTGATATCTATCATGTATTTACACCAAACAGCTCTAACATTATGACCACTGTAAAGCTGCAAACTACAGCCAAGGCAAGTGAGAAGTGGGTCATGCAAAACTGCTTGGGAATGTCTCAAAAAGCATGATAAATGTGATCTGCTTCATGTTAAGTGGTTGGTCATCATGTTGTGGCTAATTGATACATGTGGTAAACATAAAGCAACAGTTCAAGGCTATTGATTGTGAGTACATACAGAAACTAAGCAGTAAAAAACTAGGAAAATGGAATTTTTTTGCTAGCCTTGTGCTAAGCTATCCCTGTTTATGTTTATGTTCAAAAAACACATATAACAGCAATGTCAATCTTCATATTTCCCAAAACATTAGGCCATTTCTTTAAGTTTGAAACTCATCATGCCAGGGATTTATCTGAATAAAATGCTTCCTAAGCAAAATCAGTGACAGATAAAACCACCAAACAACCTCAGGCTAACTGGCAAACGTTAACCAGTAACCAGATTTCCACAACATCAAGATAAAGGTGCCATATTGCTGTCACTCAGAATCCCAGTTTTCAACGTATTGTGTAGCCTGTCTAAAAGGCAGTAGAAAAATGCACTCATGATTCAAAATATAACCATTTAATTTGGTTCTACTGCATTCCAAATCATATTAGCATTTATTACATGCACTTCACAATCCAAGGACGAGACAGGGACTAAAGATCAGAGGTCCACTGGATATCCATTCAGCTCAGCTGCCACCGAGAACAGTCACATTTTGAGAAAAGCAGTAAAACCCAGCACTCCTGCTTAGTTCTTAGTTATTATTTCACACCAATTTTCACCTCACCTGGTATCAAAATTATGCATGAGTCTTCAGAGCATAATTATAGGATGGTGAGTAGCATGTCTTGAAATACATGATGTCCTTGACTTGATTGACAAAATGTTTAATGGCAGCTGAGCTGAGCGTACCTTCGATGGACCTCTCATCTATTTAGTCCCAGCTTCATTGGTTCATGCTCATAAGAATCGCATGATTCATGAATTCTTAGTGAACAACAGAACTATTTTACTAAGTCCTGTATTCAGTAAAAAAAAGAAAACTGAGAAATTAGAAAATCTTATTTGAATCTATTTTGATAAAAATTGCTCTGAGCAACTTTCATTTCTTAAGATCTTGTAAACATATTGAGTTTGTCACTGTTGTTCAGGAAAGAAAGCCTCGTGTGGATGCAATTTCAGGTTTTAGGAGGGGGTGATTTTCAATATTTTATGATATAGCAATTAAATAATCTATCAATAAAATGAATGTAATCATTGCAATAACAATCAGTAAAACACTCAGTTTTTTCTGTCAGTTTGAAAGTGAATGAACATAACTACTTTTATAGTGTTTAATATAATGTGTTTGTATGTGCGAGTGAATGTAGGCATTATTTCGGGAGGGGTTTATTTTTGTTGTTAAGACTGAGTATGGTTGTTTGATGATTTATTTTATGGAGTTGTAGAGTTATAAATCAAGCATTATGCAGAAGGCACCTTAAAGAGAGCGAGTTGAGCAGATTGTTTGGATCTGGTGAAGGAAAATGGATTGTGTGTCTTAAAACAACAACACCAACTGTGATGTTTTCTTGTTTTATACACACTAATAAATTACTCATCCTTCAGCCTACTGTGTGGTTCATTTTTATGCGCAATGATAAAGCTGACATTTGAGCTTCAAGGCTTGCTATCATCTTTTTTTTCTTTTTTTTTTTACATCTAATAACAGATCTGGCAGGTTGCTTGGACAGATTACTTACAGTCAACATTTTAGAATAAACATCTATATTATTTTCAGAAAGTATTCAGACTCACTTTGTACCCAGTAACGACAAAATGAAAAACCTGAAATATCACATAGCCTATACATTTTGGAAGTATTTAGACCCTTTACTTAGTCCAGCCTTAAGATGTTTTTGTTTTTTTGACTAGTCTCGCAGTCCCTGTTACTAAAGAACACCCCCATGGCCTGATGCTGCCACCACCATGCTTCACTGTGGGGATGGTGTTGGGCAGATTATAAGTGGTGCCTGGTTTACTCCAGACGTAAAGCTTTAAACTGAGGCCAAACCATTTAATCTTGGTTTTATCAAACCAGAGACTCTTCTTTCTCACAGTCAGAAAAGTATTTTTTTAAATTTGGCTTTCAAGTGTTTTCCACTGAGAAGCTGCTTCTGTTGAGCCATAAAGCTTGGATTGGTGGAGGCCTGCAGTTCTGGTTGTTCTTCTGGAACTTAGTTTCATCTTTTCACAGAACCTCTTATGCTAAGTCAGAATGACCATCAAGCTCTTGGTCACCTTTCTCAATAAAATCTGTCCCCCTCAACTGCTTGGTAGCACAGAGCGATCCGCCCTTAGAAAATTCCTGGTTGTGCTAAACTTATTCCATATGAAATTATGGAGATCACTGTTCTCCTGGAAGCCTTCAGGGCAGCAGAGGCTTTGTGTAGGCTCCTCCAGATCTGTGCTTTAAAACAGTCCCTTCTGTGACTCTAATCATTTTTGTTAAATTAATGAGACAAAAATGACTGAATCCACTGTATCACCATGCTTCAACGCAAAATTGCAAAAATTTAAGGCGGTTCCTTTGACCTCATGGCTTAATTTTTGATTTTGATTAACTAGGAGACCTTCTATTGAGAGGTGTGTCCCATTCCAAATTCAGTCACTTTAATTTACCACAAAGTGTAGAAACAATGCTCATTAGGAGAAATGAGAAGCATCTGGGCTAAATTTCAAGTATTTCTGAAGAAAATACCAATTTGTAAATTCAGTTTTTAGTTTTTCAGTATGTGTTAGATTAATGAGACAAAAATGACTGAATCCACTGTATCATCATGCTTCAATGCAAAATTGCAAAAATTGAAGGAGATCTGAATACTTTTTGAAGCCACTGTGCACATTCAGTAATGCTAGTACATAAGGAAAATTTAAAAGTAACATGATTTATATTTCCAAACAACCATAAATCAACTTGAGTAACCTTTGCTGGCTTGTCACTGGCTTCCCTTTGAGCAGCTGATGAATAACCACAAAACTGGGATCATAATAAAATATGCATGAAACCCGTATTCCTCTGAGCAATCTGTGTAATGGCTACCAGGAGTCGTTTTGACTCTTTCCTCCTCTTCACAAAGCTGCGGCCTCAGCCGGCTGGGATTCCCGTCAGAGCCGAGCAGTCAAATCAGTACATACTGCATCACACCTGATACCTGTTGGCCGCCCCAACAGGATGAATAGTTGATGGCCTACTTCAGAGGGAGTTCTGGTTTCACGGCTCAGCTTTTGCTCTGTTTTAATGGGTGTGTCAGATCCCCTGTTAATTAGTGGACTTTAGTCTTTTATGCCTCAGATTTTACCGGCTTGGTTACATGACCACGGGGTCCTTGTGTTCTGCCATGACAAAACCTCTCCACAGAGTCTTATTTTTGTCACTCAACCTGATTCATCCTGAGCTCCCTGATGTTAGCCGTATCACAAAAACAGATACACCCTTCTGTGTTTTGTGGAAAAATATTGATTGAGGCAAAGAGACTGTAACCATTACCCGAACAGCTTCTCCCAATGGACAAAGCTCTGTGGCAGCAGGGAAACAGAACATACTTCAAATCATAATGGCTCCTTTCCCCCAAAACTGGGATTCTGGTTCGTCTTGACTTCTTTTTGGTGTTTTTAACATTTATGAAATTCATAAATTTGGCTATGAAATAAAATTAAAGGAAGAAAATGACACAGAGAAAAACCACATGAAATTCATATCTTGAAACCATGTGTAAAACACATTTTACTAATGTTTCCTGTATTATTTTAGAATATTTTCAACATGTCTATATGATCAAATGAAAAACATAATTAATTTATGTGTTGTATGAGGGAATATATATCTCACCTGCTGAAGGTTGGACCTCCTTCAGAGAGCTCACAGGTGTCTTGGTGGTCTCTCTGTCTGTTCTCCTTCTTCAGGGTCTCTCAGTTTGTGAGGACAGCCTGCTCTTGGTAGATTTACACATCCCATATACCTTCCATCTCCTGATGATGGATTTAACAGAACTCCTGGGGATGTTTAGAGCCTTGGAAATCCTTTCGTATCCATCCCCTGACTTGTACTTCCTAATAATCTTTTCTCTGAGTTGAATCAGGACAGTCACTTTACATAAAATAGTTTTATTTATTTGGTATTACTGTAACGGTTGAGTGAAAACAAAAACTTAGATGTGAACACAAGGAGGGGAACACGAGGAGCAGGACCAGACTGTGACATGAACAACATACATAACAAGAACCAGAGAGAACTAAATACAATGAACAAGCAAGTAATGGAATCAAAGAAGAGATTCTGGCCCAGTCCCAATACTCACCCTCCACCCTACGCCCCTCTGTGAAGTGTGTACTGAGTTAAAGTGCACAGGTTACAAGCATGCAAGAATTGAAAAACTGGGACAGTACGGGTTACATCAGTGGTCTCCAATCCTGGTCCTCGAGGGCCACTGCCCTGCATGTTTCGTACAGAAGGGGGAAACTAATTATTTCAATACTTCACATTTGAACACTGGTTTTTCATGACAGACACAGCTTGCTCTGTCACCACTGCCATGTCAATAAAGATAATTTTAAAAAATTCAAAATGTCACATGCAGTGATGAATTGTGGGTAAAGACAGTCCGCCTGGATACGGGCTTAGCCAAAGGGCGGATGTAGTACACAAAGGGGGCGGGGCTAAAGACCACTCCAGAGAATTGGGACACACTACGCACTCAAACCCTTCAACATAAACGCACATTTGAAGGACACGAGGGTTAGGGTTACCATCTACAACTCTACCAAAACAGCGACCGATCCCGCCCTGTTGGATGTTGGAGTTATGACGCAGAGGCGCAAGCCAATGATGTAACCCGTACTGTCCCAATTCTCCAATTTTTGCATGATTGTAACCAGGGCCGTAGCCAGACTTTAAAAAATACTGAGGTCAACCACTCGTTATCCCCCTGCACATCAGTTACAATGAAGACCAAAACTTAATTAAAATAGAAGCATTTATTTAAAACAAAAAAAAAGTGCAAAAATCCCCCTTTATTGACGTTTCACAAATTAGATTAGGGTTTCACAGATCACATACTTGGTTTTAAATGTTCTGCAATCAGTGCAGAATAATCTGGTTCAGGTTTGAAGTGTCCAGGTGTTGTAGTTTTTAACTAGAGTAGATTAAAGATGCTGAAGGTAGTGAAAAATTAGGTGGAAACGCCCTTTAGCCATTTTCCGAATCGGAAGCTGCAATCGGAAACCAACTTCAGCTTCGTGGAATTGAAGGAGAATATTTTTACCAAGTTACCTCAGTTGTGTTTCACCGTAAGTGGCGTTCTTCTTCTTCTGGTCTTTATTTTAGCAGTAAGGAACGCAAAGCTGCACTCTTCTTTGTAGACATTGAGTGTGGCTGCAGCTGCACACAGTTGCAGCGCCTCCTACAGTAAACTGGTGGAGCTATGCAGAGAACCACACCGTTCAAAAGCATTGTTTTGATTAATTTTTTTACAATATACACAGCAGAAAAATACTGAGGTCCGGACCTCGGTGTCCTCAATGGTAGCTACGGCCCTGCTTGTAACCTGCGCACACGAGCCCTTCTGTGCACTTTGACTGAGTACACACTTCATTGAGGGGTGTAGGGTGTAGTGCGAGTATTGGGACTGGGCCATAGACGGAGGTTGATGAGGAAGTGGACACAGGTGACTGATTAGTAACTAGGAACCGGAGCAGTTGGGTGTGGCAGACTGAGTGGAGAACTACTAAACTGAGTGCAGGTGAATAGTGGCACAGGAAACACATGAGAAAAATAAGAGTGACAACACAGAAACACGACAGTGACAACATCAAAACAAACACAGAAAAATAACTCAAACTCAAATTGTGAATTTGATTTCACTTTGATATTGAAGGTTTTATTGATCTATTTTCCTCATTTATATTGATCATGACTGATTTATGACAACAGTAAAAGCATAAAACATCCAAGGGGTGAATCCTTTTTATAGCATAATAAAACTCCTAAAATTCTCTTATGATATTTAGTTTTTGGCGTGGCACCCCAAGATTAACAGTGGCCCCCATTTGGCCACTATTGTTATTATTTCTGAGTGAGTGTTGTTGACTGGAGGACCTGAATTTACGTCTGATGATGCTCTTCTCTGAGCAGCATAGATGGCCACATCTCACTTTTTGTTTACAGAAACACAAATTACCAAACATAACACATCAGTTGGAGGCTTTAAAACTGCCAGCATCAACTCACAGGCAGAAAGAGACAAGACTGAGCTACTTTACCCATCTGCTGTCAAAATCAGGCCAAGATTTGCTCATCTGTGCAGTCTTTTATACACAGTCTTTCTTGTTAGTTTCACTTACTTGCTCACAATAAATTTATACTGCAACAATAAAGCTTTTCATTTTGTTTTTTTAGCAGTTTATTCAATATTGGCTAAAACAGCATTCAATACTGTCAGTCAAGATGTTCTGCAAGGACATACGATACAGTACAACACACCCGGTTGTTACCGTTGACCTTAACCTCGCTGTATCCTGAGAGGTTTTATTTTCAGCATTTTCATATGTTGTCTTTTCGCTGCTTTTCAGTAAATAGAGATTTTAACTGATTGTAGATCACTGTGTTGTGTTTTAGACTGAATATTTTTAAAAACTAAGATTTTTTTGAGCTGTGTTTGTACCTCTTGGCAACACAGAAACAGAATGTTTTAGTGAGAACAAAGGTTGCTTTTTAAAAAAGATGTTTTGGTGTCAGTGTGGACTGAAAATACAAAGCTTCCGAGAAACAATGATGTAGCCTAATTCTTGTATGCCTATTATAACTTTGTGACCCAGAAACCAAAACAGCAGTGGAGTCGTTTAGCTTTTTTTTTTCTTTTTTTTTTTTTGCTTTTTTGTTCTACAGCTATCACACTTCATCCTGATCCTGTTGTGAATAAACTTTGATTTTGAGCTGTAAAAGTTTTTGTGTATGATTTAATTTCAACATTCTTGACACCTGCTGGTGCAGCTGATGTGTTAAAGGATTTGTTAGAATTGTGTGGATACTAAAAGAAAATATGGTAGGAGAAAAACAAACAAACATCAATTTAGCAAAATATCATTTGAGTAGTGTAAACAGCTGCTGAGAGATTTTAACAAGAATCACAACATTTATAAAAATGAAACTGCGATATTAACAGTATAAGCAGAGGAAATTCTTCGTATTTAAAAATTTACATTCATGCAAATGAGATGACACTTTTACTGGTAGCAGAATTAAAAAGCTGAAAACACTAATTTAATGTTTAACAATGACTCATTTTTAACGCTTATGTCTGTAAATATCTGCATTTGTTGAGTTCTTTACATATATTTATGAGCCTGCATGTAGTATCTGGGCAAACTTCACTGATTCCCACATCACAGTTTACTGTAACTCAGAAGCCACTGTTTGGGATTTCAAACAACTTGTTTCAGCCACCAGAGGGCATTTGATCATTAAAACATGAGAAAATGATCAATTGAAGGCCTGCTGGCACTTCCTCCTCTTCGCCTCCTCTCAGATTATAATAAGCCCGTCCTCTGAAGAGTTTCTATCTGCTCATGAAAATGTTACATCATGCCTCGGTCTCCAGTGTAACAGTCGTGAATGTGTTTTTGAGCTTCAGATGATGCTTCGTTAAAGGAAAACTGAGAATAAGGAACAAACAGAACAGACGAGTCGTGGAGGTCTGACGACTGTTTGGGTTGAGAAGGATGCCAAAAAAAGCTTCAAGGCATGGCAGTAGCCGAGATGAAAACGTGACCAGATTATTGTGCACCAAAGAGCTATTCAATGTTAGAGACTAATTCTTTTTGCTTTTTCCCCTTTCTCTATCCTTTCTTTGTCTTCTGACCCTGCAGAAATGTGAGCACTTTATTTTTTCAACAATTTCTCTTCTTAATTCTTCTTTCTACCATCAGCCAGGAGGCACTTTCATGAAACTGGGACAACAGGCATGTGTAAAATATGTAGGAGATGGAATAGTTGGCTCAGAGGCAAAGCCCTAAAGTTTCTGAAAAGATCATCTTCGTCAAAATCTGCAGATTATTTTAGCTGAAGAGATAATCGTTTGCGTTAGTATGCAGTTAGGCTTTCTCTCTTAGTTGGTTTTCATTGTTAAAGCATCCTCTGGACTGTTTAGGAACCAAAAATAGATGTAGGTTTTAATACAGAGAACTGACTCGGAAGATAATGAGTGAGCTGAAAGGCTGAATCAGACACTTACTTCCACTCTGCAGGCACCCATAGCCTGTCCCTGGGAGTTTAAAATGTGACAAAATAAAACAATAAGGAATATTTAAGTTGTTCAGGATGGGATCTTCAATTTAAGAGTTACCCCATAATCCAGCTGACATTCAGTGAAATTTTACAGCCAGTCAGTCCTAAAATCCATTACGTCCAAATTGGGGGCCATTTGTTTCCTCTGTCCTTTTAGGAGAGTTTGGGTCTAAATGGAGATGAAATGCTCGAGTGTTGGTTCCCGACAGATCTGGCCACTCACGCCTGAAAAAGTGTTGCTGATTGTTAAAAGCTCCTGACGTTTATCGACTCAGGATGACAAGTACAGGAAATGTATCCCCACATTTACAAATGGTTCAATATGCTCCACCATACAGTTGTCAAATTTCCACGGCCCATTTTTTTCTGGGAAAAATCATCACAGTGTGTTAAAGTGAGTGCACATTTCTACAGCACACGGCTGCTTGTGTTTAGTAGCAGCACTGCAGGTGTAGTAGTTGATCGTGGCACCCACATGTACAAAAAAGAAAACCTTTTAGTTACGTAAGAGAAAAATGCTGAGACAAAAGACCTCCACTCAGTTGCCATTACTTTACCTAGAAAAGATGGGAAACAATTAGAGCAAGACTTTGAGGCTTAGGTGTATAAAAAAAATGTCAGACAGCTTGAAAAGCTCTGGGGTGAAGAAAAGTAGAATGTAGAATGTTAAGCACAGACTAACAGAAATGGGAAAGGAAAAACTAATAGCAGCACTGTTTTCATGGTAGACAATTACCACAGAGAGTGTGCAAGATCATTTCATTCTTCTTTACAGTTCAGAGAAACCCACCTGGCAGGTTTCCTTCTTTTACAAACATTTTAGGGAACTATTTAGGACTTCGATTGTCTGCAAACACATTGCTTCTCATCGATCTGGGAAAGGGTTATATGGTCATCTCCAAACAATATGGAGCCCATCGTTCTCCAGAAAGAAAGATAATTTACAAGTGGATAACATTTAAGACAGCTGCCAATCTCCCCAGGAGTGGATGTCCCAGAAAATTTACCCTGAGGTCAGATCTTGCAATGCTCAGAAAAACTAAAATAAAAAAACAAAATCCCAAAACAAAACAAAAAAACAAGAGCTCCATCTCAGACTTCACAGGCCTCAGTTTGTGTGTTAAAAGTTAAGGTTCATGATGAGATAGTCAGAGAAAGAATAATGAAGTTTGGCTTGTTTGGGTTGCAGGAGAAATTTTCCTTTCTAAAAAGAATGTGGACTTAAAGTAAGTTTGAAAAGTTGCAGCTAAATGAATCACGAGACTTCTGGAACAAAGTCTTTTGGACAAGTTAGACCAAAGTACAAATGTTTACCCGTCATGCTGAATGTCATTCACGGTGAAAGCCAAATGCAGCATTTCAGGGCAAACACCTAATACCAACTGTCAAGCACGGTAGAGCAGGGCTAATGGTTTGGGCTTCTTCTGCAGCCACAAGACCTGGATTCAACCCAACTAAAATGATGTGGTTAGATCTTAAGTAAGGTGTGCACAAACAAATGCCTGCAAACCTCAATGATCTGAAGCAATGTTGTCAAAATAAAACAAACCAAAAACTGAGAGTTATAGCTGCTTAAAGTTGATTTTACAAGCTACAAGCTACTAAATCATGAGGTAGACAGCTTTTCACACACAGCTGGCTTTATTTTTGCTTTATTTTCCTTTAATAAATACTCCTCCATTTGAGGCAAAGACTCATCCCCAACCTGGAGGGAGTGTTCCAACTTTTTCCTGTTCAGAGCAATGGTCTGAGACACAGAGGAGCTGACTCTCATCCCAGTCGATTCACACTTATCTGTGAACTGCCCAAGTGCACGCTGAAGCTCACAGTCTGAAGATGCTGTCAGAACCACATCATCTGTAAAAGTAAAAATGAGACCCCTAAGTTCTCAAACCAGACACACTCCTCTCCATGACTGCACCTTGAGATCCTGTCCTTGAACACTACAAATGGGATCGGAGATGAGACACCCGGCCTGGCGGAGTCCAACCTGCATGGGGAATGAGCTCTACTTTGTGCTGAGGATGGAAACACAGCTCCTGCTTTGGTTATACAGGGACTGGATAGCCCTTAACCCTCACGTGGCCTTTGGGTCAAAATGACCTGAAGATACAATGGCTTCTCTACCTCTTTTTGTCGCTCTCTCTTTTGAGGGCTTCATGAGGATTAAAAGTGACCTCAGAACCCCATGCTCCTGCAGCACCCGCCGCAAAATGCCTCAGGGATCCTGAGGAAGCCTTCTCCAGAAAACCCATGTAGACTAGATTGTCAAACTTCCATGACCTCCTTATCAGCTCCGCAAAGGTGAAGATCTAATTCACTGTTCCACAGCCAAGACAAATCCACACTGCTCCTCCTGAATCCAAGGTTCAACAGTCCTTCAGAGCCTCCCTTCCAACACTCTGGAGTACACTTTCCCAGGGAGGCTGAAACGTGTGATCACCAGACCAGACCATAGTTTTTGTGCCCTGGCAGGGGAGCAGATAGGATTTTTGAACTAGGGGGGACTAATCTGTCAGCAAATGATTTCAACAGAATAAGTGTTTATTTCTTATTTTTTTAATTGGGATTGTTACATTTGTGTACCATTGAAACACAACATTAGTCTCCGTACAAACACTGGGCTCTCCATGCACACTTAAATGTAAATTAGTCAAATTAACAAAACATTAATCAGCAATTTTATCGTAGTCGTAGTCACCATAAATCTGGGGGGGTTCATGTCCCCGCGTCCCCAGTGCCATCTGCGCCCATGTGTCTTGGTAAAAAACCTAGAATTGAAAGATGGTGGACTTTCTTTTCACCTTCACTGTGATTAAAAAGCTTCACAGCAGACAGAGTAGAGTTGTTCATGTGCCATATATGGGAAATCATCTTAGTTATGTAACAGAAAAATGGTGAGAAAAAAGACCTCCGTTCAGCTGCAATTATTCCACTTAGAAAAGATGGGAAACAACTACAAAAAGGGTTCCAGACTTAAGGAGAAAGAAAAATGTCAAACAGCTCTGAGGTGCAGAACAGTAGAAAATGATGAGCACATCCTATCAGGAACAGGGAAATAATGACTAACACAGGCACTGTTTCCATGACAGACAATTACCACAGAAGATAAGGAAGATCTTTTCACTCCTCTTTACGGTTCAGACAGACCATCTGCCAAGATTTCCACTTTCCCCAGCATTTCAGGAAACTTAGAACGACTTTGATTATCAAACGCAGACATGAAAAAGCTTGTTTGGATATAATCATTACCATGTAAAGACTAAATGAAAAGACCGACTACAAAAAGCTGCTGTATTCATCTTCCTCTTTTTGTTCTTTTCTATACACAGTGATCTATCAAGTTTCCCCTCAGAGAATTAGCAGAAAGTAGAGCACTTTAATCATGTTTCCTAACTTAGGGCCGCCATCAAAGCAAGCGGGTCTTTTATTCTTTTCAGAGAAAATAACCCCCTCAAGCCTCAGATCAGATCCCGCTCACACTGTTGTCCAGCCATCTTTATGCTGACAAGACTTACTACTGGAAATATTTAAATAATAGATGTTTTATATCTGTGATGGACTTGTGACCAGTCCAGGGTGTACTCTGCCTCTCGCACAGTGACTGCTGGAGAAAGGCACCAGCTTCCCCATGACCCTGCACGGAAAAGAAGGTAAAATATAAAAAATGGAAAAATGGAGGCTTAATGTACTTTTTAAAAAGGAAAATACTTGAATCCATTCAGGATCTGCAGCAGCTGTTAATGTTTAAGACAAAATGTATTACATTTTATTTCCTAAGTTAGATGTAGCACCACCGTCTTATATATTTTAGTAAACTTATTAGTGTACAGTTTCTTAAGAAAATGTGATATTATCACAGCCACAGCACAATATATTTTTTTTAATTAAACAGAAGGATAAACAGAAATAAACAGAAATGTGCCAAAAAAGCAGAAAGCACAACAAATACCAAACAATAAGTGTTGCGTCTTGTGACAAAAATCAAGTCCTCTTCTAGGAAAAAATGCGAAAAACTGGAAATGTATAAATGGTAGTTTGTATATTTATTGTCATGCACATACTGAATTTTCTTTACCAGGGGTGTCAAACTCTGGTCCCTGGTGGTCACTATTATGCAATTTTTTAGATGTTACCCTACATAAAACACCCAGTTTAATGAAAGGATCTTGAATAGGCTGTAGAAGAATTAGATCACATGTGTAGAAGGTCATTCAGCCTTTTGATTAAGGTGTGGAGGAGCAGGAAATCATTTAATGTTCGCAGGACACAATGCTGACACATGAACCGACACAGAGTATAATTTCAAAGAGTTTTTTTACAATATGTATAAAGTGGAGTAAGCAGTAAAGCGGGGGGGATCTTGAGGTGTCGTCACTAGAAACAGATGAATATTGTATTAGTCTTTGATCTTGAAGTTTTGAGTTTTTTCAACAGCAATTTGCTTATAATTGAGAAGTCTTACATGTCCCTTTTTCCCAGAATGAGGAGGGTGAGTGACGATCAAGGAATGCAAGGAGATGGGGGAACAAGACAATGGTGGAGAGTGAGCAAACAGGTGATCTTCCAGCGAGTCTTTTGTTTCTTGCAGGAGCAGATCAGTGTCATGGACCATTCATACTGAGGTAAGCATATTCTTTGGGAACCATGAGCTTGTGAGGAGACAAGTATCCAGCCATCAGCACAAAGAAAGAGAAAACTGGCAAAGAAAAGATCACAGGTAATTAATAATGTAAAAATAAATTCTCCAGGATACACCTAAAAATGCAAATAATGTAAAGTGTATTTTATCTATTTCATCAAGGTGATGGTCAGAGCTCATCTTTTAAAGCAGTACCTGATGAGGTAATTGGACACAGGTGAAACGGCTAGAAAAGGATGCGAGCTGGAACTAGGAAGTGCAGTGCAGCTGCCCAGCCTGCCCACAGCTTCCCCTAGAAAAAGAGGGAGGGACAAAAGAGAGGGGGAGAAGAAAAGCCTGAAGACATGTCAACACATCATATTTTCCATGACACTGAAAAGAAGAACATGTAAGTCGTTGAAAATAATAAAATGTGACAAAAAAATCATGACAACCTTGAGAAAGAGATTTATAGAAAAGTCAATTGGACAAACCTTAAACAGACTTATTTAAAAACAGTGGCTGTTTTTGTCACTGGTCTGCAGGGCTTCGGAAAATCTATTAATCAATTTACCTGTCCGTTCATCTGTTTATCCGCCCACCTGTCTGTCTGTTTGTCTATTTGTTACTTTTTGTTGATTTTGTAGACTTTTTAACCAATAATTTAAAACAACAGCACAGTTTCTCTTTACTGGCTAATGAAATTCAGTTTGATTCCGTGGCAGAAAAAATAGTCTTCATGTTTTTTCACAAACCTAACAATTTCTAATTTAATAAGTGAAAAATAATGAGCACATTTTATACGAGGAATTTAAAAGTAAGATAATATGATAGTAATATTAATCTAAAACACAGCTGTAAGCATCAAAAGAATATCTTTCCCCATGGATTGCCTCTGCTTCATTTCTAAACATCTTTTAAAGCAACGTTTTCCGTGCTGCGGCTTTCACTTCACTCACTTTCTGTCAGGATCTGTGCTGTGTTTCTGTGTGAGTCTGAGTCTCTCCTGATTGGCTCCCTGATGGAGCAGCCTGGAGTGGAGCCACACACCTGCAGCTCGTTGGTTCTTCAGCCTGGGAGGATTTTCAGGAGCTGCAAGACTTCCACTCTCTGCCAGATGATTACTCATCCATGGTAGTCTCTAGCCTGCCTCATGTCTCTCTGAGAAAACCTAGAACTTGGGACTTACCTGTGTTTTTGAACTCCATTGTGGAATCCTTGAGCTTGTTGCCCTGCTCAGCTCACTTCTCTTTCTCACCCAGGTACCCTTCAGAGAACCCCCAAGGAAACATGAATGAGTTCATTCCTGCTAAGTCACGTTCACAACTATCCCCACCTAACTCAGCCATTAACCAGTCTCTCCTCCTCCAGACGAACCCCGGATCAGAACTGAGGGAGGAATCTCTACATTAACCTACCTTGTACATATTGCAAATAAATTCCTTAACTTACTCTGTTTCTGAGTGTGATGCTGCATGTGGGTCAGAAAGCTTCCTCCCAACATGACACTTTCTTTAACTTTTACAGATAAAAAAGAAAGCCCAAGTTTGCCATTGACCCACCACATATATTTAGCACATAACTGCACTAATGACAAAATAAAATTCTTGCTGTTAGTTCAGTTAGTGTTTAATAAGGCCCAAAGTATCTTGAGGCCCAGGCAATTGCCTGCCTTTGCCGAATGGTAAGTCAGCCTCTGGGTTTATGATGCCAAAAAAATACATCTTTGTCATTTGGCCAGAAACTAAACGTACACATATTCATTTAGCTTCTAGAGCAGTGGTGTCAAACTCCATTCCTCGGGGGCTGCTCTCCTGCATGTTTTACGTGTTCTTGCTTTAAAACACCTGGTATAATGACTTGTTGCCATGCACCTGGAGAACTTTGTGATTTGGTCAGGAGGTAATTAAACCATTTGGAGCAGAAAAACATAAAACTCCCAGGACAGTGGCCCTCGAGGCCTGGAGTTTGACACCCCTATTCTAGAGTAAATACTAAATCAATTTACCCATTGAACAAATTATATTAGTTATCAAAGTGAAACTTTTCAGCTGCCACAGAAAGTTAGTTTAAAAAAAACTTTTACATTCATCTACAATATAGTCAATTTTCTACAGTTTTAAATTAAGAAAATAAAAAAGGCTGTTTTACATAATTTGGACTGTGATTTTTATTACTTACTGTGACTTAGAAAAAAACCACAATTTTCTACTTCTAAGCACCTTCTATCTAAAAGCTGAAGCTGAAACTAACTTGCTATAAATGTGGGTTTTGGTCCAGATTGTGAAATATTTGAACTAAGCTAAGTGTTTAAAACTAGACACAGCAGAAGGGACAGATATGTGTTTTTTTTCTTGTATTCTCTCTCTGTCAGATGGCACGAAAGGCAACATTTGGGACTCAAATAGAAGTCGTGGGTGTAAGAAGATAGTCTGAGGAGGCGATGTGAGGGGATTAGCCAAACTGTCCAATCACATCAGAGCTGAACGAATCTTTTAAAGAACCATGAAGCACATGTTTGGATGACATTACATGTCACTTATTTTACTTTAACAATACACATCCACCATCTTCTCTCTGATACAGGAAAAACTTAGAAGGCAACATTATTGTTGTTCATCTCGCTTGTAGAGTGTTTCACATGCCTGCAGACTGTGTGCTGTGTTGCACAGAGGAAGAAAGCATCCAAGCATCCCCAACACACTGCAGAGAGCCACTGAAAGGTTTTGATTGGACAGAAACACAGACACTATCTAAATCTGAGCAGGAGACAGAAGAACAATCTCCAAAGATGCTGTGCAAACAGAAGTAGGGGGTTTTGACAGTGAATGGTGAGTGTGCTGTGGATCAGACCCAACTCTTCTTTTTAAAGTTGAACCTTTTCAGACAGAATCGTAAATGCACTTGGCAAACAGCCTGAATGTTGAGTGAGTTTCACCACAGAGAAGCAACTTTAACAAGCTTCTTCAGTGGCACTGGGAAGAAACACATTCGATCCTGTGTCAGAAGGCTCACCCACTGTCACATCCGAGTCTGATCCAAGTCTCTGCAGATTACTAATCTGAGAGCCGCGTGTCAAACTCTATCTGCAGAGCTGCCATGTCAAGGGTGATCCTGCAGACGGAGGCTGTTAAGAAATGATCTCTAAGGAAATGAAGAAGGGACACCAATCGACACCAAGAGGTTGTATAGAATGTCACCTAAAAAGTGGACGAGGTTCCTCAAACGAGGGAAACTTTGCTAAGGACAGGACGAAGATTGCTCAGAACGAGTCATTTCCGCTCCTGTGCCCCGCGGCCTCTTCCAGCGAGGACGGCAGACAAATTGAATCTCATCTGTATGCAGAGAGGAAGCCCCTCTGTCATCCTTCCTTCGCTGCCTGCCACTGATTAGTCTTTGAGGAGGAGGGAGAGGTGGCGATCAATACAGAGAAAGAGAGACTGATTGAATATCGGCGTGCACTGTTCGTATCTAAAGAACTCCGCATTTCCAAGCAACAATGATTGTTTTTGAGTTGCAGGAGTTTTAAAGACAAATTTTTAATTGAGTTTCTTTTTCTTATCATTATTACTGTTCTTCTTATTATGATTGTTGGCAGGACAAAAGAAGAGCAATTTGTGTAAGACAACAAAATAGGTCATGATCTTCCTTGAGAGACCTGAGCATCAGAACAGCTGAGACAGATGTCAGACTTACTGTGATCTGGTTTGAACGAGTGAATAAAGGAGTGCATCTGTCTCTGTTTTATGAGTGAAAGTTAAAAGTGAATATTAAAGCTAGACACAACAAAAAGACAAATAAAACACTTATCTTTGGACCATGTGTGATGTTGGAAATACAAAAAATGTGCTATAAATGGAGGAAAAGCAAATGTTCAAATGGCTACATAAAGCATTTTAGCATTTCCTTTTTTTATACTTGTTTTAATGTCCAGTTGCAGCTCTACTCTTACACTTCCCCATAAAAATACGCTTTGCCTTTGATAGTTTTGAACTTTGTTTGCCTTGCAATTATTCATTTTATACACTTATAATTATTATTTGGCCTTTTTTTTTTCACAATTTTTGATTTGGTAGCCAGCAGCTTTGGAAACACCAGTGCAAAGAATAGATTAAAACATGCAGCTCAGTTGTACATTGTACAGCATTGATGAAGTTTGCAATAAAAAAAAGAAAATTGTTCACATAAGAAATGACAGAATGCAGCCCTGTTTGGAGCCTTATCACTCAGGAGTACTTCATAGTGGAAATATCATTTAAAAGTTTAAACGAAGCACAGAAGGTGGGACTTTATATAACTGAACTATCATTTCGATAACTGTAACACTGTTTAACTCAATCAACCGTCATGATTGATTTTTGACGATTTTTCCACAAATATTCAACTTAGATGATGTCACACACTGACTTTTAAGCTGGATAAACTTCCCAAAATTGTTGCAAACAAAATCTCCTTCTAGAAACTTTATACTTCTAATACAGTTTATACATCAAAACATATGCCTTTTGTCTTCAATCACTGCTATAGGTCTTGTGGTTTTCTTTCAAATCTCTCCAGAGTGCAACTTGTGTGCATCCAAACCCCTATTTACTTCCATTGTACCTGAGCTCAGAATTTTCTCCTAAAAAATGAAAGTGAAGGGTCTCTTTATGTTGTAAAATGTCCTACATAAAACACTGTAGGCACATAAAAGTTGGTATGTGTGATGACCCGATACTTTTGCCAGTTATGGATCAGGGTTTTTTCAAATCAACTAATAGGTTTCCCACAGTGACTGTTTGGATGAAGCTTGATTTCCACTCTGTGTTTCTATATGCCTGACTTATTAGGAGTTTTGTCAGTGAGTGAGAGACACAGGTGTGTGGTTACCATGGTGATAATGATCCACTGACAGTAGCATTAAAACTTCTTATACAGTTTTTACACCAAAAATCTAAATTTTGCCATCTTAGAGTATTACAAAATTAAGTCCCAAATTACCATTGGGCTTTACCATTTTTCAGTTTACCATAATATTTTCTGTTTACATGTGTTTTCTTTGCAGCAGTAGCTTCTTACCTCCTATAATTTTTTTAGGCATTCTTTTTGTGACTAACAAGAATCTTACATCTACACATTCGAGGTAAGAGCAGAAGGAACATCAGGAAAGACAGAGTTACATAAAGACGAGTAAATAAATTACTGACAAATTATCTGACTTTATGGTGTCTCCTGTTGACTTCATGATGATGCTTGATTACCTAATAATGTATTCAGGGACTTGCAGCGTGGACACATTCACTCCCTGTTATTCATTAGCTTTCAGAGCTCTCCGTGCATTATTAAGTATTCAGCCTCCGGGCCAACTGTCGCACTTTCTCACATACACAGCGTCCAAACTGCAGCCAGACATGTAAGAGGTGCCGCCTCACTCCGAAATCATTTTGTAGTTATTATAAAAAGAATAAAAAGCGCAGTACAAATAAAGACAATTCAATCTTATGACTGGTATGAAACAGAGTGTGCATGATTCATGACAGTTGCTTTTAACATGCTTTGTTTGCCAGATTAAAGTGAGAGGTATTGAGGTCTATTATCTCCGAGAGGCCACTTGTAAAGTTGAAAAAGAAAACAGGAGCATCTGTGGCAGCAGCAGCAGCAGTGTGGCCCAGCGGGCCTCTGGCAACTCAACAGGACTAATGGCTTCATTAGTGAAAGAAACTAATTAGGATTAACAAGCCTCCTCTACAACATGCTGACATCCCTGCACTTAAACCACCATCTGTGCATGCAAAAGGTATGATCACTGTATTTTTGATGTGGACTTCACTCAAGCCTTCATCGCTGATGAGATTGGTAATATGAAAGGCTTTATCAATCTGCTTCAGAACTGGGGGGAGTTGACGTGATGCAGTGAAGCTGAAAGGACGCCTGCTCTAGAGCTCTGAATGAAAACTCGGTGCTGAATTAGACTTGACTCCCATTTAAGCTCTAAACTTCTCTCAATGTGTGGATTATGGACCTAAGATCCCAAAAGACTCAAAAGAAAGCTCAGAAAAAGAAGACTCAAAGTTCAATTATTGATCACTTTTCCACAAGTGAAAAAGAAGCACAGGACGCCAACATGGAGGCGGTGGAGAACCAAAGCAGCGTAGGAGAAAGCCACGCCATTCTACAAGAGATAAGACGTGGCAATGAAGCTCTCTCTGACAAACTTGACACCAAAACTGCTGAAATCAATCAATCCATCTCCGGGCTGAAATCTATGATAGACGGCCTGGGCTCCCGAATCACAGAGGCGGAGGAACGGATTAGCACAGCCGAGGATAAGCTAATCGAATTGGAATCTCAAGTTCTCCGCCTTATTAAAGATAAAGAGTCTCTAATTGATAAAGTGGACAAAATGGAAAATCAAAGCCGGCGTAACAATATTCGCATAATTAACCTACCGGGAGGCCTTGAGGGAACGGAGCCGACACAGTTCTTCATGAAGTGGATCCCCTCAGTGCTGGGGAAAGAACTTTTTACTGACACCCTCGCGATTGAACTAGCGCACCGATTGCCTACATTTAATATGCAAAGAGGGAAACAGCCCAGGCCCATTCTCATCCGTTTGCTTAAATACCAAGACCGGGACAAGATCCTTCGCACGGCGGCAAAGATCTCCAGAGAAAAGGGTGAGCCTGTTACCTTCAACGGAGCGCCTGTGATGTTCTTCCCGGATCTCAGCGCGACCTTGGTGAAGCGCAGAAAGGAATATAATACCGTTAAAAAGAAACTGCATGAAAAAAACTTGCAGTTTAGTCTACTGTATCCAGCAACCTTAAGAGTGGTCCTGCCCGACGGAGAGAGGAGGTTCTTCAGGACCCCTAAGGAAGCCGGGTCCTTCATCCGAGACTTCTCGGGGGGTAGTGAGCCCTGACTTTTGCCTGACAGGTACAGCTTTGCAACCAGGGCTTGGAGGAAGATACTATTCTTTTCAGTCATATAAAGAGCATTATATGGGACTGTTAGAACATCCTTAAAGTATTTTACTTTACCTGTATTTTAAAAATGCAGACTATATTTGTTTGACTTTTTTTTATTTAAAAGAAAATACCTTATACTGAGAATCAAAATTATGTTTAAAATAACTAGACCAGGCAGCATAGGAGATAGACGCACTGTTTTCAGAGAGTGTCACATGGAAACTCCTATGGGTCATTTTGGTTAATGCCGTAAGTTTTGGGGATCGGCATTTTAGGGAGGGGGGAGGTAAAGGTCTTGTTTTTGTTTATTGTTTTGTTCTTATTTTTTGGTTTTCAGGGGAGACACTTTTTGTTAATTTGACATGGAGAAATCATACTAGATTTTGTTTAATGTTCTACCTTTTACATGAATACAGTAGTGAAAATTGTCAGTTTTAATGTGAATGGTTTGAATGGGCCAGTTAAAAGAAAAAGAGTTTTGACATATTTAAAAAAGATTAAAACAGACATTGCATTCATCCAGGAGACTCATCTTACAATGCAAGAGCATAGAAAATTAAAAGGAGGATGGATAGGCCAAGTATTTTCTTCATCCTTTAATTCAAAAGCACGAGGAGTTGCCATATTAGTAAATAAAAATATTCCTATCAAAATTCAGGAGGTGATTACTGATCCTTTAGGCCGCTATGTGTTAGTAAACTGCCACATTTATTCTGAATGTTGGACCTTTCTAAATCTTTATGCCCCAAATTACGATGATGCCTCGTTCATTCAGGATATCTTTCTTAAGGTATCAGGAGGGCATAAAAATATCCTTGTTGGCGGAGATTTTAATTTGTGCTTAGACCCAGTTCTGGATAAATCATCAAGCTCAGTTTCCAAAACTAAGTCGGCCACGACAACCCTATTGTTTATGGAAGACCTAAATTTGACAGACGTTTGGAGACATATACACCCCCAGTCTCGAGATTATTCTTTTTATTCCAATAGACATAATTCACACACCAGAATTGACCTTTTTTTAATGTCATCACAAATGACATACAGAGTCTTGGAATCAGAATATTTGCCAAGACTGCTTTCAGATCATTCTCCTCTGACCTTGTCCATAGATATGCCTGGAATAGCACAAAGTACATACAGGTGGCGTTTGAATCCAACCCTTCTGAAAAAACAAGACTTTTGTTCTTTCATCCGGAAACAAATAACACTATTTTATGAATTTAATTGCCCCTCTGCACCCAATAGTTTTATATTATGGGATACATTAAAAGCTTATCTAAGGGGACAGATCATTTCTTATACAAAAGGGCTTAAAAGAGCATATACAATAGAAATAGAAGAACTAGAAAAAGAAATTTTTACTCTTGAAAAAGACTTCCAAAACCATAGAGACAAAACCGTATATAGGTCACTGATTAACAAAAAAACTTAAATACAATTTATTATGTACATATAGAGCAGAGAAAAATATTTTAAGATCCAAACAAAGGTACTACGAGCTTGGAGAGAAAGCTCACAAAGTTTTATCATGGCAATTAAAAAAAGAAGAGAATTCAAATATAATTACTCAAATAGAAAATGAATATGGCGATATAACTGAGAATCCAAAAGAAATCAACAAAACCTTTAAAAAGTTTTATGCTTTTTTGTATAGGTCAGAATCACCAGAAGATCTCACAGTGATTGACTCATTTTTTTTCTAACATCAACCTGCCCAAACTAAATCAAGAGGACCAAAGTAATTTGGATCTCCCTTTTACCATCAAGGAAATTGAAAGGGCCTTACTCACTCTTCAGGGCAATAAGTCACCCGGAGAAGATGGGTTCCCTCCTGAATTTTATAAAGAATTTAAAGACTTGCTTTTACCTCTTCTCATGGATGTAGTTAACTTGGCATCTCAAACACAAAGTCTTCCTGAGTCCTTCTCAAGAGCTATAATTACAGTGATTCGTAAAAAAGATAAAAATCCTCTAAAATGCTCCTCTTTTCGACCCATCTCACTTTTAAATGCAGATTATAAACTAATATCTAAAGCTTTGGCAAATAGACTGAGTCACTATCTACCAAAATTAATTAATTTTGATCAGGCTGGATTTATTCAGAAAAGATCTTCGGCCAATAATTTTAGTAGGTTACTTAACATAATTCATGTGGCAGCCTCCAGGGATGAACCTAGTATAGCTGTTACTTTAGACGCTGAAAAGGCCTTTGATAGACTTGAATGGCCTTACTTGTTTAAAGTCCTTTCTAAATTTGGCTTTGGTGGAAATTTTATCAATTGGATCAGAACATTATATAGGAAACCACAAGCTATGATTGCAACAAATGGTCAGATTTCTGCACCCTTCTCTTTAAACAGATCCAGTAGGCAGGGTTGTCCCCTGTCTCCAGGACTTTTTGTATTAGCTATTGAACCCTTGGCTGAGATAATAAGGCAAGATTCAGAGATAAAAGGTATACAAGTAGATCAGACAATTCATAAAATCAACCTTCTAGCTGATGACATAATTCTATACTTATCAAACCCATCTGAATCTCTTACTAAGTTACAGGTAATTTTAAAGTCTTTTGGTTTCATCTCTGGATATAAAGTTAATTGTGAAAAAAAGTGAAATTCTTCCACTCTCAAATTTTGATTATGTGGAATACCAGCAAATAAGTCAATTTAAGTGGTCACCAAATGGAATTAGGTACCTTGGAGTGAGGGTAGAGAAGAACCTTAAAAAGTTGTATGAACTCAATTATTTACCATTAAGTAACCAGATAGTAGAAGACTTGAAAAAATGGACAAATTTACCAATTACTTTAATTGGTAGAATTAATTGTATTAAGATGAATATACTACCCAGATTACAGTATTTCTTCCAGTCACTACCAATTCCAGTACCTCGCTATTTCTTTAAAAATCTCGATAAACATATCAGAACATTCATATGGAATGGTAAAACCCCTAGGATCTCGTTAGAAAAACTTACTTGGGATTATAAATTTGGTGGTCTTAAGTTACCTAATCTAGAAAAGTATTATTTAGCTGCTCAAATGAAATTTGTTGCATTTTACTTTGAGAAAGAAAATGTACCCTCCTGGATTTATGTGGGTCTGCATGATATTAAAGAAAGTTCACCTGCAGACTTTGTTTATAAATGGACTCCAGCGAGTATCTCTAACAAAACGGATAACCCCGTTTCAATTCATTTGATTAAAATATGGCATAGAACTCACAAAGCTATTGGAATACAGAACATTGTTTCACCCCGCACACCTTTGAAACAGAATGGACTCATACCTACCTCACTGGATAGCAAAGCTCCGGAACAGTGGCTTCAGAAAGGGGTTCGCTACTTGGAGGATTGTTTTGAAGATGGATCCCTGATGTCCTTTGAGGACATGAGGAAGAAGTATAA
This sequence comes from Kryptolebias marmoratus, assembly GCF_001649575.2. Taxonomy (NCBI): domain Eukaryota; kingdom Metazoa; phylum Chordata; class Actinopteri; order Cyprinodontiformes; family Rivulidae; genus Kryptolebias; species Kryptolebias marmoratus. The sequence goes on along the minus strand of NC_051437.1, from coordinate 6,824,300 downwards.
TCTACCCAGTAAGAACTTTTTCTTTTATCTTCAACTGAGATCCTTTCTAAAAACATCTCTGGGTCCAAATATGGCTCTGCCTCCTTTAAGCGACCTGGAAAAACTACTTGATGAAGGGAACTCACCTCGCTTTATTTCAAGGGTGTACTCTGTCTTGATGTGTGCTACATTAAAGCCTGGACTACACAGATCAAGGGAGAGATGGGAAACAGACTTGCATGTGGCAATTGATACAGAACTATGGTCTGAATTGTGTCAAAAATGTATAAATGCAACGATTAATTGTAGATACAGGTTGACCCATTACAATTTTCTTCATCAAACCTATATTACGCCACAAAAATTGCATAAATACAAACCAGAGTTATCCCATTTATGTTTTAGATGTGGCATTGAAGAGGGTTCATTTCTGCATAGTACATGGAATTGTATAAAGGTGAACACCTTCTGGCATGACTTTTCTAACATTATGTCAAAACTTTTAGGCTTTTCATTAACATTTGATCCCCAAATATGCTTATTAGGAGACTTTACAAATCTGGGTACACGATTAAATACAAGTCAACAGAAGTTCCTGGAATTGGCTCTGTGTGTTGCCAGAAAATGTGTAGCCATCACATGGAAATCTGATTCCCAGCTCTCTATCTCAAGATGGTTCTCAGAGATGAACAGCTGTGCTCCACTTGAAAAGATCACCTATTCTCTTAAAAGTGATTATAAAACTTTTGTTAAAATCTGGCAGCCTTTTCTAACCTATGTGGACACCATGCCAGTGCCCCTATTAGATTCAGCATAGTCACTTAAAAGATTGCTACATCTCAGTATTGGTTGGTCCAATCGTCATTATACTGTTTTGCTCTCCTGAATATTATTATTATTATTATTTTATTTATTATAATAATTATTATTTATTATAATAAATATATATATATATATATTTTTTTTTGGGGGGGAGGGTTGGAAAGGGATATTGATGTTTTTTCTTTGTGTATGTGAGTATGTGTGTGTATGTGTTATTGTTTTACAAATTTAAAAACTCTTAAATAAAGTATTGCAAAAAAAAAATCTGCTTCAGAACTGGTATTCAGTCGTTTAAACATCAGCTACCTTTCTGTTTGGTTTCCTCATAGCTTCAGTCAATCATTTCTGTAAAAGAGCAACAGAGTGTGTTCTTGTAGGACTTCTTGGCCAGGTATTTCTTGCAAATGAGATCTTGATCTCAGTGGGTTTAATCTTGTTAAATAAAAGAAAATGAATGACTGAACTGTTAACTCAGCAGAACATGACATTAACATAATTTTTTTTACATTCCTTTGTCACTTTTGCATAATTGCCTTGTGTTTATATGGCAAATTAAGATATGAGGCTGTAAGAAAATAATGTCACTTCTTTCTGTGTCTGATATTCTTGCCTTGAGCTAATAGGTTGAGCTATTTTGCAAAGAAGAATGAATAAAAATGTCAGATGTGCAAAGCTGGTAGAGACATGCTTGCAGCTGGAATCGAAGCGAAAGGTGGCTGTACAAAGTGCTGACTCGGGAGCTGAATAGAAATGCAAACCACACTTCTCATGCTTTCATTTATAAAAAAACAAAATTGAAAACCACATTTCATTTTCCTTCACAATTTGTTCTACTTTTTGCTAGTCTATTGCATAAAATCCCAGTAAAATTTAAAGTTTGTGGTCTAAGCATGACAAAATGTGGAAAAGTTCGGGTCAGCACGACGCCGCCGCCACAGAACCATGGGCGGGTCAGCCCGACGCCGCCGCCACAGCTCCATGGGCGGGTCAGCCCGACGCCGCCGCCACAGCTCCATGGGCGGGTCAGCCCGACGCCGCCGCC